>NC_067495.1:12609045-12909045 GCF_947179515.1 Apodemus sylvaticus | reverse complement strand
CAATAAAAAAAAAAGAAATCAAGCAATAAGGCAGTGGGTCAATGAAGAAATCAGGAAGGAAGTTTTTAAAATATTTAGAATCAAATGAAAATGCAAGTACAACTTGCTAGAGCTCTTGGGATGCAGATAAGAGAGTTACAAGAGAAAAATTTATATTTATGAATGCTTGCATTATAAAATCAGAACAATCTCAAATACACCTCATGGTGTATCTCAAGGTCTTAGAAAATCAAAAAGAAGCAAAACCTTATGTAACTTAGATTTTTAGATGGCTTTAAAGACATATTTTTATGTATTTTATGAATATAAGTGTTTTGCCTGTATGTATGTATATGTAGGGTATGCATGCCTGGTGTCCACAGAGGCTAGAAAAGGGTGCTGGACCTTCTGAAGTTGAATTACAAATGACTATAAGTTGCTTTGTGGGTGCTGAGAACTGAACCTTGTTCTGTTCTAAAACTAAAGCTGAATAGTTTTAAATCAACTTGATATTAGCTAGAGTCCTCTGACAGGAGGGGGCCTCAGTTGAGAAAATGCTTCCACCAGATTTGGCTATAAGCAATCCTGTAAGACATTTTTTTAAATTAGTGATTGATGTGGAAGGACTCAGTCCATTATAGGTGGGGCCATCCCTGGGCTGGTGGTCCTGGGTGCTATAAGAAAGCAGTGTGAGCAAGCCATGATGAGCAAGCCAGTAAGCAGCACCCCTCCATGGCGTCTGCATCAGTTCCTGCCTCAAGGTTCCTGCCCTGCTTGACTTCCTGTCCTGACTTCCTTCAATGATGAACAACAACATGGAAGTTTGAGCTAAATAAACTCTTTCCTCACCAAGTTGCTTTTTGGTCATGGCGTTTCATGGAATCAATAGAAACCCCAACTAAGACACAGTATTTTTGTTGTTGCTATTTTAAAGGAAGGCAATTATGTACATGCTACAACATTGAAAAAGCTAAAGGGCATCATGACCAGTCACAAAAGGATAAACATTGCATAATTCCCCTTTTATGAGGTACCTGAAGTAGTCAGATTCACAGAGACAGACAGTAGATGAAAGCTGGCCCTAGACCAGGGCATGATGAGGGAAGAGGTAAGGAACTATTGTCTAATGGTTGTTTGCAGAGTTTTACTTTTCCAAAATGAAATGTTATTATAGAAATATAATGTCTAATACTCCTGGAATATACCCTTAAAATAGGTGAGATGGTAGATTCTGGAATATGCATTTTGCTGCAATTAAAATATATCATATATATATGTGTGTATATATCATATAAATATAAACATATCATATATCTCTATAAAGTACTTGAAATATTAACTACACTATCCATCTCCTTGATCCATTCATCTTCTGGGTTCTTCCCCGAAGACCAATCTCAAGCTCCTCCTGTGTACAATGATCCACTCTGAAAAAATTACTAAGGCTGCCATGAGCATTTTTTTCTTCAACTAAGTCTTGACTTTTGGACCTCCACATTTGTCTCTGTATTGTGCAACTTTCAGCAAGAATGCCCCATCCCCCATATCTGCTACTTCTGCTATGTAACCAGATCCCCTACTCATTGTCATCTTCCAGGTGCTATCTGGTCATGGTGGCCTACCTTGAGAGGAATCCTGTTAGGTCAGTTTAGCCACATGTCTCTTCTTTGTAATTTTCCATACACTGACTCCCGTGCCTTTCCATGACTATAAATTTCCACTTGCAAATTTTATATTCAGAACTGAGCCCAGTTCTATTCAAAGGCTGCTTTTCTCCTGTTGCAGAAGTTCTGGATACAATCTGTTTTGTTGCATTTCTTTGTCAAATTGCTTAGTCACCATAGCTTGCAGGCATCCTACACTCCATAGAATGATATTTGAAATCACAAGAACACGAATCTGTCAGGGGCCATCTATGTTATGCTCCTCTTCCTTAAAGACAAAGAACACTAAAGCAACAATGAGCAAACAGAGGCACAATAATAGGCATTTATGTGGAAGAAGGAAATTTATGTGGAAGAATTTCTACAGTTCAACCAAAGGAGTTATTTCTATCATCGTTTCCACTGCACTCAGATTCCTTTCTATGTGTAATCAAAATGTACTAACATAGAGCCCACATCAACCCCCTAGAGACTCAGCCTCTTGATGAGAGCCCAGGATCCCTCTACTTCTTCCTGCAAGCTCTTTCAGCTGTTCTTTTAAGCTCATCTCCATTGCATTGTGACTCTTCCCACCTGCAGAACCTCTCTCTAGCAGGAACCCCCAGGTATCTCTAGCCTAGAACTCAGGTAGAATACCTTTTTCCTCCTTCCTGTCCCCATGTCAGCTTGCCTGCCTGAGCTCTTCCTCTCATCGTCATCGAACTTGGCCTCTTGATGCGGACACAAGGTCTCCCTAGTTCTTCACCACCACACCCTCAGCCTTTCCTCCTGGCCTATCTCTAGTCCCCTGTGACTCCCTACCCACAACCTACACAACAGTTCTGTACTGAGGACTCCACACCCAACACACTTGGCTAGGACTCATAGTCGGCAACAGCAACCAGCGAATAGAACCCCCATCCAACAAAAGACCAGATATCTACGCCAAGAAACACTTCAAACATCAAAACTCCAGATACCTTGATCCAGAGCAAAACCACAATCATGCACAACCAAGACAACATGTCTACTCCACAAGCCATCAACCCCACTGTGTTACATGCCCTGAGAAAAGTAATTTAGTGAAACACAGGACAAGCAGTTCAAAATCATAACTGTGAATATTTTAAAGACCGCAAAGAGGGTATGGATGAATCCTTTAATGAAAACTGTGACAATTGTTAAATGAAACAATGTATATGGTAATTGTATTTCACAATAATTTTACAATAGTGAAAACAATTCAAGTAGAAATTAACAATGAAATAAAACAAACAAACAAACAAACAAAAAGAAATAAAATCATTAAGGGAAGGAAACCAGAGGCCACAGCAGTAGAAGGACAGATGAGTGACCCTCCTGCCTGTGGAACTGCTCCACTCCCTAGATTTGGTTCCCAAAAACCCATTCCATTGCCCCACCCCATATTACCCCACTGCCAGCTCCACATTTGTGACCCTGTCCCAGACTCCTGTGGTCTTCAGCTGCCCAGATGCAAGCCACACCAGTCAGAAAAACTGGTGCAGGCCACCGCAGTTTAGAGAACAGGTACAGGCCAAGCAAGCCAGAAAAACACAGGTGAATTCAGGCAGAGACTCCCTGCTGAACCAGAGACCACACTGGCAGCTAAAACCACAGACAGGCTGTCCACCAGCAGGCTTCCTACACTCACTCAGTTCTACCCAACCCCCACTCCCCTCTTCATTATTATGTCTCACCCCCTCAACTTGGGCAGCGACCCCCCCCTGCTACACAGAAGGCAAAGCTAGCCACCAGAGGTTCAGCCCCCAACTTGGACAGAGAATCCCTGCTAGAGGTCATGCCAACCACCAGAAACCCAAACCACAAAGACCAGAAGACCACAGAGGAAACAGAAACCAAGCAACAAATTCAACAAAGACAAATGCAGAAATCAGCACCTAGACCTATAAGCATCCCAAACCCAGATGTCTAAATGCCAGTATAAGAATTCAATCAACAACAGTCAGGGGAAAATGGCAACACCAGAAGCCAGCTATTCTACTACAGCAAGCCCTGCATATTTTGATGTAGCTGAAGCAAAGAAAATAACCTCCAAACCAGCTTTATAAAGGTAACAGAGGTCCTTAAAGAGGAAATGAATAAATCCCTTAAAGAAATCGATGACAAGACCAAAAAAAATTTTTTTAAAGGAGGAAATCAATAAATCCCTTGAAGAATGCCAAGAAAGTCAACAGAAAACAAACAGGTGCAGGAAACTGTTCAAGTCCTGAAAATGAAAATAGAGGCAATACAGAAAACACAAACTGCAGGAATTCTGGGAATGCAAAATCTAGGTAATCAACTAACAGGATCTATGGATACAAGCATCACCAACAGAATACAAGAGATGCAAGGGAGAATCTCAGGGTCTGAACATATGGTAGAGGAAATAGATTCATCAGTCAAAGAAATGTTAGATCTAGAACATTCCTGACACAAAAGATCCAGGAAATCAGTAGCCCTCCTATATACAAAGCAAAGACTTGCTGTGGGGGAAAAATCAGGGCAGCAACCTCTTTCAAAAATATTCACGTATAATACAAACTAGCTTGGGGTAACTTTAACCAAGCAAGGGAAAGACCTGTGTGATAAAAAATGTTCTGTTGGGAAATTGAAGAAGATATCAGAAGATGGAAAGATCTCCAATGCTCATGGATCAGTAGGATTAACATAGTGAAAATGGCCATTTTACCAAAAGTAATGTACACATTCAATGCAATCCCCATCAAAATTCCAACATAACTTTTACAGACCTTGAAAGAACAATATTCAACTTCATGTGAAAAAAAGCCAAACAAACAAAAAACAGGATAACTTAAACAGTCCTACACAATAAAAAAATATCCAGCAATTATCACCATCCCTGATTTCATATTTTACTTGAGAACTATAATAATAAAAAACACATGGTATTGGCATAAACAGACATGTTGATCAATGGAATAGAATCAAAGATACAGACATAAATCCACACAACTATGAACACCTGGCTTTTGATAAAGAAGCCAAAAATATACAGTGGATAAAAGAAAGCATCTTCAGCAAATGGCTCTGGTCTAACTGGATGTCTACATGTAACAGAATGAAAATAGATCCATATTTGTCACCCCGCACAAAACTCATGTCCAAGTGGATCAAAGATCTCAACATAAAACCAGATACCTTGTATCTGATAGAAGAGAAAATGGGAAATAGCCTTGAACACATTGGTACATGAGATTTCCTGAACAGAACACCAATAACACATGTACTGGGATAAACAATTAATAAGTGGGCTCTAATGAAACTGAAAATTTTCTCTAAGGCAAAAGACACAATCAATAGGACAAAATGGCAGCCCAAAGAATGGGAAAAGATTTTCACCAACTCCACATTTGACAGAGGGCTATATCCAAAAAAACATAAAGTACTCAAGAAACTAGACATCAACAAACCAAATAACCCAATTTCAAAATAGGATACACCGGGTGGTGGTGGCGCACGCCTGTAATCCCAGCACTCTGGGAGGCAGAGGCAGGTGGATTTCTGAGTTCGAGGCCAGCCTGGTCTACAGAGTGAGTTCCAGGACAGCCAGAGAGAAACCCTGTCTCAAAAAAACCAAATCCAAAAAAACAACAACAAAAAAATAGGATACAAGCTGGACATGGTGGCACATGCCTTTAATCCCAGTCTAAAAATGGAGCCCAGGACAGCCACTGCTCTTACACAGAAACCATATCTTTAAAAAAAAACGGTGTTTGGGGAGAGAGGAGGGGAATGGAAAAAGGGAGACAGGATCAGGTATTGGAGGGGATGGGAGAGAGGTACAGAGGAAATTGAGAGGTACATCAGGAAATTGAAAAAAAATATGTAGCAATGAGGTATGAGGAACTGGGGGTAGCCACTGGAGGGTCCAAAACACCAGGGAAGCTAGAAGCTCCCAGGACCCAAAAGGGATGTCTTTAGCTGAAATGCTCATTGAGGGGGAGATAGAACCTGTAGAGACCATATCCAGTTGATAGGCACGGCCCCTGGGCGAGGGATGGGGCCACTCACCCATCTCAAAGATTTCAATGCAGAAATGTTCCTGTCCAAAGGAAAGACAGGGACAAAAATATGGAGCAGAGACTGAAGGAAGGTCCATCTGGGGACAACCCCACCTGGGATCCATCCTGTCTGCAGACACCAAACCATGACTGTTGCTGTTGCTAAGAGGCACTTGCTGACAGGAACCTAGTGTGGCTGTTCCCTGGGAGGTTCTGCCAGCACCTGACCAATACAGATATAGGTGCTCACCAGCCAACCATCAGACTGACCTCAGAGATCCCAGTGGGGAAGCTGGGGGAAGGACTGGAAGAGCAGAGGGGGATTACAACACCATAGGAAGAAGATGTTTACCAAACCTACATCTGATAAAGGGCTAATATCCAATGTATACAAAGAACTCAAGAAGTTAGACTCCAGAGAATCAAATAACCCTATTAAAAATGGGGTACGGAGTTAAACAGGGACTTCTCAACTGAGGAAACCTGAATGGCTCTGAAGCACCTAAAGAAATGTTCAGCATCCTTAGTTATCAGGGAAATGCAAATCAAAACAACATTGAGATTCCACCTCACATCAGTCAGAATGGCTAAGATGAAAAACTCAGGGGACAGCAGATGCTGGAGAGGATGTAGGGAAAGAGGAACACTTCTCCATTGTTGGTGGGATTGCAAGCGGTAAAACCACTCTGGAAATCAGTTTGGCGATTCCTCAGAAAATTAGACATAGTACTACCTGTGGACCCAGCTATACCACTCCTGGGCATATACCCAGAAGATGCTCCTACATGTAATAAGGACACATGCTCCACTCTGTTCATAGCAGCCTTATTTATAATATCCAGAAGATGGAAAGAACCCTGATGTCCCTCAAAAGAGGAATGGATACAGAAACTGTGGTATATATACATAATGGAGTACTATTCAGCTATTAAAAACAATGAATTCATGAAATTCTTAGGCAAATGGATAGAACTAGAAAGTTTCATCATGAGCAAGGTAACCAAATCACAAAAGAACGCACATGGTATGCACTCACTAATAAGTGGATGTTAACCCAAAAGCTCAAAATAAACAAGTTACAATTCACAGATAATAGGAAACTCAAGAAGAAGGAGGACTGAAGTAGGGGTGCTTTGGTTCCTCTGAGAAAGGGAACAAAATACTCACAGGAACAATAAGGGAGACAATGTGTGGAGCAGAGACTGAAGGAAAGGCCACCCAGAGACTTCCCTACCTGGGGATTCATCCTATAAACAGTCACCAAACCCGAACACTTTTATGGATGAAAAGAAGCGTGTACCAAAAGGAGGCTGTTATGGTTGTCTCCAGAGGGGCCCTGACAGAGCCTTACACATACAGAGGCAGATGCTAGCAGCCAACCATTGATCTGGGCCTGGGGTCCCCAATGGAGGATCTGGAGGGTGGTCTGGAGTAGCTGAAGGGGTTTACAGCCCCATGGGAAGAACAATGATGCTGGCCACCCAGATGCCCCAAGACTCCCAGGGACTAAACCATCAACCAAGGGGTACACATGGTTCCAGCCAAAAATGTGTGGCAGAGGAAGGCCTTGTTGGGCATCAGTGGGAGGAGTGGTCCTTGGTCCAGTGAAGGCTCAACAGAGGTCCCAACACAGGGAAATCGAGGGGGCAAGGGAGGTGGGAGTGGGTCGGGTGGAGGGGCATATACTTGGAGGCAGGGGGTGGGAATAGGGGTTGGGGGTTTTGGGGGAGGGGGGAATGGGAAAGATTTTAGCATTTGAAATATAAATGAAGATTATATTCTATAAAAAAAATATGCACATAAAATGTGATAATAAAGCTGTCTTCCTGATTTAAAAAAAAAAAAGAACAGTGTTGGCTGGCCTGGCCATCCAGACTTGACCACCAACCACAGAGTATGTATAGAGGGATTCATGGCTCCAGATATAGGTAGAGGATGGCCTTGTCTCATTTCACTGGGAGAGGAGGCCCTTAGTCCTGTGGAAGTTTGATGCCCCAGCGTAGGGGGATGCTGGAGCAGTGGGGCGGTGGGTGGGTGAGGAAGCACCCCCATAGAGGCAAAGGGGAGGGAGGAGAGGGCATATGGGAGGGGGAAATTGTGGAGGGGCAACCGGAAGGAGGATATCATTTGAGATGTAAACAAATTGAATGGTTAATAAAAGAAGAAGAAGAAGAAGAAGAAGAAGAAGAAGAAGAAGAAGAAGAAGAAGAAGAAGAAGAAGAAGAAGAAGAAGAAGAAGAAGAAGAAGGCAATCACAGGAAGGAGGGGGAGGGAGGGTACTCCACTCACTAAAAACTTAAGACTTCAAAATCAAGCCTTCTCTTGCAACCAAGTATGGAGTCACACACCCAGCACTCCAGAGGCTGAGGCAAAAGGCTCTCAAGTTCACAGTCAAAGAACAAAACAAAACAAATAAGAAGGGGAGAAGTAAAGTTGCCCTATTGGCATGTTATGAGCCTATCCTTTAAATATCCTAAAGAATCCACCGGAAAATTCTTGGTGATAAACATTTTTCACAAAACAACATACAAAATCAACATACAAAAATCTGTAGCTTTTCTATGTACCAATAAAGAACTTCCTAATTTAAAAAGCTTACACATACCTGGGGGGAGGACTAACTAAAGAAGTAAAAGACCTGTAACAATAAAACTATAAGATACAGAAAAAAGTAGCGAAAACTCCAGCACTGATAAAATATGCACTGTGAAAATGGATATATTCCCAAAGCCATCCACCAAATTATTGTAATCCTTATGGAAATTCAAATGACATCTGTGGCAAATATTTAATAGAGTTTTCCACACTACCCTGCTGTGTGAACTCTGTTCCTATAGAACTTTGTTTGCTACACTAGAAGGCCTCGTCCTGCTCCAGGAATGTTCCAGGCAAAGGGTTTCCTCCTTATAGATGAGATGCAGCTTACCACATTCAAGGAAGTCATGCAAACAGCCCCCAATAGGCCGTGAGACTTTCTGTCTTTTGAGCACACCTGGTGATACTGATAAGAATTTCTCTGCTTCTCTGTCCCTCCCTGCCTTGAAGTCTGTACTCTGAGCTATCCAAATAAGGCTTTTGTGTGCAGCATACGCTTGAGTCCCATGGTTCTGTTCCATCTCAAATTCAACTTCAGTTCTTCTTCACAGATCACTGGTGGATTTCAATAGCATGTTCATAGAACTAGAGGGGAAAAATCATATGGAAATACAAAATACTCTCAATAGCCCAAGAAAACATAATCAGGAAGAGAAATGTTGGAGCTATTACAATATCTGTCCTCAAATTGTGCTATGGAGTCATAGAGACAAAGACAACATGGTATTGCCACAGAAACAGTCATGTAGACCAATGGAATATAACAGAAGATCCAGAAATAAACACACGGAGCTATAGTTACCTGATCTTCAACAAGGGTACCAAAAACAGATATTGTAGATAAGGCAAAGTTTTCAGTAATGGTATTGAGAAAACTGAATATATACACATATAGAAGGATGAAACTAGCCACCTATCTCTCACCCTGAAACTAATTAGGGAGACTGGAGAAATAGTTAAGTTAGTAAACTGCTTCCTTATAATCATGAGGACCTGAGTTTGATGTCAACCACACTTGTAAAAAGCCAGGTATTGTAATATGTAATCATCATTTGGGTGAAGCAGAGACAGGCTCAGTGCACCCATACACATCAAATAAATCAACAAAATTTTTTAAATCTCAGCAATAATATAGATAGAAAATAAACAGACATAAAAGAACTGATTTTTATTACTGTTCAAGAGAACTAGAGCTTCCCAGCAAAGTGGTAGACACAGATTCTTACTTAGGAACTGTCAACAGAGAAAAAGAGACCTTAGATTAGAACTATGCTCAATCCAAATACAACACTGGCAAATGGGAACCTCTACCTAAAAGGAGAATGAATACTGTAAATGATTGAAAGCTACTAGGAGGAGATGTTGAGGTGGGGATTTTTTTGTTAAAGAGACCTAACAGGTTTCCTTTTACTGCTGAATATGTGGACGCCTATCAAAAAGATGTGGTGAAGGAGAGCAAATTGGGGGTTGTAAAGTTTGGGAAGACAACTCAGGAGCCTGACTAAAATTTCTCTTTATGCAAATGAAGGAATGATTTGGGGTGTTTTGTCTTTGTTTTGTTGTTGTTGCTGCTGCCGCTATTGTTTGAGACAAGGTCTCATTATGTAGATCTGGCTGTCCTGAACTCACTCTGTAGGCCAGCCTGGCCTCAAATTCAGAAATCTGCTTGCCTCTGATTCCTTAGTGCTGGAATTAATGAATGAAGGAATATTAAAGTGCATGCCTACAAAACTTTTTCCACAAGTTTAAGAAAGAAGTCACAACTGGGACATAATTTATAGAACCATCACTTACCTATAGCTTACAAAGAGTTACAAAACAGCTCAAAGATGACATCATAACTAGCTCCAGCTGTCAACTTGACACTGACCTAGAGTCATCAGGAAAGAGAGAGCCTCAACTGAAGAATCTATCAGATCAGATTGGCCTTTGAGCACATCTGTCAGGTATATGTGGCAAAGGACAACTTGCAGGAAGTCATCTCTCTCCTATCATGTAGGGTCTCAGGAAAAGAATTCAGGTCAGGCTGGGAGCAGGTAATTTACCCATTGAGTTCTCTCAGGAAAACCTGTTTTGTATAATAAAAATGAATTAAGAGCTTACATCCTTATCCAAAAGTAGGGGGCAGAGAGGGAGCTAACTTGGAATGGTGTGAACTTTTGAAACTTCAAAGCCCACCCCAGTGACACACCTTTTTCAACAAAATCACACCTCTAATTTCTCCCAAACAGTTCCAGTAACTAGAGGCCAAGTAGTCAAATATATGAACTTATGGGGGCCATTCTTACTGAAACTACCAGAGAAAACTTGCTGTTCTTGCAGAGAACTGGAGTCTGGATCTCAGCCTCTACATCAGGCAATTGACAACTGTCTGTAACTTCAGTTTCAGGGCATCCCTTTCTGACCTCCTTGAGCACACACACACACACACACACACATAAATTAATAAATAAACTACGATTCTAAAAATACTATAGGAATATGGCTTTGTTTTGATGACAGATGTGGGGGTATGAGGCTGTCTCATATCACATGACTATGATTTGCCTCATGCTCTAGCAAAGGTGTGGTTGTACCAGCTACAGATAGTCTCTCTCTCTCTCCCCCCCCCCTCTCTCTCTCTCTCTGTGTGTGTGTGTGTGTGTGTGTGTGTGTGTGTGTGTGTGTGTGTGTGACATACTAGAGCCCTAATAGGGAGAGCTGGTTGCCCAGTTGGTGGTTGGTTGCTGGTTTTTGCAGCTTGTCATCTATCAGATCAGATTGGCCTTTGAGCACATCTGTCAGGTATATGTGGCAAAGGACAACTTGCAGGAAATCATCTCTCTCCTATCATGTAGGGTCTCAGGAAAAGAATTCAGGTCAGGCTGGGAGTTTAACAAGTAGTCATGTATGAAGAAAAGAAAAGATGAAATTAGCTATCCTGATAATGGAGTTCAAACTTGCCCCAAGGAACTCAATACCCATAATCACCATAAAGTAGCCCCCTTTCCTACCCTTGACTTTATTTGGGGATTTCTTTCTCTTTCTCCCCTTTCTCCCTCTTTCTCTTCTACCTAGTGTTAGGGGGTTGAAAGGGAAGAAGAGAGGTGAAAAGTGGTGGAAGAAAAAAAGAATCCACAAAGTAGCCAAATATGCAGCTAAAATAGACTATTATAATTGTCCATGGTTTCTTCCTAGAACTTGAAGGGTAAGGCTCAGTTACTGAAGGCAGCAGGCATTTCTGACATTGGCCTTGGGATAACCAAGCTGGAATTATCCTGGAATCTATGGTAAGCAGAGGAAGCCCTGAATGAATGTGTGCCACGCTGTCAGAAGCCAAAAGAGAGCATCAGTGACACCTTTTCCAACAAGGCCACACCTCCTAATTCTTCCCAAACAGTTCCAACAATGGGAAACAAGTATTTAAACATATGAGCCTATGGGAAACATTCTCGTTCAAACCACCACATATGCACATATGAAATTATCAAAGAATAAGTAAAAGTATTGATGCATAGCTTTTTCCCATCTGGAGAGTATATTCATTAACACATTGTAGGTAAAATACCTAAGAAACTCCCACTAAAACAAAAACCTTTTTACCCACACTGACTCCATTCTGACTGAATAGAATGGGGTAGTGAGAGTGCAGCATTGCCATGTCTCTGATCTGCTGAGATGTGAGCAAGCAGCTTCACACCATCCATTACCGTACCTTCCCCACTGCATTCCCTCAAACTGTGAGCCAAAATAGTTTCTCAAATCACAACAAAAAGCAAGTTAACTAAAACAAAAACCTGGTAGTGAGAAGTAGAGCCATTGCTGTGAGAAACATAGTCCTTTGGAACTGGTTTCCAAGAGTAATGTGAGCTTGGAGCTATGAGATTAACACTAGGGCTAAGTAGAGCTAGTGGTCCATTCTGGTAGGAGTTCAGATCAGGATGCCAAAAAAGTCAGAGTAAAGCCTAGAGTCCTGAGATTTCAGAAGAGAACTCTATTAGGAATTGGACTCAAGGCCATGCATGTTGCATTCTGGCAAAGAACTGGCTACATTTCTGTGTCCTGAATATTTGAGAGACTAAATTGGAAAACAATTGTCTAAGTTGCTTGGCCAGAGTTTAACAAGAAAAATAAATGAAAGAGAAAGAACCCAAGAAAAGACACAAGAATCAGAGACCTACTTGGGAATCTCATTTAAAAAAAAAAACACTAAACTGGAAGCCATGATACATACAGTGGACCTGGTGCAGACATGTGCAGGCCTGGTGCAAATCAGTCTCTATGACTTGATTTGACCTTTGATATATCAAATTAGAGAGTCTTGTTTCTTAGTGTTCTCCATCCCCTCTGGCTCTTACATTCTTTCTGTCTTCTCTTCCTCTGGATTCCCTGAGCTCTGAGGGGAGGGATTTAATGGAGACATCTCATTTGAGGCTGAATGTTTCAAGGTCTCTCTTTGCTTGATATCTGGCTGTATTTGTTCCCATCTGCTGTAGAAGGAAGGTTCTCTGATGGTTGAATAAGGCATTGATCTATGAGTATAGCTGGATTTCATTAGGAGTTATTTTATTGCTACTTAAAAAAAAAGAGTAGTAGTTGGTTTTATCATAGGTCCCTGGGATATCTAGTCTCTGGTTCTTGGTCATCTAAGTGGTGTTGGGTATGGGTTCCATCTCATGGAGTTGGCTTTAAATCAAATCAGACATTGTTTGGCTACTCCCACAAGCTTTGTGCCATGATTACACTATTGCAGGCAGGACCCAATTGCAGAACAAAGAGTTTGTGACTGACTTGGAGTTTATATTTCTTTTTGTCTTTTTGTCACATGCAGAGTACCCTCCTGTACCAAAGACACTAGAATGTAGAGGTAAAGGCTTTATGAAAGTATCAGCTCAACTTCAAGTTCAGTAGACTATGTAGGTGTTGTCTTCAGCAATGGTACCTTGCTGTCAGATGGCCACAGTGACCTAGGCCTTGCATCCAGACTGGAAGCTCTGAGTGCTCCTGCTAGCTCTTCTATTTCACCAGTGTCCCAGTGTCTGAGTGGGAAGGACCCTCAAAAGCATAGAGATGTAAGCTCTTTCCCAAAGTGTCCTTCTGGGATGAAACCATGTCCAGTGACCTACAGGCAGAGATGAGAACTGCCTTCTCCACAGCAATACTTCACCCTCAAGGTGGTCAAGATGTCTCTGCTTTGTCTTGGCACCTAAAATTTCAAAAATCTGTTCTCCCAGACTAAGGTTGAAAGGATCAAGGTTTTTTTATTTGTTTTCTGTTTCACCATGGAATTCTGGCTGACCTAGAACTCTCTATGTAGATCAGTCCGGCCATGAATTCAAGAGATCTGCTTGTTGCCTCCTGAGTGCTAGAACTAAAGGTTGTACACACAACTGTATCCAGCTGAGGGGTGTGTTCTTAACAGGAAGCAGTAGGAATTTTTAATTGAATCCAGCTTATCAAATTTACAACTACTGAGGGCCTAATCTGTGCTAGGCAGTGTTCTAGAAGCTGTGATACAGCTCATACTGGCAAGGTACCACTGCCTAACCAAGACAGTTTCCTGAGTATGAAGGTTATGTACAGTCTCTCATCTGTTTCTAGCTATTCTCACCCTCCCTCCTCACCCCCCACCGCTTCCCAGGCTCTTCTCTGCCTTCAGCAGCAGATCCCCTCCCTCTGCTACCCTGGGCTTCTACCCTCCCTAGACTCCCCATCACTCCATTCCAGCTGGTGACTCCTCCTGAAGGGACCTTGGCCAACCATCCCCTACCCCAAAGGGCCTTAAGGCCAGATGCCCATGCTAGTGCTTTACTGGAGCAGAGCTGTCACCGAAGCCCCTATTGCACTTAGAACATTTGTATGGCCTCTCCCCGGTGTGTATATACCAGTGTTTAGCTAAATCTGAGCTCCAGGGGGGACTCTTTCCCACAGAAGCCACACATATGAAGCTGGCTGGATCTGGAAGGCTGGCCCTGCACTCAAGACTGAGGGACTATGGATATGGAACCAGGTGGATTATGGGGCCACAGGAGAGTAGATGGTGGTGGTGATCTAGTGTGTTCACCCTGGTGGGTGTGGAGGTGCATGACTCAGGCAGAACTGTCAGCAAAGCCCTTGCTACACTTAGGACAGAAGTGGGGTTTCTATAGGGAGACATTTAATGACTGCTTCTATTTCACTAAGAGTCATAGGTCTGTTTAAATTGCTTATCTGATCTTAATTTAACTTTAGTAAGTGATATATACCAAGAAAATTAACCATTTCTTTTACATATTCCAATTTAGTAGAGTACAAGTTTTTAAAGTATGACCTTATGATTCTCTGGATTTCCTTGGTATTCACTGTTCTGTCCCCTTTTTATTTCTAATTTTGTTAAGTTGGATATTCTCTTTCAAGCTTTTAGTTAATTTGGATAAGAGTTTGTCTGTTGAGGTCTCCCGCCCTCCACCTCCTGCAACATAACTGCAGCTATTTTGTTCTGTGACAGCCAGCTATTTCATATTGTTGCTGTTATATGCCTGCCAGTCATTGACACAGAAAAAAAGCAACTCAGGGTAGGGTCATGATAACCATATATCCTGTTACATTCTGTATGTTATGAGGTTTGTTAATCTTAAGAAATTCCACAACTATAAGCTTTATATAGGACCCATCAAATTAAAGGTCGATATGAACTGTTACATAAAAAAAAATGGCTTGAGTCAGGGCAGCACTTGCATATGAGTTCATTGTGGTTTTTGCAGTTTTAGCCTTTATAAGCTGAGCTATATCCCTGTTGATCAGTCTCAGGGTGTGTGTTCAATACACCATCCCTGTCTGACTGAGATCAGTGTTTGTGTGGTTTGGGGGGGGGGGTGACTCCTGGAACCCAACAATCAATTGTACTGATTTTCTCTTTTTTTAAAAAAAAAAAACCAATTCTTTCACTGATTCTTTGTATTGTTTTTGTTTGTTTCCATTTTATTGATTTCAGCCCTGAGTTTGATTATTCTTGTCCTGCACTCCTTGTGTGGTTTCTTCTTCTTTTGTTCTAGAGCTTTCAGTTAAGTTGCTAGTATGAGATCTCTGCAGTTTTGTTTTGCTTTTAATGTAGGCACTGGGTGCTCTGAACTTGTCTATGGAAAACTGGAATATGGAAAACATAATCCACACTTCAAATGAGGTACAAGAAGAACGGAGGAGTGGCCCCTAGTTCTGGAAAGACTCAGTGTAGCAGTATAAGACAAAACCAGAACAGGGAAGTGGGAAGGGATGGGTGGGAGAACAGAGGGAGGGAAGGGGGCTTATGTGACTTTCGGGGAGTGGGGAACCAGAAAAGGGGAAATAATTTGAAATGTAAATAAAAAATATATCGAATAAAATTTAAAAAAAAAAGAAGTGCACTCATGGTGTCCCATAAGTTTGGATGTGGTGTGTATTCATTTTCACTTAATTCCAGAAAGTCTTTAATTTTTTTTTTATTTCTGTTGTGACCCATTTTTCATTCAGTAGAGACTTGTTCAGTTTCCTTGGGTTTGTAAGCTTTCTATTGTTTCTTTTGTTGTTGATATCCGGTTTTAATTGTGATGGTCAGATAGGATCTTGAGAGTTATTTCAATTTTCTTGTATATGTTCAGAATTGCTTTGTGTCACTTTTGGAGAAGGTTCCATGAAATGCTGAAAAGAAAGTCTTTGGGTGGTTGGGTGAAATGTTTTGTAAACATCTGTTAGGTCTATTTGACCATAACACCTGTTAGCTTCAGCATTTCCCTGTTTAGTTTTTGTCTGGATGGTCTGTCTATTGGTGAGAGTGCAATATTAAAGTCTCTCACTATCTCTGTGTGATGGTTGATATGTGATTTAAGCTATAGTAGTTTCTTTTACAAACTTGGGTGCCCTTGTGTTTGGGGCATAAATGTTCAGAATTGCAGTGTGCTCTTGGTGGAATTATCCTTTGATGAGTATGTAGTGTCCTTCCCTATCTGTTCTGATGAGGTTTGGTTTGGTCTATTTTTTCAAATAGTAAAATGGCTGCACCACAGGTAAAATGCTTCTTATGTCTGTTTTCTTGGGACATGTTTGCATACTTTTACCCTGAGATGATGTCTGTCTTTGATGTTAAGATGTGTTTCATGGGTGCTGCTAAAGGATGGATACTGTTTTTGCATACATACTATAAGTAATTATCTTTTTGTTGCGAAATTGAGACCATTGATGTTGAGAGATATCAATGACATGTGATTGTTAATTCATGTTATTTTGTTGTTGTTGTTGTTGTTGACTACAGAGCAATAGTGAAAAATAAACTGCATGGTACTGGTACAGAGACAGACAGATGGATCAATGGGATAGAATTGAAGACCCAGAAATAAAACCACATTTGATCTTTTGACAAAGAAGCCAAAAATATAAGAAAGCATCTTAAATAAATGGTAGTGATCTAACTGGCAGTCAATATGTAGAAAAATGAAAATAGATCCATATTTGTCACCTTGCTCAAAGCTCAAGTCCAAGTTGAATAGAGGACATCAACATAATACCATACACACTGAATCTAATAGAAGAGAAACTAGGAAAGAATCTTGAACTTATTGTCATGGGGGAAAACTTCCTAAACAGAGCTCAGACCTAAATAGAATGGCTCAGACTCCAATATCAACAACTGAAAAATGGAATCTCGTGAAACTGAAAAGCAAGGGACATAGTCAATATTACAAATCAGCAACCTACAGATTGGGGAAAATCTTCATATATAAAGAACTCAAGATGCTAACCTCCAAAAAACCAAACCTGATTTAAAAAAAAAAAATGAGGTATAGAACTAAAAAGAGAAATCACAACAGAGGAATCTCAAATGGCCAAGAAGCACTTAAAGAAATTGTCAACATCCTTAGTCATCAGGGAAATACAAATCAAAATGACCCTGAGATTCCACCTTACACCAATCAGAATGACTAAGATTAAAAACTCATGTGACAGCAGATGCTGGAGAGGATGTGGAGAAAGAGAAACACTCCTCCACTGCTGGTGGGAATGCAAGCTGGTACAACCACTCTGGAAATCAGTCTGGCGGTTCCTCAGAAAATTGGAAATAGATCTATCTGAAGACCTAGCTATATACTACTCTTGGTCATATACCCAAAATATGCCCCACCATATCACAGGGGCATATGTTCTACTATGTTCATAGCAGGCTTATCTATGATAACCAGAAGCTGGAAACAACCCAGATATCCCACAAAAGAAGAAGGGATACAGAAAATGTGGTTCATTTACACAAAGGAATACTAATCATCTATTAAGAATGAGGACATCATGAATTTTGCAGGCAAATGAATGGAACTAGAAAATATCATCCTGACTGAGATAACTCAAACACAAAAGGACAAGCCAAAAAAGAAGTATAGAATACCCAAAATGCAGTCCATAGAACTCAAAAAGGTCAACAAGCTGAAGTGCCCAAGTGAGGATGCCTCAGTCCCATTTGGGAGGGAGAAGAAAGTAATCACAAGTGGGGAGGGAGGGAGGGAAGAAGGGAAGGACCTGGGAGGGACCTGGGAGGGAAAGTAGACAGTGGCTGGGAGTTGACAGGGAGAGGGGAACCTAATTTGGTATTGGGTGAGGGAAAAGGACTGAAGTCCTGAAGGCCAACAGAAAGAATGGAAACAGGCAACCTTGGGATGTAGGAGGTTGGGGGTACCCTCCAGAATGTACCAGAGACCTGGGAAGTGAGAGACTCTCAGGACTCAAAGGGAGAGACCTTAGATAAAATGCCCTACAGTAGGGAGAGGGAACTTGTAGAGTCTACTACCTCCAGTAGATTGGTAGGGCATCAAGTGGAGGGATGGGTTTGCCATCTCACAGTAAAAACCCTGGCCCAGAATTGTTCCTGTCTAAAAGAACTGCAGGGACAAAAATGGAGAAGAGGCTGAGAGAAAGGAGGTTCAGTGACCAGACCAACTTTGGATCCATCTCAAGGGGAGGCTCCAAGGCCTGATACTATTACTGATGCTATGGTGTGCTTACAGACATGGTTGTCCTCTGTGAGGCCCACCAAGCAGCTGACTGAGACAGAGGCAGATACTTATACCCAATCATTGGATTGAAGTCAGGGACTCCTGTGGTCGAATTAGGGAAAGGGAAAGGCTGTAAGAAGCTGAGGAAGAGGAGGGCAACCCCATAAGAAGACCACCAGTCTCAACTAACCTGGACCCCTGAGATTTCTCAGACACTGAGCCACCCACCAGGAAGCATACATGAGGTGGTCAGAGGCCCCTGACACATATACTGCAGAGGGATGCCTGCTGGCCTCAGTAGGAAAAGACATGCCTAACCCTCAAGAGACTTGAGGCCCCAGGAAGTTGGGAGGCCTGGCAGGGGGTGGGGTGATGTCCTCTTGAAGATGGGGGAGGAGGAATGGGATGAGGAACTGTGGGAGAGTGCACCAGGAGTGGGTAATGACCAGACTTTTAAAAAACTAATAAAAGACAAAAATAATAAAAATATAAACCTACTACTTTATAAAGTGAAAAATCAACCAAACATGATGCTACCTGTCTGTAATCCCATCATTCAGGAAGCTAAGGCAGGAAGATTATAAACTCATGGCCATCCTGGGCCACATAGCAAATTTCAGGGTACACAGACAGATCTTACATATAAATTTAATAATGAACATCATACCTTAACCTAGCATATACATTCTCAAAACACGTTTGCTTTACAGTTTGGAAAATCAACCAACACTGTTTTATAGTAAGATGTTGATTATGTCCTATGCACACAGAGATAACCATTTTGTAGCTATCATGGAATATAAATATACTAAATACAAATATCCAAAACCTTTGCAATACAGTGTTTTATATTGTACTAGCTGTTCCCCTCTGCAGCCTGGTGGCTGACTAGCTGTGACTCACTACCACTTCCCAGTAGCATGAAATCTTGCATATTATTAGCAGAAGATCAAAATTTGCAGTACAGCTTTACTAAGTATTAATTTCCTATCGTCATAAATTGGGGACCATCTGAGTATGACTGTTTAACTTCACAATCAGACAAATTAAACGAAGACATGGAATGCTAACTACCATAATCCATCTGCACTCTTCTCAGTGGGCACGCACCAACTATATTTCTGGTTAAACTATACTATACAATGTATATCCATTTAGTCTTTCAAAATATTCAAAGCAAACCTTTCACTGCTTTAATTCTAATTTGATTTTTTTATTTTACCAGTTGTTATCCAAACACTGTATTCATGGATTTGTGAGAGAATTTATAGTCTGACTAGGAGTTTCTGAATTAGATTATGTCGTTCATAATTTATATTAGACTTTGGCTCAAATCACAGATGAAATGGCTTAAGCAGTAGAAGCACAACAAACAAGCATAAAACCATCAGAATATTTATTTGTTCACCAGCCAAAGCGATGTCTGGGCGATGGCTCACGCATCCTTATATCCCTGAGTAAATACTTCAGTAGAAGTGGGACAGCTAATCAATCAATCGATTAAGTTTAAAGCTACTTTCTTATTTAATACTGACCAAGCTAAATCAATAATTTGTTTTCCTTGTTGGGCTAAACTAAGGAATTGGATGTGAAGTAGGTTCCACTGTTTTTATTATTATGGATTTCCTTGGATTTTTCCCCCTCTTCTACTACCTATCATGTAGGTATTACCTTGCTGCACAGCCACAGTCCCATGAGAGGCAAACACCCGATCGGAATCTGAAGGGAAGTAAAGCCATCATAGGCAGGCTTGCTCATTCAGTGGCTGCGAGGCAGGAATTGACATTTTCTGGGGAGAGATATGGTACAGATCTGGCATAGGTGCGGAAATAAAGGTAGTGACAGACAGATCACACAGACTGCCTGGTATGCCCTGCTCAGAGTTAGACTGTGACGGTTTTATGGAGAACACACACACATACCATGATTTTTTTCCTTTTTGGGTCTTAAATGATGCCCAAGTAAAATAGCTTACTTGGCCCTTTGCAGTTGGCAGTTGCCCAACCAAAGGAAAGCAAAATTAACCATTTCCAATTATGTATGTAATACTCATTGTTACCTCTCATTGTTAATAATGAAATCCAGGAGCTGGGGGGATCGTTTAGCAGTTGAGAGCACTGGCTGCTCTCCCAGGAGAGTCACATCCAACCCACAAAATCCGTATGGCTCACAACTGTCTGCAACTGCATTCCAATGGGATCCATTGCTCTCATAGGAACCAGCCAAGCCTCTGGTACACAGACATACTTGGAGACAGAACATCTATATACATAAAATTATTTTTAAATGAGGAGGCTGGAGGGATAACTCAGCAGATGAGATCACTTTTTGCTCTTGTAAAAGCCCTGAGTTTGATTCCTAGCACCCACATGGTGGCCCCTAACCATCCATGACTTCAGTTCCAAGGAATCTGAAGCCCTCTTCTGAACTGCACAGATAGGTACCAGGCACACACACACGGTATGCATACATACATGCAGAAAAAAACATCCATACACACAAAATAATATTTTGAAAAAATCCACTGATCTAGTCTGATTTTGTATAAAATCATCAAAAATATAAACCAGGGAAAGGCCGATGAAATCCGTCACCTTAAGGAACTAGATGGTGTAGTGATGTGTAAAGCAATACTTGTAGAATACTACTGGGGTGGGACTTCCCCATCTGAACCTGCTGTGGAAGAGCAGAAGAGGGTGAACATGAGATAAGAAATGTGAGATGCCTGAAGGTGGAGAGGAACAGAGTCAGACCTATCACCTATAGGATACTTAGAATCCTTTGGCTACCTTCTGCTGCCCCAGCAGAGCTCTGAGTCTAGTTCTAGAAAACACCCACCCTAAATATTCTTTGCATGGTAGATACACAAAATGCACTGGCCCACTGCCCCAGTTTTCAATTTTCAAGGTGCAGATCAAGTGAGCAATGGATGCCACCAGACTCCTGTGCCTGCCACTTAGACTGCATGTTTTACCTGCACTGTGAACCTCCATAGGGAATGCAGGATTACATTCTTTTTGTAGGCAAAACCTTGCAGTTGGCCTAAGAGATAAGCAAACTGCTTTATTAGCTTTTGACACCCAGCCAAAATCAGGCACATAGTAGGCTAATTAGATCCCAGAGGCTAGGGGCCTAATGGAACTCTTCACAGTTGTGTATGTGGGGGGGCGTCTTTGTTTTATTTTCTTTTGTTTGTTTGTCTGTTTGTTCCAGTGTCTGAAATTCCTGAAAAATTATGATTTTTCATTTCTGGATTATATTGATATTTGTGTGTTGATATGTGTATATGAATGCACACGCATGTGTGAAAAAAAATTGAGGGAAGCCATCTCAAACTGTGCCAAACTTGCAGGCTAATAGAGTGATTATTTTATGCCCGAATCACTTGATTTCTATAACTGTCAAGAAAGCCACTTGGCTTCGCCTTTGCTGCATACAGGAAGCCATCGAGATTAATTCTAAAAGAGCACCCTCCCCTATTAGGGTGCGAAAATAGCCTTAGTCACCAACATGTGTAGCTGGGGCCATAATGAACCTAAATAAATAATCTCATTGGTGCTGCTCTTACCATCCACTAGCTCTCACACTACTCCATCAGCCTCTAGTGACATCCTGAGAATTCACTACCCTTGTCCAGGAAGCCACTCACCCCCTCACTTCTTCAAAACTGTTGTTCTTTGTCTATAAAGAAAAGCATCCAGCTTTGCTCATTTCTTTGAATGGCACTTGTAATGAGATCACATGTACAGATACCATTTTCCTCTTGTTGATCATGTTTGTAGTAATTTGTTCTGTAGATCCAGCCTAAAGAACATACATGAGAATGAAGGGGACCGGGGAGTGGGGGGGGGGGGGAACCTCTCTCTTCCCTATATGCCTAATCCCAAATATCTGTAGAGTGGGGCTTTCTTTCAAGGTTTCAAACCCCACTGCCCAGGGAATATTATGCTTTAGCCTCGACGACTATGAGCATTGCTTATATCAGAATGCACAGGCGCCATTTTAACATGAACTGAGTGTAGCCTTTGTGTGAACTTAATTCCATAGTCTCACAGGGAAATCCCACTTTTGTTGGGGTGGGATTTTGAGGTAGTGTTTCTCCAAACATCATATGTCCTTTTGAAGGTTTATTAAGTGTACTAAAGATATTGTGTTTATAATTTTTTATGGCGGCTCCCTTAAAAAGTAGAGAGGGAGCTGAGGGAGGGTTTTCAGCACTCCTGAAGGTTCTTCCTCTCTGTTCAGCCTGCTCCCTACTGCCTTTCCAATGACCATGGCTTCTAAAAGGTGGAAAAACAAACCAACCTTTGACCAGGTCATGTCACAGAGTTTAGAAAAACATCTATCACATCTAATAGCTTCGATTATGATGTCCAAGCAGCAGTGGAGGTAAAATGGCTTCTGTTGCTGACAAAGGTTTCATAAGAATGAACCCTAACCTTGGGCACTGGGGAAGATAAACAGGATAATCCAAAAGACATTGGTACAATCCCAGGAACCTGGAGCCATCTGGTCAAGACAAAAATAAATCAGAAATGAAGTCTGCACAAATCTCCAGAGGCCCTGGGGCCTAAATTAACACAACTCCAATGAAGATCAGAGGAAACTGGCAGCAGAGACCATTGAAGTGCCTTTAATTAACTTGCACGGAGCAAAAAGGGCTTTTAGAACGAAATGCTTTGTGTTGTGTGTGCAGTTAAAACCCAAACAATGCTTCCAAAGTCCCCTACCTTGATAAAGGTGAAAGAAAGCACGGATTGATCAGAGGATAAGAGCTCACCTGCTGCAAGAACACAGCACAGTCAAACAGCACTGTGGTTTCATTGGCACTTTGTGAGCCAGAAGGTTCAGCTGAGCTGAGTTTATCCAGCTGTCTGGTGCTAGAAAAGCTACTACAACACCTGTCCTAGAAGTCTGTGCCGGTCTACAGTTTGACAAATGCACAGGGCTCCAGTTAAGCAACACTTAACTATTCAATAGTTGGGATACAGTCCTGCTAACAAATGTGAACTTAAGTGAACAGTATACCTAAGTGAGAAGTTTGTACCTGGCAATCCACTGTGGAAATGGCCAAAGCCACCCAAATGCGAGCTCTGTGTTGCTATATGGAGCAAGGAAGACAGACACCATCACTTGCATTTAGCAGACAATGCCAGGCAGGGGATAGACAAAGAGCTTTAGACCATTGGGGTGGGGATGCCTTCAATTTCCTTATTAGAGGCCTTTGGCCTGAGGAAATTGAAGGCAACTAGCTACACAAACTCAGGCATGCTATGTGATTGGCTGTGTCAACAGGTTTATTCTACTCTAATTAGTCCTGAGTCTTAAAGTGAGGCAAGAAATGTGGAACTTTTCAGTTACCGATGCAAAGTCCTAGAAATTCTGAGCCAGCCATGGAACCTTAAGCCATATAGCACAGGTGATAGTTTAGCTGCCAGACAGCTCACAGCAGAGGTTATGAGACACAAGGACAAGAATAAATATTCCTTCAAGAAAGATATACAACAGGCACATCAAAAAGAATTTGGCATTAATAGTCATGGAATAATGTAAATCAAAACCAAAATGAACTGAGGATTTAGCTTGGTAGTAGATTTCTTGACAAGTATGTTCAAGATCCTGCACTTTATCTTTAGCAAACAGCCACACACACAGTCACACATAAATACACACAGAACCACATATATTTACATGCACAAAAACCCATTCATACATACATACATACAAGCATGCACACAAATGCCCACACATACACATATGCACAGACATGCATACACACACACACATAATACATATACATGCATATATACACATATATACATATACATGTACATACATACATACATTTACACACAGCCACACACATGTACATACAACCACACAGGCACACACACATATATATACATACACAAACGCACATACACACATCTACACAGAACCACACACACATGCATATACACATTATTACATGTGTGCATATGCACATAAATACATAACCACACACATGAACAATATACATACATGCGATCACATATATGCACATCCTCATATACAGATACAGAATAACACACATACTCACACACATAACTACACACACACACACACATAACCACAAATGAGATACTGCTTAATACCCACTAGGAGAGCTATAATCTAAAAAGAAGAGGACATGGGAAGTTGTTGACCAAGAGTAAAAAGTTCTAGAATAAGAGAAATAAATTACTGACTACAGTCTATACAATGTCTTATGTGTTTCAAAATATACAAGAGGAAAGAACCGGGACATAATTATAAATCAGATCAAAGCAAAACCAAAATCCGACAGTATAAATAGCTCAGTGTCAACATCTGGAACTCACTCATAATCTTCAGGACTCCAAACGGTTTAGGTAGCTCTGCCTCTCTAGCGCTTCACCCACGACACACAGATAGGCTCAGGCCTGCTCCACTCCACACTTGTCACTGTCCTTGATGGTCATCTCACAGTCCTGGCATCTCCAATAGTTTGGTGTCTCCACTACAGCTGAGGAGTCACCTTCACCAATGGCCTTCTGTCCTCTCTACAGGCCAACCATAGTACATGTTGGCAAGCCTCAGCTTTTCTCCATGACCCTTTCAGTCCTGGAGTATCTACAACTAAAGCTACACCTTTATCAGTGGTCTATCCTGACCTCTCCTTGTGAAGACTCTGAATCTGCCACAGAGTGCCAAGCCTCCGCTTCTCTCTATGCCATCAAAACCAGTGCCATGTGAGAAACTCTCCTACATTATTTGCCAAGCTCTCCTGAAATGAACATGTGCTTCCTTGTCCCAAAATCATATATTGTGTATGCTCACCCTGAGGAGATGTTTGCCCAAGTATTTCACCTTAGGGGTGCTGATCTCTTTTTAATCACGGCTGATTCTTTTCAGTCCAGCTAACTAGTATCCATTGTCTCAGTACAGCAAAGATTTCATTTCCACAGATGCTTAATTTTATTTATTATATATATCACATAAATTATCCTGATAGTCTTTTAGTCTTTTATTCCCTCTGAAATTTCACAAGCCAAGCCTCTATAGTCTGCAATTCTCTCAATCTTCTTTTCTTCCAAGTTCCCACGGAAGAGGTCATTGAGCTTTGAGTACTCAAGCACCTTTCCAACCCAAAGTTCTTCCTCCCACAAAACAGTCTAGGGCATAAAAAGCAACATGGTCAGACCCATCACATCAACACTCCATATGTCTGGTATATTTCTTATAATTTAAAAAAAATCCCTTTAGAAAGCTGGGAGACCATTCAGTCTGTAGTGTGCTTGCCATACAAACATAAACAGCTGAGCATCTAATAAAAATCTGGGCATGCTGGCACACATGTGTGATCCCAGCACAGGAAAGGAAGAGGCAGGAGGCTCCCTGAGGCTTCCTGGCCAGCCAGCCTAGTTTAATTGGTGAACCAGCCAAAGGATCTAGTAAAAGGCTCAGTCTCAAAAAACAAGATGAGTGGCTCCTGTACACATGTGTGTGTATGTCTGTCTGTCTGCTGCTTTTTCTCTGTCTCTGTCTTTCTCTGTGTCTGTCTCTGTGCATGTGTCTGTTTTTCTCTTTCTGTCTCTCTGTGTGTCTCTGTCTCTCTCTCTCTCTCTCTCTCTCTCTCTCTCTCTCTCTCTCTCTGTGTGTGTGTGTGTGTGTGTGTGTGTGTGTAGTTTCTGATTTAAATTCTTTCTGAGGGCAGGATTTGATGAAAGTTGGAGGGGATTAGTCACTTAATAAAGTCTTTCTGAGAGGCCAAGTATCAGTCATGGTGCTATGATCTAAGGACTCAGAGATGAAAACAGTGTGTGTGCTTTATACCCAATGAGTTTCATAATCTTCCAGATTAAAGCTTAGAAGGAAGCTAGAAAAAGAGGATTAGAGGTGTGCACCACCAAGCCTGACCCTCTAAGCCTATTCTTAAAATTAAAAAGAAATGTAAACGGTTATAACAAAAGCACACACAAGTGTTCCAAGAAGGCTAGGTTTAAAGTTGGCCGTATCAAGTACTACTGATTTGAACTTTGAATAAAGTACTTGTCTTCATTGGGCCTTGTTAGTCTCACCTATAGAATGGGGATAATAGAACTCAGCAATGTATGATGTTTAATGAGAAGAGGGTTAATGAGCACAGACATTATAATATCTTCAGAGTGAAACAGTGCTTCAGGTGGTCCTTTTCCTGGTACCAAGAAAATGACATTTGCTAGAGAAATAGCTACATGCTGTACCTTTGCTTAAGTAAGGACCTCACATCTGGTAGCAGCTGCAGTCAGAATCACTACCTGATTGGGGCAGACAGCTACATAAAACCAAGGGCAATTGGAGTGGAAAAAGAGGACAGACAGACAGACATGGGGGGGGGCAGACGGACAGAGAGGGACAGAGAGAGGTGAGAGGTGAATGGAAGCAGAGATAAAAGAGATAGAGGGAGGCAGAGAGGGATAGAGGCAGGGAGGAAGAGAGAGGAGAAAAAGATTGATGGAGGGAGAGAGAGATGGAGGAAAGGAGGAAAGGAGAGGTGTACTGGCTGGTTTTGTGTGTCCACTTGACACAGGCTGGAGTTATCACAGAAAAAGGAGCTTCAGTTGGAGAAGTACCTCCATGAGATCCAGCTGTGGGGCATTTTCTCAATTATGGCCTCTTGTTGGTGGTACCATCTCTGGGCTGGTGATCTTGGGTTCTATAAGAGAGCAGGCTGAGCAAGCCAGGGGAAGCAAGCCAGTAAGAAACATCCCTCCATGGCCTCTGCATCAGCTCCTGCTTCCTGACCTGCTTGAGTTCCAGTCCCGACTTCCTTTAGTGATGAACAGCAATGTGGTAGTATAAGCTCAATAAACCTTTTCCTCCCCAACTTGCTTCTTGGTCATGATGTTTGTGCAGGAATAGAAACCCTGACTAAGACAAGAGGAGAGGCAGATGCAGAAAGACAGACAAGACCAGAGACACTAGCAGTGAATGAAGGGTGCAAATAGAAGAGCTTGATGACGCGAGATCTTCACCGAGTACTGCATGGTTCTGGATAAAGTATAGAGAGGAAAGGGCCCAATAGCTCTGTGCCAGGAATCCACTAAACAACCCTGAGGTTTGGTTTGGCATTCCTTATTCATAAGACACAGGAGGGGATATGCTAGTACTTTATTTATTAAAGACAAAAGTACCATATCAGAATTAGTAAAAGGGAAAAATACATGGGGTGAAGTTTGGGAAACCGCAGGTACAAGTTTCCAGACGTTTCTTTTCTAATGGGGTTGCACACACGCGTGCACGCGTGCACACACATTTTTCCAGCAGTCCTTTGTGACAAACAAGGAAAGCTCACCTGAGCCTTACTATTCAGGCTTTTTTCTGGGTATGGGCCTCATAGGTATGGAAAACTCATGACCCCCATCCATCCCCTCAGAGCAAAACTACCATAAGTCACACTGTTAGGATAAACTCCTCAGGCTCCACTAGTAGAGCTGTAGACTAACTCTTGCAAGCAAAACAAACACTTTCATTTGAAAAACAATACAAAGGCCTCTCTTTGTGATGGCTATTCTCAGTTGTCGACTTGAGTACATCTGCATCTGGAATCCAAAACTGCGGACACACCTGTGAGAAATATTTGCTTGATTTGAAATAAGAAGACCCGCTTTTTTATATAGGAAATATTTTATTTCAAAAATTAGGGAAGCATTTTAAAACCTTAGGATGCTGGACACAGAAGCTACAGAACAGAGAAGAATAAATATACAAATCTGCCCAGCCACTGGTGACTGAGTGCCCCCTCCTAAGGAAGGTGGTCTTCATAAGTCTCTGAAGTCATAAATATAAGAAAAATCCCTTATAGATGAACATCAAATACCAGGCACAGAACTTCTCAAAACTTATTTTTGTCCTAACATATAAAAGCTTTATACACATAACAGAGACAGTCCCATACCCAGGTGGCCCAGCTTTAGTCCCTGTTAGTGTAGAGATATGTGTTAACTGGTGGGTTACGGCCCAGAGCCAGCGGCAGAGGTGAGGCCAAGGGAGGGACTGTCCTGGACTCCCAGTGGGTCCACAGGAAGTGCCTACTTTTTAATATCCGTAGTTTTCATGGGACCCTGATGTGGAAACCTGAGTAGCTGTGGAGTACAGGCAGGCAGAGGTGCCCTGTGCAAGTGTGCACTATAATGCAGTAACTTTTGCAGGTTGCTAGAGTGCAGCAATGCACCCCTTCCTCTGGACAGGTCCCCACGAGGACTTGACAGTGGTGGCCATGTCCCCAAGAGGACGGAACAACACTGTCCCCAGCACTGAGATGAGTACCACATACATACACAGGACCCCACCCTGCTGTGCCAAGGCACCCCTTAACAGAACGTCAACACCTCCAGGTGGCCCTGGCAGGCAGCTCTTTACAGTCAGAGAAGAGGAGGTACTCAAGGGATGGGGCTGGCAGCACCGGAAAATGAAACAAGCCATGACACACATCCCCAAGGGACCCCTAGGTCACCAGTGGGCCTGGGTTGGGACAGCATTGTCCCATACCTACTCTCCTTCCCAGGGTCAGGTGCCTAGCAGAGCATTCTAGAACATGGATTTCAAACCCAACAGGGTTGATAGCTACAGTGCATGACATCAAACAGGAAGCAGGTGGGTACCTGGGATTAAGGTGACCTCCTCTGCCAGCTGGCCAAGAAGAGGGCAGTAGGCATGTGATGGGGTAGAGACTTCTGTTCCCAGTGCCTTACCCGCCCTTGAATTCACTAGGAAACGGCAACTCTGAACTTGGGCTTTGTCTATAACAAAAAGTCCTAATGGCCTCTTCCCCAGAAAGATAACAAATCCCACTGGGTACAAAGGGGTGTCAGCTCCCAAACCCATGAAACCACTCAAAGTCACAAAGAAACCCAGGGATCCCCTAAGCTAGGGTCCAGGTGCCCCTGGGCCTATGGCCCTAGAAACCCTAAGTTTTCTACACATTGCCAAAAAACTGTCCCAATTATGGCTTGTCCATCGTCAAGTCAGACAAAGCCAACTTGTCCTCTTACTGCTACCAACTCTCTGCTTCTTTTCGAGGTCAAACCACAAGCTTTTCAACCCTTCAGCCAAGTATCTGGGCTGCCCCACTCAGCTCTCTTTAGAAGCAGGAGTCTCTGCTCCCAGGCCCACTTAGCCAAGTGTCAGTGAGGCTCCCGAGGAGGAGCCGCAGCATGCCAGCTTCGTGAGCTTCGCTCCAGCCCTCAGGAAAGAGTCCCAGGGAGGGCCTCCTTGCCAGGCGAGAACATGTGCTGTGGGAACAGATCTTGGGCTCATGGCTGTGTCAGTCCTCCAACTTGGTCTCAGTCTTTAACTCCTTTATGGTAAAACCCCAACAGTGCTGTGAACGCCCCTTTACCTGCAGTACCGGATGGGTGATAGCCTTTCACTATAGCCTTTGTCTTCCTGGATTCCCAATGCTCCACGCCAGGCCACTTTCTGACTATTACAGGACCTTCTGCTCTGGGAGCACACAGGCCCAGGAGGGGTCAGCAAGGAGAGGCACCCTGCATGGTGAACTGGATGCTATGAGCTGGAGGAGACTTCTGAAGGCAGATACACGATGGTGGTCACCACCGGCTTAATCCCCAGAAGCTGTGACATAGGTTCCGAATGCACAGAAACCTTTACACAGTGCATCTAGGGGCTCACTAAGCACCCTCGAGCCACTCCCCTGCAGGTGCCAGGCCCCTTGCACCAAGGCCCTCCCCCCTGGGCCAAGCCTGGGCTACTGTAGCTCCTTGGAGTTCTGTGGCAGCCTGTGGTGGCCTTCATCCACATCATTGCTGCCACTGTTGAGCTCAAAGCCACAGCCCCCTGCCGGTGTCTGCAACGTGAACTGGCAAAAGATGCTCACAGTGCCATGCACCACACTCCACGCCCAGGTCTCTGGGTCATATGCCTCCACCGCGTCCGAGACTTCAAGGGTGTTGTCATACCCCCCCCCCAAGAGACATAGAGCATGCCTCCCAGGACAGCCAGGTTGCCCCTGACATGTACCTGTTTCATAGATGGGATCTTGTCCCATTCGTCGTCCTTAGTGGGGTTGTATACATCCACCTCGGTTACAGTCCACCAGCGACCACAGATCGGTATCTGGAGCAATAGCACTAGATCCCCATGGTCTCCTTGACTGCTAGGGAGCCAAGGGCATAGAGTTGGCCTCGGCAGGCAGTAGTAGAGCAGTTGTCCATGGGGTAGAGGAAGACCCACTTCTAATTCAGATCATTTGAGCTGGGAAAACTGACCTGTAACCTGGGCCACACCTGCTGAAAGCCCATTTAGGGACAGGGACGAAGGAAACTGTTGCTCGTTGCCTGCTTGCCTTTCCCTCCCTAACACATTCATTCCTTCACTGGTGCTGATGCCTACTGCTTCAAGATTCCAGAACATACTGATGACTAGCTAAGACTTCCAGCCTTGTACACAGCCAGCTATTATTGGATTGCCTGGACTGAAGTGTATACATCATTCTAATAAATCCCCCCTCTCTCCATACATGTGAATATATGTGTGTGTATGTATTACCCCACCAGAGTGTGACATCTCTGCAGCCTACATTGATTTCTTAGTTATTCTTCACAGCAATATTTAGTGCAAGCACTTTAATTTTTGACTTTACAAATTGGGAAATTGATCCAGTACTGTCTCCTTCCTACCAGCACAGGGTCAGTATTTATCAAAAACTAGGATGGAAAGACGCAGCTAATTCATTGCCATAACCTATACAGAGACAGTGGAGGTGGACCAGTGTGGACTTTGCCTCAACAAGTTCAAAGGGTTCTCTGCTCTTTTTTGTATAATCTCTAACCCTTTCATCCAGTTTTACAACCTAGGGACCTCTAATGCTCTTTGGGTAACTTAGATAACCTGCATTTGGTCTTCATTTGAACCACAGATTTTCAGTCCTTCTTGATAGGGAATGATAATTTAGTTTTAGATAGGATCTCATTTTATCACCCAGGTCAGTCTCAAACTCATGCACCAAAGTGACCGTCCCTGCTCAGGTTTCCCAGTGACGAGACTCCACACAAACACCCAAATGGGACCAAGACTATATTAAACCTCTAGGAGAAGGATAAACAATAACAATGGCTCCATGGAATTGTCCACCATTTTTAAGCAAGATAGATCCTTAGTATGATTTCTTTTGCTGTGGGACTATTTGGGGGTGGTATGAAATGCAAATGGGGGCCCAGAGATGTAAACCTGCTGACTCTGTTTATAGAAACAGGAGTAAAAGACAGGAATCGGGTAGCTGGAAGGGCTTCTAAGTAAGATGTGGTAAATGTCACATCAACAGAAGATGTGTAGAAGAAGAAAGATTTCATGAGGTTGCCTCTTAACTTGAGTAGCTTAGAAGGACAAATGAATTTGAGGGGTATCATGGCATTTTTTTCTATATGTTTTTTATGACATAACTACTTGTCTCTCCATAAGTGACCCCAAACAGCTTAATCATGTTGGTCATATAGTCTGTAGCATGAGGAAGTAAGTGTGCTATTGTTGAAAGTTTTTAAAGTTTCTGTATTAATGACTCCATCTGTTCTGTCAAGTCGAGCCCACAGCTGAGGACCCCAATAGCAATGGCAGGGTAATGCCCATGAGGTGCTACCATAAGCCATCTGGAGGTAAGGCCAGTCTGGATTCCAGAGAAAGCAGCACTAAACACCAAGTGAGCAGTCTTAAGTATTTACTAAGGAACATTAGAGTGAGTTTCAGAGTCCTCAAAGAAAAAGAACTGCCCTATGTCGTCAGGTGTGTCTGTGGTGAGATTGTCAGGGTACTGAGTTTTCATGTGGCATTAAGGAATTTGGGGCGGAGCCGGTTGCTTTCACTGTATTGGGAGACAGCTTTAATAACTTTATCAAGGCCTGGGAATGTCAAAGGCATCAGCTTGGATTCAAACTTTCAGAGGAAAACCTATAGCACTCAGGCAGTCGAGCACTTAGTGTGTCTCAGGACAATATAGAAAGCAGGGGGAGCAGCTAACTCTACACACAGTCTGGAAGACGCCACACAGATTGCCACATTTACACAGATGCTTCATTAAATGGAAGAACAAGGCATTTCAGTCAAGCAGTATTGAGAGAGAGAAAGATTACTTTTAATTTTATAAAAACATCAGATTACAGCTGCAGTCATACTTTCCGCCATAATTCTGCACTCGACCTGCTGAAGCATTAATTTTAAAGAAAGAACAAGAATATTGATCTCAAATCTGCTGCTTACTGGACCCAGGCATAGTAGATTTTGTGGAAAGGATCCATCTTCTTTTATTTATTTATGTATTTATTTATGTACTTATTTATTTGTTGTTGTTGTTGTTGTTGTTGTTTCAAGGCAGGATCTCACAATGTAGCCCTAAATATCCTGCAAATCACTCTGTAGACCAGGTTGGCCTTGACTTCAGAGAGCTGCCTGACTCTGCCTCCTGAGTGCTAAGATTTTAGGTGTGAGCCAGCAAATGTGGCAGCTGAGTCATCTCCCTTGTGAGGGTTAAATGGGGGTGTGTACATGTGGGATCTGGCACAGAGACATGGTTAACAGACAGCAGTGGCCAATAAATGTGGATTTGTGCCATTAGAGATCTAAATAAATGGAGCCATTGTCACAGATGCCATAGAGCCGGGTAAACCCACTCACATAAGCCATACATCAAAATATATAGAAAAATAGAAGTAACTTTGAACTTGCATATACAGAAGCACAGTATCAACATAGAAACAGAACAGGTACTTTCCCTAAATCAGCTTCATTATAGTTTGCAGGGATATTGTCTTAGGATTTCTTTTTTTCTTTTCTTTTTTTTTCTTTTTTTTATTTTATTTATTTATTTATTTGTTTGTTTATTTGGTTTTGGTTTCTCTATGTAGCCTTGGCTGTCCTGGAACTTACTCTGTAGACCAGGCTAGCCTCGAACTCAGAAATCTGCCTGCCTCTGCCTCCCAAGTGCTGGGATTAAAGGCGTGTGCCACTACCGCCCGGCGCGTCTTAGGATTTCTATTGCTTCAGCAAAAACACCATAGCCAAAAAATAAATTAGGAAGGTAAGGATTTATTTGGCTTACAGTTCCACGTTGTCGTCCATCACTGAAGGAAGCCAGGACAGAAGCTCACACAGGGCGGGAACCTGGAGGCAGGAGCTGATGCAGACGCCATGGAGGGGTGCCGCTTGCTGGCTTGCTCATCATGGCTTGCTTGGCCTGCTTTCTTATAGCACCCAAGACCACCAGCCCAGGATGCCACCAACCACAATGAGCCGGGCCCTCTCACTTCAATCACTAGTTAAGAAAATGCCCCACAGCCAGATCTCATAGAGACATTTACTTAGTTGGGGTTTCCTTCTTTCAGATAACTCTAGCTTATGTCAATTTGACATACAAAACCAGCCGGTGCAGGTATGAACCTGGTGTACCCCTCCTGTAAGTAGTACCTAGAATACCCTTCAGTTAAGTAGGGTGCATTCCTAAAAGAGAAATGCAATCCAGAAAGAGTTCCTCCTACACAAGCCAAGCCATACACTATCTATCCACAGGCTCGCAGAAAGCTCAGCTCCGAAACCAGAAGGAGGTCTTACATCCCAGCTCATTTTATGAAACTACTATATATAACCTTGACCCCAAACCTAACAGCATGACATGAAACAGAACTATGGGCTAATGCAACTCATAAAAACTCTAAAGAAATTATCAAGACATAGATTACATATGATGAAATTGTATTACCACAGGGGGTGCATGATTGTCAAAATTTATCAGTAAAATTTAAAATAACAGATTAGTGGCTATGTCCATCTCAATAATGAATTCAGTGTCTGATGAATTTCAACAGGTTATTCAAGTTGAATTCACACAGAAAACTAAAAATATAATGAAATGACTCTACATATCTACAAAGACACACAATAAATGCGACAGTGAAATGTTGAAGTTTTGTCATTTCTGACCACGAATAGGATAAGAATATCAACTATTATCAAATAAATAGGCCATTGTACTAGATGGGTCTAGCCAATGACAAAAATTGAGAAAAGGAAATAAATGGTATAATATTTAAAATGGAAGAGACAAAATTGCTCTCAGAGATAGTTTGTGTCCAAAGTGATTGCAAGATAAACTTTTTTTTTTGAAAAATCGTATTTAACCTTTGCTAAAAGGAAAAATCAACTTGCAGAAAGTTTGCATCTTTATTCTATCTAAAACTGTGAACTGAAAAATTTCAAAAACAAAGGCAGGCATAGTGGTGCACACCTTTAATGGCAACACTTAGCAGGCAGAGGAAGGTGGACCTCTGCGAGTTCCCGGCCAGCCTTGCCTATACTGTGAGTTTTAAATCTATGTTCTGCATGTGAAAGCATGCAGAGTTTGTTTTTCTGAGGCTGCCTTTCATGTACATGTGTCATGCCTTCATCCTTCTCCTTTGTTATATCATCACATTGCTTTACCCTTTCGCCTATTGATGGACGTCTAGGTTGGGTCCATTTCTTGCCTATTGGCTGTTTATATTTCTTCTTTGGACAATTGCCCACTCCATTCATTAGCCTGTTTATTGATTAATTTAATTATTTATGGGAGTTTCACAATTCCTTATGTCCTAGATTTTAACCCCCTGAATAGTGTATAGGTCACAAAGAGGCTTCTTAACTGCATGAATCCGATTCACCAGTTTTTGAGATTATTTCCTAGGCTGGTGAAGTTCTCTTCAGAAAATCCTGCCCATGCCAATATCTTAAAATGTTTTCCTCTAGGACAGAGGTTCTCAGTCTGTGGGTCATGACCCCTATGGGGATTGTATATTATATATCCTGCATATCAGATATTACATTACAATTCAAAATAGTAGCAAAATTACAGTTATGAAGTAGCAACAAAAATAACTTTATGGTTGGGGATCAGCACAACATGAGGAACTGTAGTAAAGGGTCGCGGCATTAGGAAGGCTGAGAACCACTGCTAATGGCTTCAGAGTTTCAGATCTTATATTAAGTTCCTTGGTCCACTTTGAACTGATCATTGTTCAGGGACGTGCTTAACTCTTCTACAAGCAGAAATCCAATTTCTATATGCTAAAGAGACTCTCTTTTCCCCAGTAAGTATGCATGCCCATTTCTATATGGGTTCGCTTCTGGATCCACCACTCTTAATCTATTGTCCTATGCCAGTGGCTCTCAACCTTTCTAATGCTGCCGTGTGGCTGCCGTGTGGCTGCCGTGTGGCTGCTGTGTGGCTGCGAAGTGCCCTACAGAACACCAACCACACGGGGAGGCTCCCCAGCCCCTTCCACTGCTTCTTTTCTGGTTAAAGAACAACAGATTTTTTTTTTCTTGTTTCTTCTTCTTCTTCTTCTCCAAGTGTGTGGCCTTTGGACTCTGTCTGCCATGGTAGTCTGAGATAAGATGGGACATTTCAGAAAGATGTGTTGGGGACTCTTGGAAACAGTCTTAGACATAATCCCTTTTCAGTACCCTTTCCTGGAACTACTTGTTAATGTGTTTGAGGGGACTGGTACCAAAAGGATGGACTTGGTTCAAGTCTTCCCCATTTCTCTGTCTCTGTCTCTCTGTCTCTCTGTCTCTGTCTCTCTCTGTCTCTCTCTGTCTCTGTCTCTGTCTCTGTCTCTCTCTCTCTCTCTCTCTCTCTCTCTCTGTGTGTGTGTGTGTGTGTGTGTGTGTGTGTCCTACAGTTACCATTGTCTTTGTACTGGTTATGTCAGCAATCTGTCTTCTCCCTACCTGTGAGGGAGCGCAGTCCTGCCTGAGACTGATGTTCTGGCAATGTGACTGTCAGAGAATGTTCCTGGTTCTTGCTGTTTGGAAGAAACCAGTTCAATTCCTCAGCTGCCTTTGGCCATTTTCAGGGTTTGTTTTTCATTGTTGTTTTGTTTGTTGTCACTCCGGGCATAATCTTTCCTCTCATACTTTTTCAAATGAAATCCTCAGCTTAAATATGTGAAGATCTGAGAGGCATAGGCGAGCAGATCTCTGTGAGTTTGAGGCTAGTCTGGTCTACAAAGCAAGTCCAGGTTAGCTTGGTTTATCATACAGAGAAACCCCATCGTAAATAAATAAATAAGAAAAAGAAAGGAAGGAAGAGAGCGGGAGAGGGGAGGGGGGAAGGGAAGACAGAAAGAGGGAGAGAGGGAGAGAGAGAGAGAGGGAGAGAGAGAGAGGGAGAGAGAGAGAGAGAGAGAGAGAGCCAAAAAAGAAGAAAACATGTGAAGGATCATGTCTGCAAATAGCGATTTTTCGTTTTTTACTTTTCTTATTTATGGCCCCTTTATTTCTTTTTCTTTCCTTATTGATCTAGCTAAGATTTAGGCACCACAGTGAGTAGAAGTGGAGAAAGTGGCCTCCCTGTCTCATTCCAGATTGTAGAGGAAATTCTTTCAATAATCTCCTCAAAGTGTCAAGTCAGCTGTCGACTTGTCATACACCGCCCTCATTATGTTGAGATAAGCTCTCTCCATTTCTACCTTCTTCAGAGCTTTTGTCATGTAGGCACATTCTTTTCCAGGGGACTTTGTCGGTAGGTAAGAGAATTGTTTAAGTTAGTTGTCCTCTAACTTCCACATGCATACAGGGTCAAGAGCACATGTACATACATATTCCATACACATATACACAATAATACTAATAGAATTAATAAAAGAAAAAATTTAAAGGTGTAACCAAAAGCATCTTGGGGAGGGGAGAGTTTATTTTGTTTACAGATTATAGTTCATTGTAGTTCCTGTCTCGGCTTCCCGAGACAGGAGCCTGGAGCACAAACTGAAGTAGAGTCCATGAGGTCCACTGCTTACTGGCCTGTTTCCCAAGGCTTGGTCAGTTTGCTTTTTACACAGATTAGGACCACCAGTGAAAGGATAGCTCTACCCACAGTGGGCTTGGCCCTCCTACACCAGTCAGTCAAGAAAATGTCCCATAGATGTGCCAGATGGCCAATTTGATAAATCCCACAATCGCCACTTCCATAATTAGAGCAGCTGGGCAGGCTGAGCAAAGTCCCAACAGACTAGTTCAAGTAGCCTCTCTCCTGGAGCTCAGCATCCCTTTCCAAATGTCCATTATGGAAGTAGGAGGGAGAGGCCACAGAGGAGATGGCTAGCTCAATCCCCAGAACCCACGTAAACTCAAAAGCCAGGCTTGGTGGCACACGACTCTAATCCCAGCACCTGGAAAGTGAAAACAGATGCCTCCCAGGCTCGCCTCATTATTGAAAGGAGGTAGAAACTAGGAGCTGGAGCCTACTTAGAGGACATAAACCACGGAAACTTTCAAGAGTATATGTAGTCCCCATTCAACCACACATCCCTCTGTCTGCTTCCTGGCCACCCTGAGGTGAGCAACTTTCCCCTGCCAAACCTTTAGTCATACTGTTCTGACACTCAACCATGGCCCAGAAACAGTGGACTTTTGAACACATAAGCCAAAATAAATCTTCTGTCCCTTAAAACTGTTCATCTTCGGCATTTTGTCACAGATGATTCCCAAACATCACATTACCATTCTAAGGCTGTTGCTACTAGTAAAGTCATCACTTAAAGCAAGCGTATGGGCTGTGGCCGTAGCTCAATGGTAGGGCACTTGCCTAGCATGTCAGAGGCCCTGGCTTCCTTCCCCGGCACTTCTCCTTCTGCATATCCCTTTCCTTCGATGGGAAATAAATCATTGGGGTTTTTATCAGTTGTTTCATTATGTAGCTTTTTTAAAAAGGAAAAGAAATGGCTTTGGTTTCTTTCACAGTTTACAGTACTGTCCCTATAAAAGTAAATTTGAAGAATGTGTAATTGTCCAATCATTCAAGATTGCTTCAAGCAGTGTTGTCTTTTCTTTTAAGGTGTAATCAGACAGACATAGCACCGAAAACAGAAATTATAAATGGTAGAAATACTCCAATTTTAAAACATGATTTCCAAAATTATGTCTCTTCTGAGAACTGTGAACTGTGAAAGAAATCAAAACCATTTTTTTCTTTCTAAAAAGCCACATAATGAAACTGCTGATTTAAAAAAAAACACACACTAACGATTTCTTTCACATTGAAAGAAAAAAATATCCCAAAAGAGCAACTTCTGTACCTATGAGGTGACGGTGAGCGGGGAGCTGCTTCTCACCTTTGCTGTGTTTGGTGGTTGTGTAGTTATCTGGAGACACACTTCAAACAGCCTTTCCTTTTTTTTCACAGACTGTATGTGGGACTGTCTATTACTGAACATAATTTGGTGAGGTATATGAGATCACAGTGGAAACCCTCAGGACCCACCACTTGTCCAGAGTAGGGGACATAGGTGACCTCTTAGCCATTAAAAATGAGCTGCTTCTCCCTTACTACGCCTTCAGATTCATCTACATTCAACTGGATGAAGTATTACTTCCTTAAGGTGTGGACCATCTGGCGGCCAGGCATCTTGAACTTGGCTCTACAAAGGGCCTCAATCACCTGCTCCTGATGCTTCAGTTCGGTGCAGATGGTCATAACGACCTGGCCAGAGTGAGCCCTGGCCACTGTGCCCTGGGGCTTCGTGAAGGCACCACCCACACCTGTCTGGAGCCTAGACTGCGGTGAGCACGTACACCGGAAACAGGAAATTGTGTCCAAAGGTCCCTTAGAAGACTGAAGGTAACAGACTACAGATACTACCAAGGAAGCTGCTCTCTGTAACTGCTGCACACCAGGCCTCCATGGGGCTGCTTTTCTTTTGAGATACAATCCTTCCATAGCCCACTGTGGCCTTGAGCTCAGTGCAGCGATTTACTGAATGCTACAGATCAAAGATTGTACACAGGGAGAATGAGGCAGGTCTTCACACTGTCCTCCACAAGCATGTAATTCACACTACATAGAAAAACACAAATCAAAATTGATTATTAGGTGCAACAAAAATAATCCCACTAATTTTTAAGGACAGTTTTATATTTCCATAAACACTTAGGCCAGGTGTGGTGGCACATGTCTTTAATTCTCAACACTGAGGAGGCAGAGTTAGGTAGATCAGCTAGGGCTATATTGGTGATACTCTGCCTTTAAAAAAAAAAAAAAAAGCTGGATGTAATGGCTCAGGCCTGTAATCCCAGCATTGAGAAAGACGAAGCAGAAAAAGAAAAAAAAGAAAAAAATAAAATAAAAAATAAAATAAAAAAAAATAAAGAGAGAGAGAGAGACGAAGCAGGAAGACCAGGAGTTCAAGGCCACTTAATTTATATTGAAAACATAAAGCATTGTAGCAAACAGTCATCATTAATTTTTTAACCTCAGTAAGATATTGTGTATGTAAAATGTCTTCATTATTAATAATCCATTGTTTCATGATGGCAATATTATTTTTAAAAAACTAAAACCAGGCTTGGTGTGGTGATATACACCTTTAATCCCAGCATTTGGTAGCGAGAGGCAGGCAGATCTCTCTGAGTTCCAGGTCAGCCAAGCTACATAGTGAAACATTCCCAACAAACCAAGCATGTTTATATTATGGGGTATTCAACAGAGAAGACTGCTCGGCCATGGGTTGAAGTCAATAGAAAGCCTTTATTAATGGGCTGGTGACAGCACTGGGTGTTTGGGATCACAATGTAGTCCCAGGTCTTCTCAGGGTGAACTTTAAAGCACAAAAACCATGTTCTGAGTTGACATACTTCAGTCAGCCAGAAGCAGAACTACCGAAGCCAAACAGCAAGGTTAGTACATTTAGAGACTTTCCCAGAACTATGGGCTTTGATGAATTAGGTCTTTGTTTTGGTTTTAGCCGGTAGTGCTGTCTATGTGCTGAGTTTTACAGCCTGAATGGTACTTCCATCATGGAGTCAGTTATGCTAAGGTCTCAGAGCCTACTAAGGTCTGGGGCCCTGTTACACTTTGAGCATGATAGAATCATGAAATTAAACTAGGAACTTTCTGCATGTGGTAGTGGTCACTTGTAATTCCAAGTATTTAGAACACCAAGGTACAAGAATCACATGAGCCCATTAAGTTAGAAGCCAGCCTGAGCATAAAAGAAAAACCCTGTCTCAAAAACCTACTCTGGAAGGTTGAACACTACTATTGAAACATATTTCACAGTATTTTTTTTCAACTTGAGACTATTTTTAACATATCTGGGTGAAATTTGGTTGGTTGGTTGGTTGGTTGGGGTTTGGGGTTTGGGGTTTGGATTTTTTGTCTTTTTTTTTTTTTGGCACAGAACTGACATAATGCGTGTGTGGGTTGTCTGTAAAAAATACAAAGGAGTGAATATGTGTTTTAACTGAAAATGTTCATAAAGGTGGATCATTTTTATTCATTTGTCATCTACAGATTTCTATGAAGGTGGTTTGCCTTGGGAGATGATCATCTTCACTCGGGGTGACCTCAAAAAAAAAAAAAAAAAACCAAACAAAAAAAAAAACAAACACAAAAAACCCCGATGTATCCCAGACTAATCTTCAATTCATGATTCCCCTGCCTCAGCCTCCAAACAGCAACATCTTATACTTTTAATATTTTTCAGTTCTGTATCTTATAATCTCCCTTCACTTCAATAGATTTAGTATATGGTTTGGGTTTTGTTTTTTCTTTTTTTTTTTTTTTTTTTTTTTTTTTTTTTTTTTTTTGAGACAGGGTTTCTCTTTGTAGCCCTGGCTGTCCTGGAACTCAATTTGTAGAGACCAGGCTGTCCTGGAACTCAGAAATCCGCCTGCCTCTGCCTCCCAGAGTGCTGAGATTACAGGCGTGTACCACCACCGCCCAGCTTAGTATATGTTTTAAAATAGAGATCTGGAGAGATAACTCAGTTGGTAAACAATTTTCCCCACAGCTTGAGGTTGAGGGTGAGCCCAAGAACCCACATAAAAAGCTAGGAATGGTGGTAATACAAGCTTGTAGTCTTACTGCTGAGGAAGTGGAAACAGGAGGATCCCTGGGGGTCACTAGCCAGCCAGCATGGGCTAATTGCTGATCCTCGGGAGCCAGTGAGGGAGATCCTGTCTTAAACAAGCAAACAAGCAAACAAACAAAAACAAAGAAAACAAGGTATATATGTGCTGGAGTAAAACACCTGAAGTTGATCTCTGGCCTCTATAAACCCCTACACACACACACACACACACACACACACAGAGAGAGAGAGAGAGAGAGAGAGAGAGAGAGAGTCCTGCATCCCCGCGCCCCCCCACATAAAACAGAGTCTAAGGTTTGGGAGATGGCTCAGTAAGAGTACTTGCTATCTGAGCTTGCTATCTGAGTGGGAACAGGGACAGATGGATCTCAGAAGTTCGCTGGCCAGCCAACCCAGTCAAGACAGCAAGCTTGAGCTTTAGTGAGAACTCCGTAGGAGGACCAGCAGTCTCAATTAACCTGGACCTCTGAGATCTCTCAGACACTGGAGTACCAACCAGGCAGCATACATCAGCTGATATGAGGCCCCAACTCATATACAGCAGAGGACTGCCTGGTCTGTGGTCACTCAGAGATGATGCATCTAACCCTCAAGACACTGGAGGCCCCAGGGAGTCGGGAGGTCAGGTGGGGTGGGGATGGGACCATCCACGTGGAGACAGGGGGAGGGGAGGAAATATGGGATGTGGAACAGTTGGAGGGTGGAAGGGGGGACAGGGTGGGGAATCAAATATGGAGTGTATAAAAATAATAAAAATAAATAAAAAATTAGAACAGAAAGAAAAGTAAAGAAAAAGATAAAAGATAAAAGAAAAAAAGAGTGAGGTGGAAAGTGGTGGAGAAGTTGCCCTCTTGCCTCGAGCTCTTGGACTTGTGCGCACACACACATGCACACACATTAGTTCTAGGCCAAACTTTCAAGAGTTTGGGGGGATGTTTCGAATCCAAACTATGGGCTGGAGAGACAGCTTAGTGGTTAAAAGCAATGGCTGCTCTTGCAGAGGACCTGAGTTTGGTTCCCAGCACCCTACATCAAGTGGTTCACAAGCATCTCTAACTACAGTTCTAAGAGATCCAGCATCTTTTTTGCCTCCTAGGATACCTTCATACAGGTAGCATTTATTCATACAGATGCACATTCATTCATACACACACATAAAAATACATACATTTTAAGAGATCTTTTAAAAAATCCAAATCACAGCACACAGTTAACAGGACAATGTGGTGTTGGCATGGGGATAAAGACACTTCTATGAGAAATTGACTACATTTCTGCAGGTTATTTGGTAGAAAAAGGAACATGTTTACAAGTAGCATCAGAACAACTGAGCATCTAGGATATTTCTGCTAGAGAAATGAGAACTTATGTTCACATAAACCTCATGCACAAATGTTGATAGCAGCTCTATTAATAACTACCCTGAGCTGGAAACAACCCAAATGCTGTTCAGTGGGAAACTAGATAAACAAACTACATGTGTGCAGTAGACTAAAAAGGATAAAATATTGATAAGCTCAACAGTTTGGATGAAACTCAATGGCAAAAGAACCTTAGTGAAACCACGCCAAGCAAAACAGTCTCAAAAAGTAGGAGACCATGATTTCATTGGTATGCCTTTCTTGAAAAGACAAGAGCAGAGTGGTGAAGGGTTGCAGAGACGTTGTGCCAAGAAGAAGGTGTGGATACAAAGTAGAAATCATCATGGAGATTTTTTTGCCTTCGGGATTGTTTCTGAATCACTGTACTGTCAGTTACATAAATCCATGCAGGTATTATATTCAAAGTGAATGCAACAGGATTTGATTAGATTTGTCCGGTCACTCTCTCCTTTCGTTTAAAAACAAGATCTTGTTTATTCCTTAAGAATTTCATTCAGGAAAGCACTGTATCTTTATCATATCCATCCCAAACTTCCCCCTCTTACTTCTTCCAGTTACCCCCAATATGGATTTGATTTTTAATTTTTCCAATCAAGCCCATTGAAATCCCTGTTCTTTCTTTTTTTTTCTTTTCTTTTTTCTTATATTTTTATTTTCTATATTCTTTGTTTACATTCCAAATGATTTCCCCTTTCCCGGATCCCCCCTCCCCATATGTCCCATAAACCTTCTTCTCTCCATCCATTCTCCAATCACCTCCCTCCTTTTTCTCTGTCCTTATATTCCCCTCCAATGCTAGATCAATCCTTTCCAGGATCAGGACCCTCTCCATACTTCTTCATGGGAGTCATCTGTTATGCGATTTGTGCCTTGGGTATTCAGAGCTTCTGGGCTAATTAATATCCACTTATCAGAGATTGCATTCCATGTGTATTCTTTTGTGACTGGGTGAACTCACTTAGGATGATATTTTCCAGATCAAACCATTTGCCTAAAAATTTTGTGAATTCATTGTTTCTAATAGCTGAGTAGTATTCCACTGTGTAAATATACCACATTTTCTGTATCCATTCCTCCGTTGAGGGACATCTGGGTTCTTTCCAGCTTCTGGCTATTATAAATAAGGCTGCTATGAACATAATGGAGCATGTGTCTTTATTGCATGCTGGGGAATCCTTTGGGTATATGCCCAGGAGAGGTATAGCAGGGTCCTCCGGAAGTCTCATGTCCAGTTATCCTTGTTTTTTCTAAAACTGTTTCGCTGCCGAGGTCTGCCTGCCTAGACGTTAGTTTCGTTTGCTCCTGAGCCATTCAATTTCTCCAAGCCATTTATCAAGACTCTGACAGCATTGCCTCTTTTGCATCAAGATTTTTTTTCTGGGTCTGTTGCAGGCCCTGATGTTGGGATAGCACAATCTACTTATGCATTTCCTGTTGATTTATGATCAGGCTGTTTTCAGATTTTTGCTATTACAAGGAGTTTTAGTGCATGACCAGTCCTGTATTTCTCCTAGGTTTGGATGTATGGGCAAGAACACTAGGGGCTAGGGATGTAACTCATTGAATGTTTTGCCTAGCATGCTTAAGGTTCTGGGATAAACCCCCAATATCACACATACACACACACACACACACACACACTCACGCGCACAGTCACACACATGCACACACAAAGAATATTCACCTTTTCTAAATTAGGACAGTAGAAAAGTAAACCAAACAATCCCTAGCCGTCCTGTAGAAACAGAAACAATATAGTAATAAATTGGGTCAAGTTGTGAGAACCATTTGAGACCACACAAGCAACTACGTGGACACATTGCACAAACGTCAGCCTAGCTGCTCTTGTGATGACAATTCATGCCTTTAGTGATTGTGTATGACTCAAAGTAAACAATGCAGCAGGAAGCTCGCTGACACAACCTTGGGGCTCTCATGACTGTCCATAAGGAGGCAGGCCAAGGCTGCCCACACCTATCTGTGTGCAGGAGGCTGCTCCAAGAAACACCCTGGCCTTCGCTCCTGAACACCAAGTTCTGCAACCCCAACCAGGAGTTCATATTTAAGACTAAGGTTGACCTGCCCTGGGTTCCCCAACCCCAAAGAAGAGCAATCCTAGACATCAGGCCAGAGCCCCCTACCAGCTCCATGCCATATCAGACGAGAGCAGGCTCTGTTACTGACCCTGTGCATAGTCTAAGACATTGAAAAGGAGCTCGAGGACATTCCTCTTTTTCTAGATACACCGAGTTGAGTGAATGCAGAATATTGTTTTAAGAAGAGTGAGCTGATGAGATGGCTCATTGGCTAAAACTACTTATTACCCAAACCTGACTGAGTTCAATCCCCAGGACCCACAAGGACAGAACTGACTCCCACAAGGTATCACCTGACCTCCACAAATTATCTTCTGGCTTCCACACATGTAACATAGCTCATGGAAGCACATAGTGTGTGCACGCATGAGACACACACACACATTTCATCATCATCATCATCATCATTTTTATACAAACTGGGTTACTTAGTGGTAGGAAATTCTCAGCCAAAAAAAGAAAAAGAAAAAGAAAAAGAAAAGGGAAACCGTCCTAACCCTGATTTGAGGAGCAAACAAATTTTGTCTGCCTGATTCACATTACTCTGAGGAGGATGGGGCTGCAGGCAGAGTTGTCATGGCAGGTGCAGCTCACAAGGATGTAAGATCCTAGGGAAACAAAGGCAGGCCACGGAGCAACCATAGCTCCCATAGGAGGGATTCTGCTGTCTTGGAGCACGGAGTCCATGTTTATCACAGAAGAGATACTACCCCACCCCCTTCCCTCCTACATCCTGTGGCCCAAGGGCCCCCCTTTCTCTAACTGCCTCTCTAATTGTCATATTATCTGTGATGGTGTGTTACTACATTTTCACATAGGCACATGATGTATCTCAATCATATCCATCCCCACCCTTCCATGTCTCACACCTACTAGGTGCCTTCCTCTTCCTTACCTTGCTTCGATTTTGATGACTTTCTTTTGTGATGCAAAGAAATATAATTAGGGCCTCTTACAGAACAAGGGGGGGCTTATTTACAGGAGCTCAGACACCTCAATAACTGGCTACACCACTGAGGAAAAAGTCTCTCCCTCCCCACCGACCATGAACTGCATATACACCTTCATGGAAGAGTTGGGGGCTCCACGAGCCTCTCCCCACCCTATGCCAAGATGTTGTCCTACCAAGTTCTGGGACTATGTACCGCCATGCCATCTGTTTTTAAACTTTATCCCTCAAAGGTGATATAAATGTGAATAAGATTACCAAAGCTGAAGACAGCTTTGCTAAGACATGCATGACCTTTCTGCTATGTCTGAACTGATGCAGAGCTCAAGGGGCTGGGAGGGTAGCCATTGCCCTGTCCACTGGAGACTTCAGAACTTACGGTAGCAGCTCACCTCTCTCTGCTAGCACTGTGATCTTTCTCCAGTTAGCCATCTAATCCTATCCTTTTGCCGCATCACTAGCTTTCCGACAACATTCCATTTTGAATTAATTAAAACTTTAATTTGAGTTCATTTAATTACTGTCATCCTGCTGCTACCTCTGCTCTCGCCCTGTTCCTGTTTGGAAATGCCAATGCAATCTGCACTGGATAACTCCTTTGTAATAGAGAGCTGCTTTGTGCATTATAAAATATCTTACAGCATCCTTGAGCCACCCCAGTTCTGACACCCAAAAATGTCTCCTCAGAAATTGCCAAATGTCTTTGTAGGGACAAAAAGTTACCCACACTTGAGAAGCACAGCTCTAGTGTCAAATGTGTTTCTCTACAGAGACGTTCTATTGAGCCTTCTCTCTAAGCGGTTCCTAGTTCAACCCACTGTTCAAGCTTAAACCAGAGGAGGGTGTTCATATGACAATGGTTCTTCCTTCTTGGGCTATTCGGCTGTGATGCTTGTGCTTGCAGAGGCTCAAGGCTCTGTGATGGACATGCACAATGGTTCTTCCTTCTTGGGCTGTGGCAGAGGGCTTCCTACAGTGTGGAGACATGAACAAGGTAAGCTGGGATCAGAGATGTGGGGACAAAGGCAGCAGAGATGCTCTAACTACACTGTCTGTGTTCTCAACTCTATCTCTGCTGACGGTCCTTGAACCAGATAAGGGTGTAAGTCTGGGAGTTTTGTTGGGAGCTAGGCCCTCCCCACCCCACCCCCATCTGGCTGCTTTGGATGAGAAAGCAACAGAGGAGCAGAACTTTTACCCACCCCACTCCCACCCCTACCCCCGCCGCCACCGAGTTTCGAAGATGGTTTTTGTTCTGGTCTTTTCTTTGCAGAGTAATTAGAAAGGTCAAAGAAGACAGATGAGCTCTGACCTTTTTCTAGACAAGAATCTGAGGGCGCTCATTAGCTCTGTCACAGGAAGCCTGTTTTATGGTAATAAGGCCTTTCTTCCTGATTCCAACATCCATCCAGTTTGCCCCACTTTTTAAAGTGAGGTTTTAGCCTTTTCAAAATACATTTGCTTCCTATAGTTTTACAGGGTCTAAACTCGGCCATGCACACATACACATACAATAAAATGTGAACTTTAAAATACACTTTTCAAATTTAAAAATGTAGAAAGAAAGAGAAAGAAAGAAAGAAAGAAAGAAAGAAAGAAAGAAAGAAAGAAAGAAAGAAAGAAAGAAAGAAAGACCCTCCTGTGTATCCTCTGATGCCCTCCCTGTTTTGGAGATAAGATGTGCCCTTCCATCACTATAACATGACAACCATGTCCGATGGCGCTACAACCTCACTGAGGAAGCACAACTACCATGGGGCCACAGGCTTCCCTGACACTCTTGATAAGTGAAAGCAGTCTTTCCTTTCCTTTCTCACCCTGGACCACAGCCACCCAGAATGCAAAGCCAATGGCAGCTAGGGTGAAATCTGAGGCCAGAGAGAATGGGGAGCTCTATGAGATGCCGGGCAAGGAAGAGAAAGGAAGAGATAGGCAGGAAAGGCCAGCAGTGGGCTGTGCACAGGGTTAATGAGAACCCAGAGTCCCAGGGCCTTGGTTTCTCCATCTGTTAGCTAGTGGGTAAAGTAGACTCGACCTTTTTGCGCTTGGCGTGAAGCATGGCTCATGACCCGTGCTCAGGCACTGCTGGGGCAGAGGAAGGGCAGGAGCATGCTCACAGTGTTAGTATGACTAGAATCACTTCCGGTCAACTGGCTGTGCCACCCTGGCACCAGAGGGTTGTGCTTGGCTGGCCATGACTGGCTCAGGCCACGGAAGAAAGGCACATGAGCCAACGACTACAGAGAGCTTCAACAACTTGAAAGGGCAAGGACATGATGGGTCCTTCTCAACCTTCCTAATACTGGGACCCTCTAACACAGCTCCTCCTTTCTGCCTCCTGTCTTGTTGAAGTGCCTCAGAAATCTAACATCACGCTGCTCCTGAAATCGAAGTGACTGTTTGTTTGTTTGGGCCTCTAAGTTCGTTATAAATCTGCAACAGCAACAGAAAACTGAGTTAGGCAGGAACATGACTCGATTTCCCATCCTGCCCTGCTTCTCTCCCTCCCTCTGGGCCATCTATGTCAGAAACACCTAATCTCCCATGTGGTGCACCTGTCCTCTAATCAGCCTCAGTGACAGAGATACTGAGAAGGTGCTGGTCCCCTAGACAGGCTTTGAGGAACCCAATGTCTCCTGAGAGAGAAGACCAGAAATATGCCTGGAGGTCCCCACCCACCCTACATATCTTTCACCTCGTAATAATCCATGCACTGGTTCGGGGCAATTGTGGGCACATCAGCTGTAAAGTCTTGTGGGGGATAACAATGACAAGCTTGAAGTCAAGCTTCTCCTGTGACAGATGTCACCATCGATGGCTGTGGTGGTTCGAATGAGATGCCCCTCCCATAAATCTCTGGCATTTTTATAATTGCTCTCCAATTGGTAGGTGTTTGGAAGTATGTCACTGGAGGTGGCCTTTGAAAGGGACTACCTTTCAGAGTTAGCTCTCTTTGCTTCCTGCTTGTGGTGTGAGATGGGAGCTCTGTCTACTGCCCCAGTGAGCTTGCTTGCTACTGCTCTCCTACTGCCCCGCTGCCCCACCATGACAGATTCTTATCCCTCTGTAACTGCAATCACCAAGCAAACCCTTCCTTCTCTAAGTTGCTTTGGGCATGGCGTTTAATCACAGAAATAGAAAAGTAAGTCAGTGGCTGGCAGATTGTCTCTTTTTAACTTCACAAAACCTTGTGAGGAAGAAAGTTACTAACTAGCCTCACAAATGAGCTAAGGGAGGCAGAAAGAACTAAGTAGACCTGCTGTGTGATAACTGGGAAGATTTGGTCCAGGGGCCCCATCATTCTGGCCTTGGCCTTGCCAGACACACTATGCTACATCAAACACTGCACTAAATAAATGTGGCTCTGGATAATGTTAAGTTAAAATTTTACCCCCAAGTGTGCAAACCCACTTGGGTACCAGATCCCCTTTATGAATAAAGAACCGAAGCTCTGAGAGAGCCCATAATTTGCTTAGAGTCACACAACCAGGCTTTTAAATGTCCTGATTAATGAAAGGATGGAGCCCTAGGGGAAATGAGCTTCATCTGAGGACAAGACGGGTGTGTCCCATGGCCTGGAAGATGGGAGCCCCCACTGCCGTATCATTTTAGGACACAGGCTAAACAACTCCTCACAGCATCCTCTGCCTAAACAGAGATGAGAAAGCTCCAGGGGCAGCCAGGAAGGAGGGAAGACAAGTGACTGAGCTGAGGGGAGCTTCCAAAGGAAGGATACAAGTCACTGGTACTTCGAGGCTTTGGCCAGGAAAGGGGATTCCTAGGGATCTTCTTACCACACCCTGACTTGATTTGCTGCCTGAAACTAGAAAATACGAATACAGTTTTTTGTTTGTTTGGGGTTTTTTGTTTTGTTTTTTGTTTTGTTTTGTTTTTTTCCGAGACAGGGATTCTCTGTGTAGCCCTGGCTGTCCTGGAACTCACTCTATAGACCAGGCTGGCCTGGAACTCAGAAATCCGCCTGCCTCTGCCTCCCAAGTGCTGGGATTACAGGAGTGTGCCACTACCCGTCTTAGAGTACTTTTCTTGAGCATTGATTTGATGTGTAATACATGAGTGTGATCTGAGACTGCCTATTTACCTAAGCTTAAAACACTATTGTACCCCCCTTGATTACTGTACCTTTAAAATAAGATGGGGTAGCCTGGCTAGTCTGGACATTCCATACACATTTAAGAACTGATTTGTCAACTGGGCTGTGGTGCTGCACCTTTAATCCCAGCACTGGGGCAGGGGGCAGAAGCAAGTGAATCTCTGAGCTTCAAGGCCAGCATGGGCTACAAAGCAAGTTCCAGGACAGCCAGGGCTATACAGAGTAACCCTGTCTCAAAAAAAAATTGTCACAATCTGAACACACCCACAAATTATGATTGCGTTTACACTGAACCTACAAAACAGTTTAGAGCAGGTGTTCTCACCCTGAGGGTTGATATCAGGTATTTACATTGCAATTCATAACAATAGCAAAATTACAGTTATAAAGTAGTAATAAAGATAGATTAATGGTTGGGGTCATCACAACATGAGGAACTGTAGTATTAGGAACGTTGAGGGTCCTGGCAAGCTTTAGGACCTTGACTCTTCCAATGAATATATGGATCTATTTTAGTCTATAAAATTCTTCAATTGGGTTTTTGTATTATCTTTCCTAAAAGCTATTGCCCTTGCTGTTAATTTCTAAGTTGTTTATAAATGTTTCATTAAAAGTGTTTTTGTGCCAGGCAGTGGTGGCACATGCTTGTAATCCCAGCACTTGGAAGGCAGAGGCAGGCAGATTTCTGAGTTCAAGGCCAGCCTGGTTTACAGAGTGAGTTCCAGGACAGCCAGGGCTACACAGAGTAACCCTGCCTCAAAAAAAAAAAAAGAAAAAGAAAGAAAGAAAGAAAGAAAGAAAGAAAGAAAGAAAGAAAGAAAGAAAGAAAGAAAGAAAGAAAGAAAGAAAGAAAGAAAGAAAGAAAGAAAGAAAGAGAAAGAAAGAAAAAAGAAAAAAGAAAAAAAACCAAATCCAAAAAAAGTGTTTTTGTTGTCTGCATATAAAAACATATTTTTGCAGTACTTGTGTTAGAACCGGCATCTCACACCTGTTAAGTGTCTACCGCTGAACTACAGCCCCAGAAACAAGCCAAAAAAATGGGGAGGAGGGGGTAGAGAAAAGGTTTTACTACTTATCCCTGGCTAGCCTGGAACTCACTTTGTAGACCAGGCTGGCCTCAAACTTAGAGATCTACCAGCTTCTGCCTCCCAAGTACTGAGATTAAAGGTGTGTGCCACTATGTCTAGCCACACACATAACATACAACTTTTAAATAGAGATTTTGTATTCTGAAATTTTTCTAATCATCCTAAACTCTTCCACAGATTATTCTGGCTTTTCTGCATACATAATGGTATAACCTACAAATAATAATTTTGTCGCTTGTTTCCAATGTCTAAATTATTTTCTTCCTTATGAAATTTTATTAGTTATTTATGGGGACATGTGTTACAGCATGTGTGTGGAAGTCTCTACCACATAGACTCCAGGGATTGAACTCACATCCTTAAGTTTGGTTAGCTTTGACCATTGAGCCATCTCACTGGCCCCTAAATGTTTTCTTTTTCCAACTCTTAGCCTTGTTGCCGTTTTGGTGTCAAGTGCTAGAGAAGATTTCAGTCTAAGTATGCAGTTCATTGAAAATTATTCTACATAAGTTTTCTGCCAAGACCATTCATTTGACTGTTGTGCTAAGATTTGGAAAGGCTTACTCTCTAAATAGTTGAATTTTAGCTAACTCTCTAAATATTGACACGATTGTAACTTTTAAAAATCTTATCTTGTATATAGGTGTTTTGCCTGCATGCATGTCTGTACACCATGTGTATGCCTAGTGAAGGCCAAAAGATGGTGTTGGGCCCCTAGAACTGGAGTTACGGACAGTTGTGAACCACCAGGTGGGTGCTAAGTGTTGAACCTGGATCCTCTGGACGAGTACCAAGTGCTCTTAACTGCTGAGCCATCTCTCTGGTTTCTGTAATTTTTCTCCTTTAATATGCTAATGAGATACTTGTGCTGTTTCAAATATTAAAATGCATGACATATTAGAGATCAGTCCAATTTGGGTTTTTCTCCCCGCCCAAGTTTTTTTGAGACTGTTTTGCTATATAGTCAAGACTGGTCTTGAAAACATTCTGGGGCACAAGGCTGGCTTCACCAGAGCAATTCTCCTGCTTCACCAAGGTAGAGGCACACATCACCATGCCTGGCTCAACTTCATCATCTTAGACTAATTTTGTGAGGCAGGGTTACTATGTGTAGCCCTGACTGTCCAGGAACTCACTCTGTAGACCAGGCTGGCCTTGAACTCACAGAGATCTCCCTGCCTTCTGAATGCTGGAATTAAAGGCATGTGCCACCACTGCCTGGCTATCTTAGACTTTTTATAAATATTAGACTTAGCAATCATTTGATTTAGAATATTTTTGTCTATGTTCATGAGATGGTTTTGTTTATATTCATTTTCAGTTCATCAGTTTTAAAAACATCAAGACTCACCAGCCCTGTTAAATGAATTGAGTATGTTCTCCCTTTCTACATCATGGAACTAGTTTTGGGAAAGTAAAGTTATTTGTTCCTTGGGTTTTAAAATAGCAAAGCCATCTGGGCCCAGAGTTTCTATGTAGGGAAACCTCTGTTTCTTCAATGGTTATAAAACTACTTAAAATTTTCTGTTCCTTTTGGGGGTGCATTTCATAAGTTGTATATTGATAGTAACTTATCTTAATTTTTTTCAGAAAATTTGACATAAGGAACCTTTCCAAATAATCATAAAATTATCAAATCAAAGCCAGGCATCTGATGGAAAGATGCCCAGCCCGGGGCTATACAGCAAATGTCCATCTTAAAAAGAAATCAGTGAAAATCCATAGATATCTGAACACTGATATTTGAGAAAGTCAAAATACCTCCTTGAAGTCAGGCATGTTAATTAATGCTGTTAAGTTCAACCCCCAGAAGGCTGATGCAGGAGGATCACAGAGAAGCTATATTTAAAAAAAAAAATCCCTGCCAGGCATGGTGGCATACACCTTTAACGTCTCTGAGTTTGAGGCCAGCCTGATCTACAGGGTGAACTCCAGGGCAGCCAGGACTACACAGAGAAACCCTGTCTCAGAAAAAAAAATAATAATACTTGAAAAACAGATGTTTTGTATTTATTATTGGCTGTGTTTTGCTATTCCTTCTGACTGGTCTTTTCTTCCCCTTCACTATCTGCTGGGCTTTCTCACTTTTGAGAACTCCGGGCCAGGTACCATATACTCAAGATTTCCAAAGCTTCTGAACTAGGATAAGCACCTGTCCTGGGCTTTCCCAGCCCATAATACTTAACATTGTTAGTGCCCTGAGCATGCTGCCCAGAGATTTCTTTGTGCCTCTCACCCTCACTGGACTGGGAGCTCTTCGCTCTATGTCCACAGGGCAGAGACGAGGTGGTCAGTTGATCAGTATTTGTGAAGATGAGGTGGAACGATAGCCAGACTTCTCTGGATTTCCTCCATGTGTTTCATCCAATGGGCATTTACTGGGCAAATCTACTTGATGGGCACAATTCTAGAATAGCCAGTATGAAATAAGGACCAGTAGGAGAGTAGGTTCCTGGAAAGCAAGTGAAGAAATGGCTTGGTACAGAGATGACCAACTGTCAAACGCTGCTAGAAAGCCATGTAAGAAGACATTCAGGCCTAAGTATTGCAGCAACAGCACCAGGATTTAACATCGCTGGAAAAAACACAGATTGGTGCCGTTTCAGAAAGGCACAGAGTATTGGAAGAATGGGGAGAAATGGAAAAAGCTCCTACAATAGTTCTTGTAAGAAGTTTTGTGGTACCCGCAGACATATCTGCTAGCGAACACCCATAACCCTACTGCTAGGGAGCTGCATCAGGAGAACTGGGAGTTTCCAGTCAGTCTGAGACCCTGCTAAATGAATAAAACAAAATCACCAAAACAATTACCACTTTTTTTTTTAACGTTTTGCTGTAAAGGGAAGTAAATAAATATATTGTGTTTTATTTTGCTATGCCAAGAATTTTTATTTGCATGCAATAAATGTATCTAACCTTTCTTTTAAAGCTTCTGGGTTTCCTGTTGGGAGTAGAAATGCAATGTCTGTGGACAACAAATCTGATACAAATTTTTCACAGTACATGAAGTCCTTTGTGGGGCCTTCCCCATTTAGGGGTTGGAGGGGTCTCCCTGGTAGTGTCAAAAGCTGCTTTTTTGCAGTCATCTCAAAACCTCATGGCTCAGCCATGTCGCCATACCTACAGCTGGCCACAGGCACAACTGCAGCCACTAACACCAATACTCTTCCTCTTGGCTCCCACCAAAACCACCCATAATACACAGACACAGGCTCCCACAGACAAAGTATGCACGACCAAAGGACCACATATATTAGGATCACAAGGCAAAGAGATACAGATCCTCAGGGACACATTGAGGAGGCAGCAGTAGGCAGATGGCCATGACCATCTCCTCTCCTACCATGGACCAGTGCCATTGGCTAGGATGTGACCACCCTATACACTCAGGCCCAAACAGGAGACCAGCACAGCAAGACACATCATTTCTCATAGAGCTCTATTATGGCATATAATAATATGTACTCTATATAAATTAAATTAAAAATAAAGCTCCAGCAGGTTTGCACAGGTTGGTTGTTAATAAATATATCTCTGGGTAATTGTGCCCCAAGACCAGCTTATGACCACTCTCCCTCATCCAGAGAATTATACAAAAATAAATACAGGCTTGGGGTTGGGTGGGTGGGTGGGTGGGAGGCATGCCTGGTTCCATTCTAACATTTCTCACACCATCCACCATTGTGTTCCACCCCACAAGTACTACTACGAGGAAGCCTGGTTCCAATTGGAGAGCTCTGAAATGGGAAAGTGGCTCTCCAGTCAAGCACTGTCAAAATCAAAGTCTCTCGCTACACAGGCCCTGGGTCTCATCTCAACGCTCTGGGGTGACAGAGGGACTATAAATCTCCAGATCCCAGAGAAGAGGAAACCTGCTGTTGCTAATCCTACAGGCAGCCCCTACGAGAACCAGGCCAGGAAGAGGCACAGCACAAGCACCAGAAGGGACATACCACTGTTCAAAACCACGGGGACCATAACTAGCCCAGCCAGGACACCCAAAGTTTGGGTCAAGGGCCCCCGGAGCTGAGGAGCCAACCCGCACGCACATTCTGCAGGGGCCGCTGGCAGGGGAGACCTCTTTGGGGACTCGGGGTTCAGGCTTCCACTCTCTTCATCCTGGGAGTTCACATGAGGCTTGGCTACACTAGATAGACCGACTTCAGTCCCTGTGGGACCAAGCGGGGCAGGCCTCGGCTCCTGCTGAACTGGTATAGGCAGCGCTTTCTCAGAAATAGGGATCAAGCCACTTTTGCGCCCAGTAGGAACCTCCATCTGGCTTTCTGTCCCAGCCTCCCCGGAGGACTTGGTCACCCCAACTATCACCCTATTCATGAGCAAAGAGTCGGTGTCCTTGCCTATCCCTTTCTCTGGATTCTCAGTGAACTGACCCTGTGTTCCCAGAACCACTGGGCTGGCACATCTAGAGCGCTCGGCCCACGGAACCCACACATCTCCCATAGTAGCTATCACAGAGCGGGCTCCAGAGAGGATTTCTGGAGGTGACTCCTTAGGGCTGTCCCCTTCAGGGCTGGAAGGAGTGATGGAGAGGCCCTCTTCACCGTCCCCCTCGTCATCCGGGTCTTCAGTGTCTTTGATGAGCTCCACGCCACACCCCAGGCGCGCATAGTGCAGTGTGATCTCCTCGGCCAGAGCACTGTTCAGGGCCCTCTCAGGGCCAGGCCACTTCAAGATCAGGTCACGGTCTGTGAGTATGCCCAGGGGGTGACTGGGGGAAGTGCCGCCATCTGGACTGCCTTCTCCGCCACCCGCTGCTGCCACAGCTCGCAAGCGGCTCAGGTGAGACAGGTAGAGCTGCTCCAATTCCTGGTCGATGGTGTCTTCACCAAGCAACTCGTCCAAACCACTCACAATCTCCAGACCCCTGGCGGGCTCATCTGACAGAGCCCCTGCCACGGGGGGCTTCCGACCCCCTCCACTTTCCCACGTAGCCTCCAGCTGCTGCTGGATGGGTTCCAGGAAGGGGCCAGCAGCTCTATCACTTGCATCAGGCCCTGACGCTTGGTCCCTTGGGGGGCCACCGAGGCCACCGGTTGATGGTAGAATCCTGATGGCTGGTGCCTGGAGGACCTCTGTAAAAGCCACAGGTGGGTTGCTTCTGGGGATGTCACCTTCTTCTTGAGTGTTGCTGGTCAACATAACTTCTGACACCTGCTTCCATTATGTGGATGGGAGCCGGAGAGAATGCAATAAAGCAGAAGAGGGAGGGAACAAGAACACATGGTAAGAACCGGTATGGCCCACGCCCGGTCTCTATAGAGTTTTCTCAGCAAAAACCCCAGGTAACTCTCTCGCCACCAAAGACTCGGTCTTGTATATGCAAAGGGCAAAGCTCAAGCAAGTACAGGCATGACTTCCTTTTGCAGGTGATGACGCTATGTGGTTCACTGGGCATCAGCACACAGTGGACAACTGTCCGTAACAAAGGAATTCTCTTAAAAATAATTGATTTCTGGGCAAGCAGAATGGCTCAGAGGGTAACAGCATTTACTGCCAACCTTTATGACCTGAGTTTGATCCCCAGTACCATACATGTGTTGGAAAGGAAAACGCCAATCCCTGCAAGCTGTACTGTGACCTACACACACACACACACACACACACACACACACACACACACACACAGAGAGAGAGAGAGAGAGAGAGAGAGAAATAAAAAATATAGTAAAATGTTAATGTTTACTTCCTAATTTCCTAATTGTCTTTTAAAATAGTTCTCAATCCCGTCTCAACACTCACACTGAGCCCCTCTCTGAGTCTCTAGACAGGATTCTGCACTGAGCCTTCTGAATGAGCTAGCTTTCTCCAGGCTTAGAGCAGGCAAAGTACAAGGCCATGATATACTGTCATAGCAAGATGCGAGAACAGGCTCATGGAATAATGGGGACTGTTATTAGGTAAAAGGAGATGATAAGAGGAAAAAAAATCCTCCTGGCCACAGAGAGCTATTTACATGTAAGCATCAAAATAAACAAATACAATGGACTCAAAGTCAATTAATATGTTTGGAATCCGAGTGACACACCAAACCTGATGATCTTTGGAGAAGACATTTTAACGCATGTTGACAAATCAGAAGGGGATTAAATATTTACATCACTTTTCTGTTCAAACTAGACCTCCCCCTGTCTCTCTTTCTCTCAGTCCAGCCTAGAATTTAATCTAGAATTTAATATAACTTAATGGAATTAGTTCTGTTTAAGTCAATTTTATAATGATAGACAACATTTAATAAATATATTTAGCAAACTTAATGGTTTAGTAAATTTAATTTAGTAAAACACTAAAGTAAATAAGATTAATGAATGGATGGAAATTGAGGGAGAGCGCCAGTGAGTCGGCTCAGTGTGACTCCCAGGACCTACACAACAGGAGAGAACTGACTCCCACAAATTGTCCTTTGACCTCAACACACACACAGACACACACACACACACACACACATACCATGACATGTACATATGCCAGATAAATACACAATCAATAAATGTAATTTAAATGTTTTTAATAGAGTAAGAAATGCATTTCAACCTGAATCTAATCAGCCAAACTCAGACTCTGTTGGAACTGCACTTGACAAGCAGGGTTTAGTAAACAAAGTGGAATAAAGAAACCTGGGGACTATTAAAAAGGGAAGAGACATATCGATGAGAAACAATGTATCAGCCTGACAGGATGACCCAGGCCCTTAATTCCAGCACTTGGGAGGCAGAGGCAGGCAGATCTCTGAGTTTGAAGTCAGCCTGGTCTAGAGCAAGTTCTAGGATAGCCAGGGCTATGCAAAGAAGACATGTCTCAAAAAACCAAAAGACAAAAAAATTAAAATGGAAGGAAGAAAGGAAGGAAGGACGGATGGAGGGACGGATAGAAGGAAGGAAGGAAGGAAGGAAGAAAGGAAGAAAGGAAGGAAGGAAGAAAGAAAAACAACAGATCACCTTGTTTGGGTCCTGGGAATAGTCATAAAAAAATGTATCACTAATCTAATCATTTGATACGAAGAAATACTGTTAATTTTTGGAGCTATGATTATGAGGACGGGAACAGGCTCCACTGTAGGTAGGAATTCACACATGCTGGTCTGCATGAGGCTGGGCGATGCAGGTTCATCATGGCCTCTTATATGTGTTTACTTTAAAGTTTCTACAGATGGAGGTTAAAGCACAGCCATTCTAAATGCCTCCTCCTCCCTGGTGGCCCTGTCCCCACAGCAGTGTCTCGCAGCAGGTCACATTCCTCTTCTGCTCTGGTCTCTCTGACCCTTGACTCCTCCCCACTAAGAGTTGAAATGCCTAGGTCCCTACCTTCACCCCCACGGCCCCACCCCATCTGTTCCCTGCCACTTCCCTGACCTCAGCTCTCAATCCCCACCTCTACTTTGCCCTCACTTCACAGAACTCCTGCTCCAGCCTTGTGAGGCTTGTTTTGAACAGACAGTAGTCGAGGCCCCACCTCAGGGACTTCTCACTTATATAGAATGTTCTTCTCTCAAGCCCCACACTTGAGCCCCTCCCTCCATTCCTCTCTCCCTCCCCCCCTCCCTCCCTCTCCTGCCTCCATTTTACCTAAGCATTCATCTTCAGCTCATATACCTCACATTTAAACCATTATTACAATATGTTTCTGCCCTAACATGTAATCCCCATACAGATGTCATTTGGGTTGGGTTTCCAGTGTCTCGCACACGACAAGCCTTCCCTAAATGTTTGCTACTTAACAGTTAAACCCAAGTGAATGATTTCATCCTTCCCTTACCCCCATCGAATCCTGGGTTTTGTGATATCACTCCCCACCTCCACCCCTACTTCTAGGATAGTCAAGAGTAGGGCCAATTGTGGTCACACTGTGAGCTTCCTATCTGGCTGCTCACAGCAAGGTTACTAGGGCCTGCTCACCTGAAGTGTCATCTGAGGCCATGGACGGAGAGGGGTAGGGGCCAACAGGGGACCCAGCGACTCTCGAACATCAGAATGTTCTGCGAGAGAGAAGGGCAGTGTTGGAGCAAGACAGGTACACAAGCAGCCTCATTCTGCTTCTCTCTGACATTAATTGGAAGTTTGCATTGGAAGCTTTTTGTGGCAGTCTAAGGAAGAGGTGACCTTTTTCTTTTTTATATAGACACAAGGAAGAAAGAAGTGGTAAAAGGCCACTAGAAAGGTTAGAAGACATAGCTCAGTAGCAGAGCATTTGCCTAACACACATTGAGCCCCAGCACCATGGAAAACAAAGTATTAAAAAGGCTCGGACTCTCAGAGGCAGCCCGCTGCTTACCTGTTTGGGTATTATCATCCACAGTCTGCATCCTCGGCTCTTCTTCAAGAGGCCTGTGAGGCAGACAAGACGGCACATAAATATGACACTCTAAGAGGCCAGTTCTACCACCCACAGAGGCACCTTCTGGGCCTCTGTGATGACCCATCTTCACCTGACAGCTGCTATTTCCTCTCTCCCTGCTTTTCAGTCCTACGCAATCACAGTAGAAATTTTACGAAATACAGAAAAACATAAGGATTCAGGAAACAAAACAATCACATATGAGCCAGAGGCAACCACTGTTACTATTTGGAAAATTTCATTCCAGACATTCCCTGAAACCATTTAGATTCTGCAAACATACTTTCACAGCTGGCTTTATCCATTAAACAGTAAGAAACATCATTATAGACTTTTGCAAACATTGAAAAAAAAACGGCTGCTTTGTGCTTCTATCAAGTGGCCTTGACATTATTGATATAGCCATTCCCTTCCTACTGAGTAGCTAGCTTCTTTATTTTATAGTTACAAACCAAATATCAACAGGTACTTTTGGATCACTTATTTAGGGTTTGTTCCTGGTTATCACAGAAGCTAGAAGCCATTTTTTTAGAAGGGTGGACAGAAAAGACTGAGGGACACAGGAAGCAGAGGGGAGGAGAGAAGGCAACTGGAGATCGGGAAGGGAGTCCGAAAAGCCTGAGCGTCTACTCCACCCCTCCTTGGTCCCCATACCAGCCTGCCAGAACCCATAACCTCCTTGTAGGCAACATAGAACATAGTGGAATCAAGAGGAATAAAGATAAAAAACCCAACTCTCTGGCCTGGAACACAGCAGTAACTAAATCAATTGGAGAAACTGGTCCAACTGTTCCTCTGCCAGCCCAGTTAGATCCCTGAGTGACATAAACCAAGTACTTCTGCCAGATCCTACCAGAAGCATAACTTTATCATGGACCAATCACTGTTCTTATTCTTACTAGTGGGTATCAAATGTTCACAAATGAGGCAGAGGGAGGAAGCAATGATTACAAGATTCAAAGACCTGTGGGAAACTGAAACAATCACTCCTTTTTCTTCCTAAGAGGTGACAGGACACTGTTGACACTTATTTAAAAAAAAAAAGTTGCAACTTTAAGAAAATACCTCATCAGAATTGCCTTTGCAAAAACATAATGTCGCTAGCAGTACTGTGGGATTAGCCAATGGTCTACACGTCTTACATGTACTGATTTAATCCTCACAGTGACTGCGAGGGAGGTACTTCTAAATCCTTTGAAGTGGGGCCAGTTCTGCCATCCCCACCTTATTGATTCTGAAGCGGAGGCTAAGGAAATGACTCAAGATTATGCAGGCAGGATCAAAACCTAGATTTTTGAACCAACAAGCTGATGCTGTTAAGATAAGAGTCTATGTCACTGTGCCCAACTCAATCTCCAGCCCTATCTAGAAAGAGAGGGAAGATCCAGCACAGACACGCACATCCCTTCCCTCCCTCCCTTTCAGAAAGGCTTTCTCCTGCTCTTTACTCTCCAGTTCACTATGCATACAGTCCCATGGTATGTATGGCTAGACCACTACCAGAGTGGCCGCAAGAACCTTTGACCAGCACTTTGAAGGAAGAAACTTAAACTGTATATAAGGACCTAGAGTCTGGAATCTTTGCAAGGGGCACTCAGTCTTCCTCTACAGTCTAGGGCTCATGCATCCCACCAGAAGTATTTCAGTCTGAATATTATAGAGCCTGGGGCAGGTGACTCTAGGAGCCCAGCCAACAACTTCCGCACAACACAGATGAGAAAAGAAGATACAGAAAAAAAAATTATCTTAGACCTGAACCAGTCTCTCCAGTGAGTCTAAATCCAGACCTTTGACTCTATAGCTCCATATGAGTTTGACCTAGCTGAGGTAACTTCCTATATTTTTTTTGAATTGTCTTATTGAAGCTGGGCAGTGGTGGTACACACCCTTAATCCCAGCACTTGAGAGGCAGAGGCAGTCAGATCTCTGTGAAGTCAGGGCCAGCCTGATCTACAGAAAGAGTTCCAGGGACAGCCAAGGTTACACAGCTGTGTTGAAAAACAAGACCAAAAAAAAAAAAACCAACCTATTGGTATCGTCTTAAGTAAAAGTAAAGTAGAAAAAACTCTAGTTTTCAAGAACATTCCCAACTGGACAGAAAACTAGCCCTTCCTCCCAGAGACAGGCCTACAAAAGCTTGCCGGTAATCTGGCTCAACCATCCGGCTCAACCAAGCTTCTGCTAAGTCCTAGATGTGAGGGAACTCAGGCAGCAGCCCCTAGCAGGAAGAGACTTCTAATTAGATGAAGGAAGGGAACTACATTACAAAAATGGTCTGCAGCTGCCACACCCCTTCCACAGCTGAAACCATGTAAACATCAGCCCAAGCACGATCCACAAAGCCAGCAGGACCCAGCAAGCTGTTTTCCCAAGCTCGGAGTGTTGAAAAGAAAAGCAGGGGCAGGGGAGACTGGTGCTCATCACCTCCTCTGTGGGCCTTTTTGTTACTACATCAAAGTCATTTGAAAAGTTTACATATATCCTTCAAAGCAGCAACCTTTCCTTTTTCCAAATGTAGGAAGTATGATTTTAGGAACTGTCTCTATCCCCGCTAACTAAACTGCATACTGATAACATCCAAAACTGGCCCCATTTTGAAGACAGTGTCTCAAACAGTAGGCAGTGTGTGTGTGTGTGTGTGTGTGTGTGTGTGTGTGTGTGTGTGTGTGTGTGTGTGAGAGAGAGAGAGAGAGAGAGAGAGAGAGAGAGAGAGAGAGACACGTTGAACTGTCACAGTAAAATTTTGGAAGCAGCTGTGACTGCAATCTAAATGAGGAAAGAGAGTGCAGTGTGCAGACTTACCGATCAGCAAGTTCTTAGAAAAATGGAAGGAAATTAAAAACAAAACTGTACATACAGTGTGCCTGTTAATTTTCAAGAACAAAACCTGCTCTTTTGGCACCTGTCCCACAAATGCCATGCGGCATCTCTCCGGCAGTGAGCACACAGTGGGCCAGGACACACAGTGCTGGGAATGTGTTGGCATGCCTTGAGTACTTGTGAATGAGTCCAGCCCATCTTACGTAGAATGGACCACTCTACTGGGTGTAAAAGTCCTTCCTGCCATAAAGAAACTCAACAGCTATTTGACTTTAGACAGTACCTGGAGACCAGGGGGTGAGACTTCAGAAAGTGGTGGCAACAGCCCCAGCCCAAGCCAGCCAAGCCAGAACAGAAGGATGAGTTAGCAGGGATACAGAATGAATGAGCAAATGAGGCCTAACGAGCCCCCAAGAGAAATACAAAGTAGAGTCGGTAATACTACCGCCACTATCATCATCTGGGTCCTACGTGAGCATTCCCAGCACGCCAAGTTTCAAAGAACTGTGCTTGCCCAAACTGGGTCATATGCTGAGCCCCACAGGGAAACACGCACAGCCCAGCTCCCATGGAGACAATCGGATACTGCTGTCTGGGGAGGGGTGTGGCTTCCAAAAGTTGCCTCAAGATACTCTGAGTTCTGATCACCTGAAGTCATGTGCTTTGGGGGTGGGGGGGGGTGAGCAGGCTGTGAAATCATCAAATTATGTAGGGCTCTGTCCTGCCTTCCCCGAGTGTCAGCCTCAACTCTAGGACTTGTGCACTGTGGCCAGCTTACCATGCCTCTCAACCATCATCTCACTGACACTCCTGTGGCCACAACCCAGGGTGAGAAAACCATCTGACCTAAGCCCGCACATTCATATGAGTAAATCCAGACACAGACACACTGAGAACTGAAACACTTGCTCTTCAAAGTAATACTTACCTCTACTGCACGTCAAAACGTGCTGTGCTATTTCCTATACCATTTTTCAATGTTTGTTCAAAGCTAGCAAACTGAATTTTGCATCTCAATAAATGGCCAGAAAATGCATTGTTGAATAGTCTCAGCTGTACCACATACCAGCTAGCTGTGTGACCCGGGGACAAATTACCTCACCCGTAGTCTCCTCATCTCTGAGGAAGAAATTATAGTAATACTTCAGTGAGCTGTTGAATGGACTGAGGAAACATGCAAAGCACCGATAAAGTGCTTAAAACTAATCCTTTGGGAATGACACTGGGGCTCTGAAAAAGGAGGCAGTTTGTGCGGCCACTGCCGGCTGGAGGACTCAGCCAGCAGCCTAGTGCTGCAGTTGTGATCTGGAGCACTGGCAGAGCCACATGGGCTCAGGTCCCTGCTCTGCCACTTAGGTGTGCTGCCTCCAGCGCACAACCTTAACCATGATGGCCTACCAGTTTTCTGTAGAACAAAGGGACACTTTCTCATGAAATTCTCTCTCCAGACCACTTAGATGATCCCCACCCCACCTCACCCCATTTCAACTCTATTGTTCTTATTTCTAAGAGGCCACCAACTTAGCTACCCATTCAGTTAACAGGTATACCTAAAACCTGTGTATCAGGGATAGTGACAGGAGACACACTGGTGAGCAAACCTGACAATGAAATTTAGAATTTGATGTGGAGACATTTGAAAAAATACTCAAACTCGTTATTTCAACAAATATTTATTGAGCACCTACTAAGTGCCGTGCACTAAGGCAGGCCTGTGAAAATACAGTGGTCACCAATGCAGAGCATGTCCCTACCCCTCACGGAGCTTACAGTCTAGCATTGCAGTCACCCAATAGTCCCCTAATAAAGACGGAAGCCAGTGCCTTTAGAAGGAAGGAACATGCTAGAACACAAGGCCCTGGCACAGACTAGAATCAGCAAGGGCCTATGGATGCTTAGAAGCCAAGTGCAGGGCATGCATGGTCACGGACTAAGAGGTTGCCTGGGTGCACTGAGTGGGCGACAGTCAAGCCTGAGAGAACCAAGGACTTGGTCAAGCAGAGACACCAAGTTTAGTAGTTAAGGCTGAAAGAACAAAGCAAGTTTGAAGAAAACAAGTGTGATCCCAAAGCCAGAGGGGGCCTGAGTAGGAGGAGTAGTTAGCCATTTCAAGAAGAAAGCCCGTGGCCAAAGCCGCAACTAATAAAACTGCAGACAAAGCAAGTACTGTTGACTCTTCAGGTGAGGGGGCAAGGGCAAGAGATCACCAAGTGCCGAGCAGAAGCTGAGGGCACGGAGGCTCAGCATTAAGACTGAGGCCTGGCCTGAGGCCAGGTCAGCAGAGAGGACGGCCCTGCAAAGAGCCTGATGGAAGACAAACGGGGCTTCAAAGAACAAGGACTGGCCTGAAATGGGAACGAGGGACCCCGCCTCAGCTACAATGTGAGGGTCTTGGTGTTCAGACTGGGGTTCTAAGGGGCAGGCAATCCATTCTTACGGTTTCTATTGTATTTGAGGAAGCAAAAGACAAAGTCTAAAGGTAAAGAACACTTGAAAGGATCCCACGAAAGAGAAGCCAAGGGTGGATCAAAGGACACACAGGACAATGGGGCAGGATGGAAGATGGCCCTTCACCTGGGGTAAGGCTCACGTGCTAACCTATCTGGCATCTTCCATCTTGACTTGCTGATCAGTGCTGTGAACAAAACTGGGGACTTCAAGAGGCGAGGAAACCCTCTTAGAACCGAGGAGTCTCCAGGAGAAGCTGAGGGGTACAGGTAACGCGTTCTTGGTGAAGCAAACAGTATGAGTGACAACCCCAAAGCAGCAGGAACAACAGAAGAGATGTGGCGCCAAGAACTGGGAGCAGAAAGCAATAGAAAGGCAGACTAAATGCTAGCAGAGGCCAGCGCAGGCACCAGTGAGGGTGGTGACGGGCCAGACAGAGTTTTGTTGGCCTTTAAGAGGAATAGGATACCTCCTCAGAGTGTAAAGCCAAGACACACCAGAAGGGCCCTTTCCCATTTCAGTCCAAGCACTGAGGACTCAAAGCCTTTGTGCTCACCCAGAGAAGAGGGATTTAAAGTAATCTAGCTCACAGAAAGCACTGTCGAGAACAAATGAGACTATACAAAAACACTCAGCAAAGTGCCCAGCAAGGAAAGGGGCTCAGCCACGTGTCACTTGGTAATGCCTCACACAAGCCTTGCCATCTGGCTCTACCACAAGCCCCTGGGAGTCTTAGAACCAGTCTGTATCTTCTCTGCTTGTTCCTAGCACTGCGCTCAGCACATAACAGGCCCTACCAAAAATGCTGCTGCCGGATTATCTCTAAACCTGCTGGGTACTGAAAACCTGGTCCTGCAAGCCAGGGAAAGCAGCCACTTGAGCCTCCTCATGGCTGCCAATCATCTTTTCTGACCCCACCTGACAAGGGCCAGCTGCACAGTGGGCCTGCGGCCAACAGTTCTGAAGCCCTCTACAGCAGGCCTCCCACAGATAAGAAAAGGGTATCCCCTGAGGTCCACCGCCATTTCCCCAGAGGGCTAGATCACAGGGGGTAGCTGTTCTTCAACAGCACTTCAAATCAGCAGCAGCACACAGGCCTTAAAACAATAAGTTGAAATGTATTTGCTAGGAAAGCCACCGACCTACAAAGAAAACCTTATCGCTGATCTAGCAGTGCACACCAGCCTCCCCTTTGCAAGAGCTGAGATCAAAAGATAAAGAAGCTATCAAAAAGCCATCTGCCCACTTAAAATAACATCTCAAGTCACGTTGGGAACCACAAACATGGGGCCAGCTACCAAAACAATTGTCTAAATGAACTACTTAAATTTCTCCTTAAAACCACCCATGTATTTTAAAAGAAAAACACCCTCTCCACCCACCCTGGCATGGCAAAATTTTGATTTGTCTGTTCCCTTCCTTTCACATTCTTGAAAATGATCAAAATTCAGTACCCAACTGTCCTGTCTTCCAGAAAGGCTCCCACCACTGCCGATGGGATGAGAAGTGATTGAAAGACAGGAGATTCTGGGGGCACAGGAACTGGGTGGCGGCTACACCAGTGCATACATATGTGTAAATCTTCTGAGCCATGCCCTCAGGGTCAGCCACTTCTGTATATCTCAATAAAACATGAAGCACGCATAACAGGTCCAAGGGGAAAGGGAAAAGCACAACAGTAAAATGCAGAATTGTTTTTTAAACTAGCGTCCCTAACATGTCTTCCCTGGCCTTCTATTTCCTAACTGAGTGACTCTGAGCGAGCTGGAGCCCCTCTCCGAGTTCCCGAGTTCCCCACTTCCCCACTTCCCAGTAACTAGGACTCAGTACAGCGCCTACAATCAACAGCACATTCAGCGGACCTCAAGAGGAGAATGTCCCTACCTCTCTTATCAGAGATCAAGAAACGCTGACCACCAGACCTCTTACAGCTACAATTAGGCCTCAGTTACCTTGCCCACGGGTGCTGCACACAATTTAACCACACAATGGCAAAGCCATTCCTCTCTGACAAATGATAAGACTGAGACAAGACCACACAACAAAGCTGAGTTTGGGAGAGAGATACATGGACAGTACTTGAGCACCTAAGCATTAATGCTAATTAACAGCACTATGGCACTACTTGGAACTGGGCTCAATCCTGAGTGCTTCTATTTATCCTGTGCGGCATGTGCCATAATAACCTGTTTTACAGATGAGGGTAGTTATTTACGGCTCAGTGCGGTTAAGAATTGGATACGTCACACTAGAAAGTGGCAGGCATAGGGTTTGAACCCAGGTAATCTAATGCCAGACTCCAAGTTCTTAATGCTTCAAGGTCCATCAACTAAGAGCTAAACCTTTCAGAACCACTCACAGTCTAAGCCCTTAGCACAACCAGCAGATCCCACAGCACCCTGCTCCTTCATGCAGCTTCCAAGGGCCAAAAGAGCGACCTCCCATTCCCATGTCTCATAGGAGCAGGAAAATGTATGCATTTCATAGGGCATCTAACTGACCCCGGGCAGTGCCTGGCTGGCTGTTGCCCTTGACAAACGTATTGCCCTGGTAAAGACCTAGAAAAGCATTATCAGTCAGTTTATAAGACGTGTGCAGACAGACAGAGAGAAAGAAAGAGAGAAAGAGAGAAAGAGAGAGGGGGGGTGAGCTTCAAGTCCGCTTCTCATCTGTTTCCACCTTGCCAAGGCTAACGTTTCTATGTGAGAATATAGCCTCACTCCCTAAACTCCACAGGAGGCCTCAGACTACCAGAGGAACAGTAAAAAAAAAAAAAAGTGTACATAGACTTCAAAGCCAGAAATGGTTGAAACTAAAAAGCCAAGTACCACCACTTCCTCAACCAGTTTCTCTAACTCTGGCTTCCTGCTGGGTCAGATAGGAATCAGATCCGACTCTCCACACCGGGGGACCCTTAGTCCACACCTTCGCACCGCAAGTTCTCTGCCCTCCAGCACGGGGCTGACATTCATACCAAACCCATAAGCAACTCAGGACCTCTGAATTTGCTGTCCCCACTACCTACAGCTTCCTTCCATGTATGCACACCACTGCTCCATACCACTCCGAACTCAAGTTCAAATGCCACCTCCTCAGAAAGAGTCCTACCTGGTCCAAATTCTACCAACTCGCTCGTCCATAACTCGTCGTTATCACCGTCTGGGACTCTTCACAAGAGCTCTCACCCTCAACACGTCTGCAGCAGCCACTCCCTCCAGAGCCTTACAGTTATTTTCCTCTCAGCACTAACCTTAGCCCTATTTATCTTATCTGCTTGTTTGCTTTTTGCATTGTTTCCCAGAGGAGCCTTGCGGGATGGTTAGGGACAGGGAAGGTGTCTGTCTTGTTCAGGGCCTTATAGTGGAACTCAATAAATGGATGGTACCCCAGTATTTAAAACAGGGCCTAGCACACTTTGGGCCTCCACTACTCTTTGACCGAATGCACCCTCCTGCCTGGAGGGCAGGCCTGGGGGAGGGGGGACTTCTGGAATGGGAGGCTGGTCCTCCACTCTACATCCAGCCCTGTGTTGGTGGAGGTGGCGCTGGCAAACATTACCTGCGCCTCACCGGCTTCATGCAGCTCTTCAGCTGCCTGGCCTCAGCCTCCACAGGACCCTGGCCCTCAGGCTGTGGCTCCAGCTGCTGCAGCTGCTGCTGCTGGGGCAGCCCTTCAGCATCAGTGGGTATGGGAGCGGGTGCGATCCGGAGCAGGACAGTGTAGTTGCGGCCATGGTTGTTGGCCCAGAAAGTGCCCTCGGGGGTCTCATAGCGCACCACGAAATCGAGGCGCGCCCCATCGCCCGCACCCTCGGCAAAGGGCAGCTGGAAGGCAAAGCGGTCAGTGCGGCCACCGTCGTCGGGTGAGGAGGCAGACATCTGGCCAGGGCCCAGACCTAGACCCGGATCCAGGAGGGGATCTCCTGCTCCTGTTCCTCCCACTCCAGCCCCAGGCGGGCTGCGTGGGACATAGCGGGCTGGGTGGTCGCAGAAAGTAGCCCAGCCGTCGTGTGAGGCCCGCACGTGCACCGCCTTCTCGAAGGAGCGGTTCAGCACGCGCACCAACCCGCGCACCACTGGCGGGCGCCCCCCAGGCACCCACACCCCGGAACCCCCGGGAACCGCTCCAGGAGGCGGCAGCAGCGCCTCCAACTCCACCATCACGCGCCCCAACCGCTCCAGACGGCCCAGCGCGGGCGGCAACGAAAATGTGGGCACCAGGTAAAACCCCCCGCCAGCGGGAACAGGGCACAGCGGAGGGGGATCGGGAAAAGCCTCCTCTTCCTCCTCCCCTTCATCCCCATCCTCGCCATCGTCGTCCTCATCAGCCCCGCCACCGCCGCCATCTTGCCCGGTCGCTGCCGCCATCTTGCCCGCCCCGGGCCCGCCCCACGGCCGGTAGCGGCGTAGCTGCGCCAGAGGCAGCCCCAGGGCCTCGTCAGCGAACAGCACCCTCCGCGGGGCCACCGCCGCCTCAGCCGAGGCGCGGGGCTCTCCCGCAACCGGCGACGGGGGCGCGGGATGCCGCAACGGTGGCTCCACAGGGGCCGTGCGCGCCATATCGGCGGCGGCGGCGGCGGCGGCACCGACGGCACCGGCGGTGGGACCGGTGGGGGCAGGGCCTGAAAAGGCGGGCAGCCAATGAGAACGCCAGAACGGGGAGGTGGGGCTCCAGTGGAGCGTAGGCGGCAAGATAAAGACAGGTACGGCCAACAGCCAATGGACAGCCACGCGGGAGTGACGTAGTGGTGATTGACAAGCAGGAGAAGCTAGCAACCAATGAGGACGCCCGAGCGTGGGCGGTATGGAAGGCGGGATGATAACGGAATCAATGGAGAGGCCTGAGTGGGGTTAATGCGGGACCGAAGATGTAGCTAGCAGAAGTATGACAGTTAGTGGGAAAGTCTGAGCACGCGTCGCGTGGTGGGCAACGGGAAGATGAAATGGCTACAGGCGATGGGGGCAAAGGGGAGCGAACCCAGAGGTCCAAAAACTGGGAGATCCGCAGGTTGCGTAGGCGGTGAGACGTAAGAAAGATAAAAAGAACAGCCAATGGCGAACTGCGCGCGAATGATGTAGAGACAGAATGACGATAATGGTTACATGAGCCAATGGGGAGTCTTGTGAGCACACACTATGGCTTCAAGAGGCGGTAACAGGGTGGATCTAGCCAATACAGAGACTGAACGGAGGCTGGAAGGCTGTGTGTGAGCAGAAACAGAGGCGGGGCTGTAGCGGGGTTGCCGGGGAGCACTGGGGCATGTGAGGAGGGAAGGTGGGAGAGAGAAAGAGCTGGGGAGCCAGGGTGAAGGCTCTGATATCTCAAAGGACAGTGCCAGTATGGGATTAACCAAAGCCGAAGCTAGAGAAATGTAGCCAGAAGGAAACTGTGGAGGCAAGATGGGAAAGCACACCCAAGGATGTAGGTGCTGTGAAGAAAGGATGAGTAGCCAATAAATAGGTTAAATTGGAAGAAGGTGCATAGGCTGAGGCTGAGCTACTGAGTGAACACAGAATCAGAATGCAGTCAGCCAATATGACTGGGCTTTGCCTTTCCCTAATCTTCCACGACTCCCCATGCATGGCCCCACGAATTCCCAGAGCCCCTAAAAGCCCACACTGCACACAGTATTGTGAGACCAAAGCAAAACAGTTCTATCAGTTACTAGGTGTGTCCTGGCCGGCCCCAGATCCACCACACACACCGCCCTGCCTTTTCATGACCAGTGCAACTAGCCAAGAACGTTCTTGCCTGTTCCTTAATGTCCCCAGTTGAGCATTGATGTTCTTCCGGACTTGGCACCATTGCATGAATCAATCACAAAATAGGAAATAGAACCCTTTTTTTTTTCTTTTTGAAGAATTAGCTTTTTCCAGCTCACACTTAGCACACATTGACTCTGACAGTCTGTCATCACAAGCTGATCAGCTAATATAAGTTCAAACCAGAGTCCTGCCTTCTTGCTCATTTTGACACTTTGCACCCTACAGTGGCTTTCTTTCCCCCCCTCTCCCCATCTCCTCTGCTCAGAGTGCTGTCCCATCTGTTTCTTTCATCTAGTCAATTCTTTTTATTCTCCCTCTGAGATCGCACCTCCTATGGCAATGGACTAGATTTTGCCAGCATGTTCATTCACACATCCCCCACTCCCATTCACTAACTTATTAAGACTTACTGTCTGTCATATGCCAGGTTATCTAACCCTCATAACACCCCTAACGGGAAGGCCATCCCTTGGCCCCCACAGTCTCTCTGCTCCTCCAGTCTGTGTCCAGGGTCATGGAAGGAATATGTCTAGCTACAAGCAGCCGAAGAATAATGCCATAATGAAGGGAGAACATTTTTCTCATCTGAAAGTTCAAGGCAGCCAGTGACCTCAGGGCTCCATCCTATCTGCCCATCTTAGGTATCGACTGCGTCCTGCTCTTGCCTGGGAGTCTCATTCTTCAGCAAATCCTGCAGGTTATCTATCCAAAGTATTTCCCCAGCAGGATATGGTGATGTGTGCCTGTAATCCCAGCACTCAAGGAGCTGAGGCAGGAGAATCACTGAACTCCAAGCCTAGGCTGCAAGTGCGACCTTGTCTAAAAAATATAAAGGGTTGGGTGCAGCTCAGTGGTAAAAACCACTTCCTAGCAGGTGAATGGGCCCCATCTCTAGCATCAGTGTTTAAAATCCCAAATCCACCTTTTCACTCCCACTCTATCAACAGGACCAGCCTCAGTCCCAGTCCCCTGGACTACTGCAGTCGCCTCCCCCTGGTTGCTCTCCATCCTGTGTTTCTACCCCCTATTCCATATTCAGCAATCTAAGAGATCCTCTTAAGTCCTAACAATAATGTCTCTCTGCTCCCAACACTCCTCTGGCTTCCTCTACACTTAGAGGAAAAGCCAAACCGTCACCGTGTCGTAAAAGCACAAGCCAACTAGCCCTCCCTCACCTTACCTCCTGTTCTCTCCCTTCCACTCACACCACTGCAGCCACCCCAGACTCCTTGTTGACTCTGTACAAATCCAGCATACTCACCTCTGGACATTCACATTGACCGTTCCCTCCCAGCTCTGCAGAGCTCCCCATCGCTCTTTGTCAAAGATCCCTTCCCCTGGGGATGTTCCCCTGACCTGTTAAATCCTAGTCCTCCCAATCCACTTCCCCAGAAACCTATGTGAGCCAATATAGTAAGGGCGGAGAGGAGATACCCGCCCCCCCCCCCCCCCGACAAGCTGACCTCTAGCCACCATGCTGCAAAGCCCCGGGCTTTACGCTTCAGTACTTAACACTCCAGCACCCACAGCCCCATTCAAGTAGCCTCCTGGAAACCTGGGTCACTTACCCCTCACTGACTTTTCCTACCACCTCCATGACCAAGCTTTCTCACAGAATGGCAGGAAGATGGTGACAAGGATATAAAGAAGGATACAGACCGGACCATGTACCCTGAGAAAATGAGTACCTATTCCAAAAAGAGACAAGTGCTAGGGCAGGGGACTAGAACTGTCCAGAGACATAGAAGATGCAGGAACAAGTTGGACCCAAGTGTACAAGGAGAAGGATCGTTAACTTTGGGGCATAGCTCCAGTCAGCTGCCCAATGCTCCCTGTTAGTATGTTCTCCACCCCTCCCCCATCCCCTCCCACATACACCCACAACTGTTAAGGTCCTAGGATCCCTGCAGACCTCCAAAGTAAGAGGACCTCATCCCACCTCCGTCCGCCGCTCCCTCCCCCTCAACTCAGGACCTCCCCCCGGCTTCCAGCCACCACACAAGCCATGTTTGGTCTTAGACATGTCCCACCAACTTAGAAGCCCCAACCAGTGAAAGTTTTGCTTTGAGATAATGGTAGGAAGGGTTGAGGTTTTTTTTTTTTTTTTTTAATTGTTGTTGTTGTTGGCTGATATTTTTAGGTCTATTTTTTTTTTCTATTCACTAGTTCACTTTGTTTTCCCCTCTTGTCTTTATAAAGCCAGGCCATCCGTTCCAGTCCTGTCTTTTCCAACAAGGTAAGTTAAGATGAGGAAAGTCACTCTCTTTTGGGGAGGGGGCTCAGAAGATAGAGGGAAAGGACACAAAGTGGCAAGTGAGGGAGTGAGCAAAGGAGTGTGGGTATTATTTACTATGTTAGCATCATGAGAATAAACTTATTTGTATTCTCTCTTCCTCAGGCCTGAAGCCAGTCTTGCAAAAAGGTGGTGCTGGCCATGCACTTGGATACCTGGAACTCTTAGCTACGCACGACGCCAGGACACCAAAGGCTGGAAGCCTTAGCCTTGCTTTGTCAGGGAAAAAACTCTGTGGAAGCTGGTCTGTATTCAACAGTGGTTACAGGGAGCAAGCAGGTCTGTGCCAAATCGAGGAAATGTAGCTGCCAAATCTTGAATCCAAACCTTAAAACCTCACAAACATCAAGCTCCAGAAGAGTCTCCAAGTCCTAGAACCTTCTAGAACACTGTTGGCTTCGGAAAAACTGGTCACTTCAGAGCCCAGTGCTAAGAACCCCTATTTTCCAACTTTGTGATCTTCAGCAAGCTGCACCTCCATTTTGCCTGTCGGTCTAATAGCAATACAGTCAGGATGAGATGGACCTCAAAGGGTGAGGACTGAACACAACTGTTTGCGAGAAGTGTTCCAGCTCTGTCTGGAATGCAGAAAATTCTAGATAAATGTTGACTACCAAAATTATGGCCGTTGTTTAGAATCCTCAACCTTTGCAAACTGGACCTTTCCTTTCCTTTTGCTGTTTTTTTCCCCTACAGAATCTGGCTATATAGCTCCAAGCAGCCTTAAACTTTTGTTTCTTTTGCCTCAGTTTCTGGGGTGCTGGGATTGTTGGCATGTGATACTGGGGGAAACTGGGGCTTTGGGGAATAGAATGTTGCAAAGTTTAGAATCATCAGGCTATGGTTCTATTGCTCCTGACAGGACAGGGACCCTGGGCTGCTTTATATATGTTTTTTTTTTAATAACCCATAGCCTTGTGCATGTTAATTTAAACAAGCCCTCTGCCACTGAGCCGCATGCCCACACTTTCTCCCCTTAGCCCTTCTTGGTGATGCTGGCTGCATTAACAGCCGTTAGGGCTGTTCCCAGGTGGGTGGCTGCTGGGTCAGGGTGCTCGAGCATAAACATGATGTGGAGATACTTTCCTCCTCACTCAGAGATTCTCAACAGATTCTGGGAGCCAGCGATTCTGAGACTCTTTGATTCTGTGAATGTGTAGGGGGAGTATAGCCCATTTTTTTTTCCTCCATGAATCGCCTTCCATGCCTCTTGCCTTCTATGGGAAGAAAGGCTACAGGAGTGTCCAGCTCTGCCAAGCCTCAGCACCATGGGTGGTGGTGATCACATTAATGCTCCCTAAGGAAACACGGGTTAGGAGCAGAAGGAAGCCTCTGGAGTCCAAGCACTGGCCCATCTCAGCCTTTGCTGCTTCCCATTCCCACAGCAGCCTTCAGATGCCTTCTTCTGTTCAACCCAGCGATCCTCAAACATCTCACGCACAGAATGGTGTTTCTACCTGCCTCGGGAGGCCTTTGTGATTTGACTTATTTTCCCTCAGTTTTTTTTTTTCTGACTCTACACACTTTTGTTTAAGAAATTGTGGTTTCTCATAAGCCCTGTTATCTCATTGATACCTTTTACCTCTGTGGTGAGGGGAAGAAATCATATTTTCAGATGACTTGTAAAGGGCAAAGAAAAAACCCAAAATTTCAAAATTTCCGTTTAAGTCTCATAAGAAAAGAATAAACAAAGCGAGAGAGCGAAGAGAAAAAAAAAAACTACAAGAACCCCCCCCACCCTGTGATTATCAGCACACACACTCATCAAAAAAAAAATTGGATTATTAGAAGAGAGAGGTCTGCGGCTTCCACGCCGTGGTTTTTCTTCTCGGTATAAAAGCAAAGTTGTTTTTGATAATGTGGCAGTTTCCCACAAGGCAGGCTGATCCCTCTCTATCAGTCCACTTCACCAAGGTGAGTGTCCTGCTCTCCCCCACCAGACACAGCGCTGCTGGACAAAGTGGCAGGGAAGTATTGGGGGTGGGTGTCAGGAGCCCTCCAGTACAACTGGAAACACCAGCCACTTCAGGTAAGGACTTTTGAAACGAATACCATTCATCCTAAATGCCAGATAGGTGGAGCAGTTGGTCCTTAGACTGGGGCAAAAAGAAGTACATTGGTTGTGTGATACACAAATAGACAGGATTTTTTTTAATGTATGTCTATGAATGGCTGGTCTCCAGGAATGCCAGAGCTTTGGACAACTCAAAATGTTGTGCAGCTATAACTAGAAACTACAACTGCATCTCTTGTTTCTTTTCCTCCTGCTGTCTTCCATTTCTTCTCCTGACCCACTCTGCTTCTTTGCCTGTCTCTTGTCTTTCCTCCTTCGGTGCCCAGTCTCTGGCTCTTTCCCAGACTCTGACTATATTCCTGTCTGTCTCTTCCAGCCTGGCCACCCACGTTCCATTGCTTTCCTCTCTGACTCGTGGCTCACCTTCCTTCAACTGTTTTTGCACCTGGTATCCAGCACAGACATTTGTACACCACTGGCACTTAATAATAATAGCTCAAGAGCTCTGGTTTCCAAGAATAGGCATCCATTCTGTGTGTCTTAGGAGGTTTGTGAGCTGTCTGGTCAGCCTTAGCATTTAACTGAACGTCTGCTTATGTCACATAAGAGAACGCTCTTGGTCAACCATGGTTTAGCAAAGGACTGTATGACTGTGACCAGAATCCATGTCCAGGGAAAGCAGGCAGTTCAGGACTAGAGTGAGCTGGTCTCTGCACGCTTAGTCCTGTGGCATTGTGCCTGGTATATGGTAAGTTCTTGCTGTCTGCTATTAGTTATTTTTAAACTAATTAGAACCATGCTGTATATTGGGTTTGTTTCTGCTTTATTCAAGCCATACCATTTTTGTAGCATGCTAAAAAAAAATGGACATGTGATCTTTTATGTCTGCCATGACTGTTCTCACATTACCATGAATTTTGATTGCCTGGATGAAGTGCTGATGCTGGGATATTCAGGTTTCTTCTGATTCCAAAAAGCCACACCTGACTCCATAGATCTTGAAAATGGAGTAGCTGGGGAAAGAGGACTGTGCACCTTAAGGGGTTCTGCCCTCTCTACAAATCACTTTTCCAAAACGTTGTCTTATTTTCCATTGTTTCTACTGAAGCTAATTTTAGGTGTCTGTTACCATTTTTAATCCATTCCCATCATAAGAAAAATGACGCTGTTAAATTTTGCATTTTGGTTACTTTTAATGACTACTGGCCATTTGTGCTCTGTGGACTAGAGTTCTATGATCGCGTTCTTCATCATTAATAGAGTGCTCATGATTTTTCAAAATTGTTGATAGCTCTTAATTTGGAAAGGGTGACTTTCTATTGGCTATATGCATATGGCACACATTTCCGTGAAATTCATCATTTGTGTGTATGAGTATTTTAATTGTATTCATTTACTTAGTTTATGGGCATGCATGTCTTTCCTGCGTGTGTACCATATGTGTGCCTGGTGCCCACAGAGGCCAGAAGATGGTGTGGAATCTCATGGGACTGGAGTTACAGATGGTTATGTGGGTGCTGGCGCTTGTGCGGCTTCTTTCCATGGTTTTGTGTTTTAAAAGTCTTTTGCCACTTGAAAATGAGAAGCTACCTCCTTTAGAAGAGCAGCAGTGCTCTTACCCATGGAGCCATCTCTCCCGCTCTATTGGTGTGGTTTTTTTTTGGGGGGGGGGGAGGGAGGGTTCTTTTAAGCCGAGGTCTCACTCTATAGCCCTGGCTGGCCTAAAACCCACCGTATAGATCAGGCTGAACTCAAACTCACAAAGATCCATCCATCTGCCTCTGCCTCTGAGACCTGGGATAGAAGACAGACGCCACCACACCTAATGATCACTTGCTTTTTTCATATTTATTGTGCTTTGTAATGCACGTGTCTTTTATGTATTCAGATGACTCTTTTCTTGTGTGGCTCCGTGTATGGTTTTGTGTTTTAAGTCTTTTGCGCTTGAACATGAGAGAGCTGATCACCCCATGTTGGCTTCCAGGCTCCTCTATGGCTTCATTTTTTCCATTTACTGTAGAGGTCAAAAGTGTGGGTACGGGAGCCAGACTGTCTGGAACAGCCTCGCCTCACTTCAAGTCATCTGTGTGAATTTTAACCAGGCACTTGACCTCCATTTCCTCGTATGTACCGTGATGGTTATAACAGTACCTACCTCAGAGGATCTTTCTGAGGACTGTATCTATTAATCATGGGAGGTGCTTAGCACAAGGCCAAACAACAATGATAGACATTAAAATGTATCTCTTTAGTGGATCTGGAAATTATTCTAGAGCATCTGATGACAGTGACATTTCAAGTGGGCAGAGGTACTGGTGGGAAAGTGGGCTAGTATTCTACCCAGTCACTTTATTTTCCCCTAATTGTCTCAGAATCGTTTGTTACTCTGTCCTGTCCTGTTCCTCATGTTGAAATGTTGCATTCATCACAAATTCCATACCCTCTGTGCATAAGCCTATGCCACCGTTTTCTACTCTGATCTGGTCCTTAGTGTTTATTCTTGTACAAAGCCCACAGTATTTTTCTGATGTTGCTTTACAAAACAATTCAATACCAACCATGGGTGTCTCTGGCACCTAGCAGCATTAGTCTTCCAGCCAGAGGCCAGTGATTATTTTCAGTCCTCTCTCTCTCTCTCTCTCTCTCTCTCTCTCTCTCTCTCGTGCACACACACTCTCTCGCTCTCTGTCTCTGTGTATGTCTCTGTCTGTCTCTGTCTTATTCATTCTTTTGTCCTCTAAACTGCTCTCATTGTCTATGTGCTTTATTCCTAGCCCATCTCATCTTTCTCTCTACATCTCTATCTGTATCTCTTCTATATCTGTACTCAAACACACATTATACATATACATATATATATATATCATATATGCATATATACATATATATATGTGTGTGTGTGTGTGTGTGTATATATGTATATATATATCATACATACATATGGCTATATATATCCATAAGATTTACCCCAGCCACAGTACAGAAGGACTCTGACCTTCCTCCATCCCATACTCTTCCCTCCCCAGTCTAGAAGGGCAAACTGGGCTCAGAGATGGGCAGCCCCTCCCAGGCCTCACAGAGATGTTGTATCAGAGTTAAATCCAAGATCAGAGCTCAGAATTCTCAGTGAGACCTTGACTCTGACAATTCTCCATTGCAGGCCTCAGCTTACCTCTCAGTACCCAGGAGGCAGTTAACAGGAGACCTGAGGTGCCATTCCCTCTTCTACCTTCTCATGAGTTGGATCCACATTGGCAGAGGACAGGCCATAATCATGGCATGGGGCCAAGCCTCACAAACTCAGGCCTGTGTGAGGTTCCGGGCCCCATGAGTCAGAAGTCCTAGCTGACGAAAGAATACTAGTAACACTGGAGAACTATCAGTTAAGTAGGAACCCTCGGAATTCATACTGGGTTCTTTGGGAGCACCATTTTGGAGCCCTTCCAAAAAGCCTGGTGGTGTGCTTTTTCCATGAGGGCCAGGCCAAATGTCTTCCTCTTGACCCCATATCTGCAAAAATGTTATAATTTGGGGAAAGTCGCCCCAGGAGAGCAGATCTGGAGCCATATGTTATCAGTCACTAACATCAGTTCAGCATTTTATATGTACTAACTTTGCAAGATGGCTCCTGTTACTGTTCCAAATTAGAAAGGAGGACACAAACACCCCAGCCTTCCTCCACCCCATACTCTTCCTAGTCTAGAAGGGCAAACTGGGCTCAGACATGGGCAGGAAGGCCCCTTGGTCCCCGGAGGGCAAAGCCTAGCCCCAGATCAGGAAAGTAGAGTGTTTTCCAATCCTCAGTCTTAATGGAGCTCAGGATGGAGGCTGAGGAGAGCTTGCTGACATTCCAGACCCTTACAGAGTTTTAAGCTTCCTGGCCTTAGGTGGTTCCCATTTCTTTAAGACCCTATAGAGTCTGTGTTCTGGAAATTCTGAAATCCATTGGGTTTGAGAAATTATATCCTACAGTTCTGAGTTTCTGTTACTACAGCATTTGAAGACTCAAAGGGGTCTCAATACCCATGAGGCCTGCCTAATACTCACCAAGCATCCAACCTAGGGCTCCTCTGACATCCAAGAAAGACAAAATCGATAGAACTTGGGTTTTGCAAGGTAGCCAGATGGACGTCACCTACCACATCCGCTAGCACCCACATCACCCTACCTGGGCCTATCCGGCTACAGGATAGACTAGCCACTTCTCGGAACGAAACCTGTGGGGTGGGTTATCTGCCCCCTTCTCTTCCTCCTTGTTGCCGATGAAGCCCAATGCATCCGGCCGCCATGACGTCAATGGCAGAAAAATCTGGCCAAGCTGGGGTTGTGACAACAGGGCCCAGATGTAGACCCCGATAGGAAAACATATTCTGTGTCCCAGAAACAACCTCCATACAGCTTCTAAGAAACAGTCAAACAGGAACGCCCCAACAGACAGTGCAGGAAGCTGGCTGGCCAGCCCAGCCCTCCAGGTCCCTAGTACCACTAGACAGACCATATCCAATTCAGGTCCCCTTTCTGAGAACATACTGATGCCTCACACAGTCACACCAGTTCCAGATGTTATTTAAGGAGGAGATTTCTTATAAGTTCGGACCAAATATACAGAGCGCTTCAAAAGTGACCATGGTCCAGCCATGTGGGCTAAGCCAATATAGTGGAAAATTCTACTCACCGAACTTGATACACATTTGCTAGAACTACTGTAACAAAGTATCACAGACTGGGTGACTTACATAGCACAGAATTGTTGTGTTATAGTTCTGGAGGCTATAAGACCAAGATGAAGATGTTGGCAGGGTTGATTCCTCCCATAAATCCTGGCCTTCTTCTCATTTCTGATGTTTTCCTCTGCTGTTCTTGGAGAAGCATCACCTTATGGCTGCCTGCCTTCAGTCTTTCAGCTCATTGCATCTTGGTTCTAGGAAGCCAGTCTCAGCCTCCACAGACCCAGACTCCTCTTTTCATATTAAGGTTTTTAGCCCATGACACACTAGTCTTAATAACTAGGTTCTCGTACTAATCTCTCTCAGCTCTGATGAGCCCCAGACATGACAGCAAAGAAGATGCAAGTGCCTTCCAAAACCCTTCCATGCTTCCCCTGGGCTGCTTTCAGAAGCTGTATGTCCAACCCATGTAGTATAATAGAACAGAGAGTAACATATTCACATGCACACATACACAGAGCAGGGAAAATGCAGACACTCAGTACTCAGAAGGCAGAAGCAAGGAGCTCAGGAAGAGCCTGGGTGTATAGTGGGTCCCAGGCTAAAAGAGACCCTATCTAAAAGAAAAGGAGGCCCCAGAAGATGATAGAATTCCCACCCTGGCTATCCTCTTCATTAAAATAAGGGTAGAATTCTATGGTCAGTTCACTACTTGGTTCTCTCTCTGACCGGAAGTATAGGATCCTGAAAAAATGAAAGTCACACTTTTGAGGGACTGTAAGGTACTGGGGCTCAGCACAGGGACCTAGGTCACCTTGTAGGGCTTTGAGTAGGAAATCAGAAGACTGCAGTATGGCTAAGGGGAGAAGTGAACTTACAGAGATTGGGGCTAGTGTGAGAAGCTCCCAGGGGCCCTGGATCAAGCCACCCTGTCCCTTTTTTTTTTCTGGCACATGCCATGCCAGATAAAAGCCCAGAGAAAACAGACCCATGCTGTGGCCCTGAGCTCTGCAGTGCTGAATTCAGCTATCTACCTGCAAGTCTACCCCACGTCTACTGCTTACCTTTGCATCTAGCCACATCTGACTATCACTGCAAACTCTGATCCACCGCCCTCTCCCCTCCATCTCTGGTAATGTCCGCTGTCGTAGCTGCTTATGCCAGAAACCTCGACGTCATCTTGACCCTTTCTCTCATCTCCTCCATCCAAGCTCCCAGCAAACTTCTCCTGACTCTGCCTTCAAACGAGACTTGGAAGGAGCCGCGCCTCAGCAGCTCCTCTGCCGCCATCCAGGTGGGTAGCAGCCTCACTGTGGCAGTAGACTTTCCACTAGTGCAGGTCCCTGGAGCCTCCCTGCTCACGGCATCCAGATGAATCTTTTCAGGCCATGTCCAAGTCATTGGAATAAAATGACCAGAAGAGAGTCCAAGACAAGACCCAGCAGAATCAGCAAAGCCTGTGTGGCCTGTGCAGAGTGTGGGTACTTGGAGGGCTGAGGCGCGACAAACCAATTCCCCATTGCCCCACATTCACGACAGGGCTGTGCAGTGCACGTAAGCAAGTGAGGTGCCAGACATGTGCTTCTGTGGGATATATACATCAATCTGCGCTCCTGCTATCAGGGTAGTGTATATGTGTGTAAGCCAGACCAGAGGTCTAGTTATGGGGCCTTTTGGGACAGGTCCCAGCCAACACCCACTCTGACCAGAGGCTGTCTGTAATGCTTCAAGTGGCTGACTATCTTACACCATCCCTGGAATGCCTGACTCCACTCCACTGTTGTCCCTGCAGCCTGCCTCAGACAAGAACCCAATGCCCAACCCCAGGCCAGCCAAGCCTATGGCTCCTTCCTTGGCCCTTGGCCCATCCCCAGGAGTCTTGCCAAGCTGGAAGACTGCACCGAAGGGCTCAGAAATCCTAGGGACCAGGAGTCTTGGGGGACCCTTCCAAGGCCGGGACCTGCGAAGTGGGGCCCACACCTCAACTTCCTTGAACCCCCTGCCACCGTCACAGCTGCAGGTGAGGCCCGGGGCCCAGAATGGGGCAAGCAGGGTGGGGTACTTGGGCCTATAGGTGTCGACCTTTACTGTGGCATGTGGCAGGAGGGGGGGCTGACTGGGGCACAGGAAGTGGTTTATGGGTCCCAGGCAAGTCTGACTTATGCAGATATTGCAGGGCCAAGAAAATCCCCACTCTCCAGGCTTCAGAGATTCAAGGCTTCCCCCACCCTTCCTAATCCTTGTCCTGATAGGAGACCTTATTATGAGCCCATGGGCATAGCCATATATACTCATCCCACTGTGACAAGAGGAGATGGCTGGGGCCCTAGAAGGTAAGGAAACAGTGTTGGGGCCAGCTCTACCCCTTGTAACTATTTGACCTTGATGAATTCAGTCTCCATGAGCCTCAGATTCCACACATGTGAACTGGGTACGTCCATAGTTCCTAGCGTGTGGGACTTTATTGATGAGCTGATGACTGAGACACAGAAGTGTGAAGATGAGACTCATGGCGGCTCCCTTCTCCCTCCAGCTGCCTACGGTGCCTCTCGTCATGGTAGCACCGTCTGGGACCCGACTAGGTCCCTCACCCCACCTGCAGGCACTTCTCCAGGACAGACCACACTTCATGCATCAGGTATGGAGTCTGAAGAGGCTGGGAGGAGGGAACAAACAGGACAGCTGTGGAGCAGAGCCCCGGGCCCCGCTGAGCCCACGGTCCATGTGTTCCTCAGCTCTCCACTGTGGATGCCCATGCCCAGACCCCTGTGCTGCAAGTGCGACCACTGGACAACCCAGCCATGATCAGCCTCCCGCCGCCTTCTGCTGCCACTGGGGTCTTCTCCCTTAAGGCCCGGCCTGGCCTGCCACCTGGTAACACATTCATAGTATCTCCAAGTTCTCCAATCTTTGAACATGCACAATGTAAACTTTTTCTGAATTATAGCCCTATGGAGATATGAAGATATAATGAGTCTTAAGAGTCATGGAAACTCCAACCTCCAAAAAATGTCAGGCTTAGAACCTTGAAGACATAGAATGTTAAAAAAATTCACAAATTGCTATTATTAGTCAAAATGCCATCACTTGCCAATGGCCATCTTAAGGCCACTATGTCAGAAGCCCTTGACTATGGGAACAACCGAGTCCTATGAGACAGAGTCTTCAAGGCTCAGGAAGGGGAGAGGTCTTCTGGGACAAGCTGTAGAGTCTGGCCTGCAGGTCCAGGAGCACCCTGTCTCTACCCACAGGGATCAATGTGGCCAGTCTGGAATGGGTATCCAGGGAGCCAGCTCTACTCTGCACCTTCCCACGCTCGGGCACACCCAGGAAAGACAGGTGAGTTGGCAGGGCTGGCAAAAAAAAAAAATGCCCCTCCCTGCCCCCAAACCGATTCTTCTGCTGACATCCCATATTCTCCCACCGCCAGCAACCTTTTGGCTGCACCGCAAGGATCCTACCCACTGCTGGCAAACGGAGTTTGCAAGTGGCCTGGTTGTGAGAAGGCCTTCGAGGAGCCAGAGGAGTTTCTCAAGTGAGTCACCTGAGCCTGCCCACAGAGCACTGCTGTCTGAGCAAAGGTCTGGGCTACATGTCTCAGCTCAATGTCCTCTCAGTGCAAGATAAGAGCCATAAAGACTGAGACTCCATCCCTCCTTGGCTGGCTCTTTGATCTTGGGCAAGTTACTGGTCTCTAGGCCCAGGTTACCTCACATGTATGAAGAGACATAATAAGAGTAGAGGTCTGTGCTGATAGTTACCTTCATCTTACACACAGAAGGATCTCAGGCCCCAGAGAATTAAGGGTCAATCAAGCTCACACAGGTCCTAAGTGGTGAATCTTGAATCTGAACACAGGCAGCCAGGTTCCAGAACCCACACGCCTAACTGCTTTGTCCCCCTTCCCCTCACACAACGCACATTACTGATCCTCAAATTTCTGTTTCTCTAGATGAGTAGAGCTCCTGCCCCCTCTGCGCTCTATCCGCTGTCCCTCCCCTTCTGTATTTTGCTAATCATCCCTAACTCTTGACAGTGACACATGTCTTGCATGGCCAGGCTTTTGCATGGGCTGCCTGCTACCTGAAATGCCATTCCCCTGCATACCTCCTTTCTAATGTCATCCCCAGCCTGTTGGCCAGACTCAAGGGGTAAATAAGCTCAGGCCTGGGAGCCAGTAGTTGCTGAAGAGCGTGTGTTGAAGGCAAGCATGCAGGGGTGGGGGTGGGGTGGCACCAAGCATAGGGAAATTTCCCAAACGATCTACGCTGTCCCTACCTGGTCCACCAAGCCAGGAGGCCTGGTCCACCACAGTCAGCTACATGGAATCTTCTCCTTGCCCAGGCACTGCCAAGCAGATCACCTCCTGGATGAGAAGGGCAAGGCCCAGTGCCTCCTCCAGAGAGAAGTGGTGCAGTCTCTGGAGCAGCAGGTAATGCCTGCAGGGAGGGGTGTGTGGGAGGGGGGCTGAGGGAAAGAAGGATGTGAGGGAGGACCTTCCGAGGGAAAGCCTTAGCACGGTCAAAAGTGTGGCAAAGAAAGACCAGGTGGAGGCCTGACTTTGGTGTGCATTTCCACAGCTGGAGCTGGAAAAGGAGAAGCTGGGAGCTATGCAGGCCCACCTGGCTGGGAAGATGGCGCTGGCAAAGGCTCCGTCTGTGGTGAGTACCCCACTTCCAGAGGCAGCAGACTTCAACTGCTGAGGGGCAAGACAGGAGTCCTTAAGGACCAAGTGTCCTCTTCTCGCATGCAAGCCTGTACAGACCATTCCTACCTCATTAATATGCCAGATCTGAAGACACGCCTACTCTGCTTACAAACCCTCTGACCTTAGGACCTCCGAAACACCATGACTCTGCCTTTTCAGGCCAATAGTAAATAGCCACATACAGGCCGTGACCCCAATGCACTAGCAGCAGAACTCACAGGAGCCATTGCAAAAAGGAAAATGGAAGGCCTTATGTTCAAATTTCAAGTATAAGCTCAGAACATCAAACAGTGTAGGGCTCCTGTGTGCCCACACATTGCACATACCCAGCCAGTCTCAGGCTGATATGAACTTATTTGAATCTTATACTATAACTGAAGTAGCTACCACTATCACCCTAATGTACAAATAAGGACAACTAAGGTCAGGAAGATTTAGTTGATGCTCCCACATTCACAGTTGAATGAATGCTAGGGGATCCTAATTCAGGCCCTGCTCATGCCTAGCCCCCAGCATCTGTGGCTTCCTAGCATGCTCATGCCTGTACTCTAAGATGCTGCTTTATAGAGTTCCACCACAGCCTGCAATTGACTACAGGGTGGTGCCCTTCTCAAAAGCATTGACCTTACTAGACACAGTGGTATGCACTTGTAGTCCTGGCTACTGGAGAGGCGAAAGGAGGATCACTTGAACCCTTGAGTTCAAAACCAGCCTAGAAAACACAGAGAGACCCCGACTCTTCTGAAATACAAAGAATCAGAATTGGGGAAAAACTTCAATGGGAAAAGTGGTTGCCATACAAGTTTTGTTTTGCTGGGTGGTGGTGGTGCGTGCCTTTAATCCCAGCACTTGGGAGGCAGAGGCAGGTGGATCTCTGTGAGTTGGAGGCCAGCCTGGTCTATAAAGCTAGTTCCAGGACAGCCAGAGCTAAATAGAGAAACCCTGTCTTGAATACCCCCGACAAAAAAAGGACCTGAGTTTAGATGCCAGCACCCACAGCAGATGCAGTACTTCAAATCTGTAATCCCAGTGCACCTAGGTGGAGACAGAACTACCCAAAATGCTGTGCATGATAGCACGGGCCCTTAATCCCAGCACCCAGTGTGTATACACACAGCACACAGATACAAATCAGATACAAATATAGCCAAATAAGTAAATGCAAATTTTAAAATAAAGTGGGGTCAGGGAACTGGAGAGATAGCTCAGGGATTCCGAGAGCTTGCTGCTCTTTTAGGGGACCAGAGTTTGGTTCCCAGAACCCACAGAGCAGCTCACAACTATCTCTAACTCCAGTTCCAGTGGGTCCAATGCACTTTTCTGCCTTCCACAGGCACCAGGCACACATGTGATGCCCAGACACGCATGCAGGCAAAACTTCCATACACCTAAAATGCAAGCTTTTTTGGCAGTAATCTCAGCCCTTGGGAGGTTGAGCCCATCCTGTGCTACATGGTAAATTTTAGACTAGCCTGTACTACAGAGTGAGAGCCAACCTAAATAAATAGCCAACCAACCAAGCAATCATTTTTTAAAATAAAATGGAAAGCTCAGTGTGGTGGCACACGTCTTTAATCCTAGCACTTGGGAGGCAGAGACAGGCGTGACTCTGTAAGTTCGAGGCCAGCCTGGTCTATACATTGAGCTCCAGGACAGCCAAGACTACACAGAGAAACCCTGTTTGAAAAAAAAAAATATATATATATATATAATGGATGCCAGATGTGGTGGCACACAGTTACAATCCTAACACTCCAGAAGTAGAGCTAGGGTAGAAGGTGCAAGGCCAGCTAGAGATACTGTCTCAGACAAAAAAAAAATGAATTAAGACAAAAAGAAAATGAATAGACAAACAGAGGAATACTCAAGAGGCAGAGGCAGGTAAGTCTCTGAGAGTTGCAGGCCAGTCAGGGTTACATAGTAAAACCCTGTCAAATAATAATAATAATAATAATAATTAATAATAATAATAATAATAATTTAAAAACCAAAATAAATAGACATGAATGAAGGGGGAAGGAGCGGGGAGGAAAGCAATGGAGGAGGTACAGTGAAAGTGGTCCGTGTGTATTACATGCATATACAAAATTGTCTAAAAAACAAATTTAATTCATAACAAAACACAAACTAATGTTTGAAAGGATAAAATGCAATGACACGCTGAAGCGGCTCAATCACCACACCCTTCCCAACCCCTCAGGCCTCAATGGACAAGAGCTCTTGCTGCATTGTAGCCACCAGCACCCCGGGCAGCATTCTCCCAGCCTGCTCTGGTCCCCGGGAGGCCTCAGACAGCCTGTTTGCAGTGCGGAGGCACCTCTGGGGAAGCCATGGAAACAGCACCTTTCCAGGTCAGTGTCTTCAACACCCCATCTGATGACCCCAAGCTCCTAATACCAACCAGTGCCAGGGGGTACAAAGGAGCTCCCTCATTCCCCTTACCCCCTACTTATAGCTGCGAAGAAACTGCACCTGAGTTTATTAGGCCTAGCAGCCCCCATTGGTTACAAATGCATAGCCCAGGCCCCGGGTATTTGGCCTCACCTACTTGACATCTGCTACTCAGGAGCCTGGCTAAGTGATTCCAAAGAACCCTCTCTTCCGCCCCCCTTCAAGGAAATTGGGTGGACTCATCCCGGCTCACCAATCCTCTCCCACCTGGCAGGCCTGGGACCACAGCTCTTTGGTGTCAGGCTGGCTCTGCCACTTCAGCCGCTTACATGCCTTTGATGTGCAAATTACTTGACTGCTTTTTAAAGTGAGGAGAGCTATTCAGGCACTGAGTTATCAGTACCTGTGTGTGAGCATAGACCACCCCTTCCACCCTTGCTGCTAATGGTAGGACCTCAGGCCTCAGATTCCCAGTGCAGACAGCCGGTGGGGCAGGCTGTGAGGAGGCCATGGGGTCTGATCTATGCCAACCAACCTTCTGCAGAGTTCTTCCACAACATGGACTACTTCAAGTACCATAATATGCGACCCCCTTTCACCTATGCCACCCTTATCAGATGGGTAAGTAGGGCGGGCAGCCTAGGCCCAGCAGCTGGGGGGGAACGTGGACAGTGGGGGGGGGAGGCTGGGAGGGGCTCCTATACTACACCAAGAGTGGAATTCACCCATTAACACACCTCAACTCCGAGGAGCCCCAAGATGTGATCCTTCTTGATAACTTCTCCTCAGATCTATCCCTCAACCCATAACTACTATAAGTCAGGTCACTGTGAAACAAACTGTAACACTAAAAAAAAAACAAAAAACAAAAAACAACCCTTTCCTTTGTCCACCCCACCTCCAACACCATCCCCGACCCCGTGCCTCGCCCTATTCTCTCTCCTTCCCCTTGACCCACAATCACAAAGCTACCCTAGCTCAGAGGGCCTAGAGTAGGCTGCCCCCTCAGCCACAACCCTGAGGAATATGCCCCTTATTCCACCTGACTCCAACTTCCAGGCCATCCTGGAAGCTCCAGAGAGGCAGAGGACCCTCAATGAGATCTACCACTGGTTCACTCGCATGTTCGCCTACTTCAGAAACCACCCAGCCACCTGGAAGGTGCGTAGCCTCTGTCCGCACTGGAGGCTGGGATGGCTCCAAGGGAGGATAACCTGGGGCTAGCTAGACATGTGGGGAAGGAGCGGGTCAGTCTCAAACGCAGGGCTGAGCAGCTCACTGGATGACTGTCTCCCACCCCATCGCTGTCTGGGGTTCCTCCTTCCACAGAATGCCATCCGCCACAACCTGAGCCTGCACAAGTGCTTTGTGCGGGTGGAGAGCGAAAAGGGAGCAGTGTGGACGGTAGATGAATTTGAGTTTCGCAAGAAGAGGAGCCAACGTCCCAGCAAGTGCTCCAACCCCTGCCCTTGACCTCAAAGCCAAGAAAAGGTGGACGGGGGCCAAAACCATGAGACTGAGGCTGTGGGGGCAAGGAGGCAAGGCCTGGACATACCTATGGAGACCAGGCGATGATGTCTCTGCCGTCTTGCCTATCAGGGCCTCTGCTCCCTATCTAGCTGCCCTCCTGGAACGTATCATCTGCCTTAAGGCTGAGAGGGGTGCCAATCCCAGCCTAGCCCCTAACCCCAACCTATCCCCAAGATGAGCTTTCCAGCCAAACAGCCCTCACTACCATCTCCACATATCTATCTGCCTTGGCCACTGCCAAGCAGAAAGGTGACAGACACCATCAGAATACTCAACCCAAACCCTAACACACGAAGAGTGCTGTCTTGGGACATTCGTGGGCTCTCCAAGTTACAGTCATGCAGTTGCACGTGATTGCAATCCCACTGCCTCATACCCCAAAGCACTCACCCACAACATCTGGAACTATGGGCACTCTCACATATAGGTGTATATGCAGACCCTTACACAGCAAGAGCAGCAGAACCTTCAGAATTACATAAACCACACAGGCATAACCGGGCATATGCAGCTTCAAGCAATGCCCGAAAATACCAGGTCAGACACAGCTTGTCAGAACTCACGCGTGTCCATGTACAAGCATGCAGCCCCCTCCACTGTATCTCCTGAGTTCCGTGAATACACACCGACTCTCCAAAATGTACCCCATGGCTCACTTGCCACTGACCCCATTCCCCTACCCCCAAGGCCCAATCCATGCCTAAGCGTGGCCCACAGAAGAACTTCTCTTTTATTTGGGATCCAAGGCCCCCAGTGCCCGTCCAATAAATTGTGGTCAAGCTAGACAATCACCCTGATCAGATATGGGAACAGATAAGCAGATGGCTGGGTCTGAGGTCCCAGCAGGAGAAAATGGATACCAAATGAAAGAGGGTGCTAGAGCAAGTGCTTCAGCACTGTCTCCAGCACCCCCCAAATGCCTGCCTGTGGTAGGAGACATCCATCAGGGCTCTAGGCCTCTCGGACCCGGCCCAAGAGACCAGCATTCTCCTGCCGAAGGGCTCGGTAGTCCTCACAGATCTTCTCCAGGTTGCTCAAAGTCTTCTTGCCCATCTCTGTCTCGATCTAAGGAAACAGGATGCACACTTCTTGAGCCTCTGCAGGCTGCCCCTCTATTGCGCTCCTCCATGCTCCTCTCATCCCCACAACAGCAGCCTGTCCCTTCCTGTCACTGGCTTCCACGTATGTCCTTCCCTTCCACCTAAAGCAACAGCTTCTGCCGTGGGCTCTGAGAGGCATAAGGAGCTTCAAGCTAAAAGCCAGGGCTCAGAGTAGGCAACTGGCTAGCTTTAGGTCCCAGGCAGGGTAGGCGCGGAGGCTGAGCCGCTAGCTGTTGGTTGTCTGGATTCAAAGACTCTCAACACAAAACAAGGAACCATGACAGGCCTGGCCTGTCTCCATTCCCCCTCCCCGTTCCTGAGGCTTACCTGCTCCTCAAGATCTCGAACTTCCCTCATGATAGTGCCTGTGTCCTCAATGGTCTGGATGAGCTGGCTGCAATTCTGGAGACAGCAAGAATACAAGGCTCGCACCAAAGCAGGCCCTCTACAGCCAGCCCACCAGGTGCATGACTCCCCTCACCTCATGTAGGCCAGCTAGGTATTTGTAGGCCTTCCGAACAGCGTCATCCTTCTTAGCATCCTGGTAAGACAAAGGAATCTCAGAGCTATCAGCAAGCCAGTCCCCCTTTTCCCTACTCTAGGCCCCATAAGACCGCCCTTTATTACTACTACCTTGCCTTCCCGCTCCACAGAGCAAAGCTAGGCCCAAGCAACAGTGTACCCAAAGGATTCAGACGGGGCAGGCACCAACCCAGTCCCACCTCCACCCTCCTCCCTGAGGCCAGCCAGCTCCATACCTTGAACACAAGCTCATCAGTGACCGCAAAAGTCCGGTCCAGCTTCCCAGAGAGAGAGTTGATTTCCTTCTGAAGTTCCTTTGTGTCTGACAAGATCTGGCAGAAACGAGAGTAACTATCAGTCCACAATCTTGGGCAAGGTGGCTGACCAGCGCTAACACTCATGTTCCTAATCCTTACATCCAGTCAGTGCCTGTGTCACTGTGTTGGGGGTGACTATTATGTGTCACCTACTAGTGAGCATAAAGTCCCTGGGTGACCACCCTATGCCTGTCTGCCCACATGAGCCATCCATCCATCAGAACTACAGTGACATACTTTAGTGATCTCTTCCTTCTGCTTCCGGATGTTGCCAACAATCTCCAGGATGCGCTGGGTGTAGGCCAGCCGGGACACATCTTTTGGCAGAGTCTCCAGCTCTGACACCTAGGCAGGAACATGGCAGGCATGAACCCAAGCCCTACACCACAAGCACCCTTACAGCCCAGGGCCCTAGAGTGGGCCTTACCAGCTGCTTGTAGACCTCCTCCTTCCGGCGAGCCTCTTCTGCAGCTGCACGAACACTCTGGTGCAGCTCCTGGATTTCTGCCAGCCGTCGGGATGATTCCAGCTACCAGGAACCCATAGGCAGAAGGCAGTGAGCAGAGCTCAGAAACAGCCCCCTCCCAGGGCAGGACATCTACACTCGCGGCCTGGGACTATACCACTTACCTCCCTACAATCCTGGAGTTTTCTGAGGTGGCGGTACTCAGCGAGCAGTGGGACCCGGTGTTTCTCCCATTGACTTGCTAGATGGATGAGTCTCTGAGCGCTACTCTCCACCACCAGCTGGCAGGAGTCAGGGGGATAAGTCAAGATGGGCTGGCTCCATCCACCCAGCCCCTCTCAGCCCAACCCCAATCCCAGCCCACCTGCAGCTTGGCGAGGTTGGCAGCTCCATCAGGTAGTAATTCCACCGTCCTGCTCTTCAGGCGCAGGGCCTGCTCCTGCTCGGCCACACTGAGCTCACTTTGTCGACACTCGGTTTCCACCTGGTACACTCACAGACAAGCTCCCAGTCATACACACAGTCCACAACCCCAGAGAGCCCAGTATGGCCCTGCCCCAGCTGAAGACCTCAGAGAGAATGCCAAGGCCTCTACCTACTACAGGCTTCTGCATCTTCAGCTCCGTACTGACAGCCAGAAGCTCTGAGAAGCCCCATAAGGCCCTGCCCCTACACACCCACCTTGCTCCCATGATGCCCATGGCATCTATGTCCCCCTACAAAGCCTGACTGATGCCAAATGCACCTCTGACAGACCTATAGGTCTAGCAAGCCATCAATCCAACATGGTTCTTGGCCTCCCAAGTTCTCCTGAGACTCCAAGAATACCATGGGTCTCCAGGATGCCCCACAAACCATATGGCATCTAGAGATCTCGAGACGTCAGCTCACCTCTCAAGGCCCCAGTTCCAAGCTGGTCCAGCCCACGTCCCTGTCCCAGCCCCTCACCTGCACAAGGTTGATTCCCAGGGTCTTCATGTCAGCTTCAACCTCTTCAATGTTGTGGTTCACGCTCACTAGCTGCTCCCGAAGGGATTCTAACTCCTGCTCCTGAGCTGCCCGTGTGTCCTGAGAAACACGGGCCAGTCTAGGTGGAGTTACCAAGTCCAGAAGACAGGCGATAGCCCTGCTGACTCTGTGTGTGTGTGTGTCTGTGTGTGTCTGTGTGTGTCTGTTTGTCTTAGTCTCCTTACCTGTTCAGGCCTTTGAGAGGTAGCTGGTACATCTGCCACCTGAGTTGCCTGGACCTGAGGTTCCTACGGGTAGAAGAAGCAACCTGACTCTCACACAAAGTCCTATCCCTCACAGGCTAGCCTCAAACCCCCAAAGCACCCTCAAGCACTGTACCCATGTCCACTCAATCACTGACAGTTTTCAGACTGTTACTACAGGAGAATAAAGCACCATCTATAACTACAGATTAGAGTGCCTTACCACAAGGAAACCTCCCTGGTCCTGACCTTGACCACCCTAACCCTACAACCACCATAACCATATAACCTCATGGTCCTATAACCACCCTGACCACCTTGACCACCCTGACCCTACAACTACCATGACCCTATAAACCTGACCATCTGGACCCTATATCCTCCCTGACCCTATAATCACCTCATGATTCTATAACCACCCTGATCACCCTGGCCCTATAACTATTCTGACTCCATAACCATCCTGCTCAAAATGTCCACAAGAAAGATGAGTATCTAAGGAGAAAAGATGTTCCCAAAGGAAACAAGTTTCCCAAAGGAAAGCCCAAGGAAAGATGGGCATGCACTGCACACTCTTACACGAGTCCCCCCATCTGCCCTTTTTTCCACTAAAGTCACAAGAATCAAGGGGAGCCCTCTGGATTACCCTGTCTTAGTTGGAAAGGGCCTACTCAGTGGACACTAGATCCCATGTCGATAACAGTGGTGTTTATAAAGAAAGCAACCCTCAAGCAAGCACTCCAGACACACCATGTCTGGTCTAGCCTACCCACCATATGGAAGGTAAACTTCTCTGAATGGGTGAAGCGGGAGCCTTTGGGCACACCAGTCACAGCCCTAGAACCCCAGGCCTGTAGCATCTCTCCTAGGTCTCGGCCTTGTGTCGGGGCTCCCAGTGGGCCCCAGCTTTGACGCAGATGTTCAACCAGCTGCTTGTGCAGTCTCTGCTGCGGAGCCCGGGGGTCCTCCTGGAGAGAAGAGAGGACAAGGGGAAGGCACACCTGCTGGTCCCTGGGGCCATGACTTCCCACCAAAGCAGGTCCCAGCCCTACTGGCCTAGGAGCTCCCCAAGGACAGAGAGGTACCTTTCCCCACAGTTCCACGTCTCTACCCAGTCACCCCTGACCCTGTGGAAGAAAGTGACTAGAGAGAAAGTGAGCCTGGAGCTTTCAAATTAGAACGAGACGGAAAGACACAGTTAGACAGCATAGACACAGAAAGAAAAAAAACAGGTGCCAGGTCTAGAGTCGGGGACGGGAAGATAAATAAAGAAGAGTTAACAATACAGACTGTCTCAGTGTTAAATGGTGCTAAGAAATCATTCATTTCATTCAGTATGAAAACAGGACAAAGCTGGGCGGTGGTGGCGCACGCCTGTAATCCCAGTGCTTGGGAGGCAAAGGCAGGTGGATTTCTGAGTTCGAGGCCAGCCTGGTCTACAGAGTGAGTTCCAGGACAGTCAGAGCTACACAGAGAAACCATGTCTTGAAAACACCAAATAGCAAAAACAAAAGAAAAAGAAATAAAAGAAAACAGGACAGTGGTTCCATTAACAAAAATGTTCCTGTTAGTCGGGACATGTCTGAGTACTCAGAGGTGAAATGACGTGACAGGTTGGGTTTGCTAGGATTTGATCCTGAACATGGAACCTGGTTCTACCATGAAATTGGGGTCCAAGGTCTGAGATTTGCTCTAAAACCACAGGAGGAAAGTTAAAGGAGAACAAAAGAAAGACTAGAAGACAAGCATCGTTAGAGTGATCCCTTCAGATTTACACATCAAAATTCTGGTCAAGTGTAAAGAAGAGACAGAATCTGGGCGTGGTGACACAGGCTTTTAGTCTTCAGCACTCAAGAGACAGAAGCGCGAAGCCAGGTGGTGGTGGCACACACCTGTAATCCCAGCACTCTGGGAGGCAGAGGCAGGCAGATTTCTGAGTTCGAGGCCAGCCTGGTCTACAGAGTGAGTTCCAGGACAGCCAGGGCTATACAGAGAAACCCTGTCTCGAAAAAAAACAAATAAAAAAAAAAAACCAAAAAAAAAAAAATAGAGACAGAAGTGAGGGGATTATAAATGTTGATGGCAGCTTGGGCTATCTAGTGAGACTCTGTCTCAAATCTTGCCCCCTCCCCCCAAAAAAAACAGAGTGGTCAGAGAGAGAGAAAGAGTAAGGAAATGTCGATCAAGGTGGCAGGGACAGATAGAAGGTGACACAACCCGAAGAGGCTGGGAAGAAGCTGGCGTAAAGAGACCAGCAGAGAGGGAGATATGGAGGAAGAGGGGACAGAGGGAGACATGGACAGAGGCAGGGAAAGAAACAGGCAAAAGTGAAACAAAGATGCAGTATACAAACAGGGAGACAGAAAGGTTGATGAAGTGGGGCAGGGAAACTACAGCACAAGACAGTGACAGGAGGAGATGGGGCAGACACCTCGAGTCAGACACCAGGAGGATCACTGACAAATGCAGAAACAGACAGACTGACAGGCTCAGGCCCTGTCCCCACAGGGAATACTCTCAACAGTCCCAGGTCAAAGTCATGCAAGGTCATTACTCCACACCCCCATTTTTCAGAACAGAAGAGCAGGCAGGAAGGACTTGCTGTAGGTTCTGTCCTTATCCATTCTCTCAGGCAGGGAGTCAGGCAGGTGTACACAGAGAAGCAATGAAGAGAGGGACAGAATGGGGGGGAAATGAGATTCAAAGAACAAACAGGAGCCACCAGAACCAGGAGCCTCTCGGGGAAGAGCTGAACACAGGCGGTACCTGGGATGGGACACGGGACGCCCAACGCACGCGGTCTTCATCTCCTGGGCAATCCCTGTTCACATGCTGGCAGAGCTGGACAGCGTGGTGTTCAAGGAGTGAGGCTGCTCTCCCCAGATGCTGGGGCACCTGTGAGGGGGCTGGTGGCAGCAGGGGACTGGCCTGGAACTCCCGTGGCTCTGAAGGCAGAGACAATGTCAGCCAGTTGTCGTCGCACACCAATGCTCACACAAGCCTCTCCCTGCCTCGCTTAGATCCACACAACTGCGTCCTCACCTCCTCTGGAATTCAATTCAGGCAGAACCAACCTGCTGGAGTGGAACGGCTGCTGGAGGGCTGAGCCCTGTGGGGAGAGCAGAGTCAGTGACTCCTGAATGAGGTACTAATGAAAGGGAACAACAACCTGAGGACAAAGAAGGCAAGGAGGGGACAAGTCCAAACAGAGGTGGGGATCCCACCTGGAGGCGCTGCACCTTGGGAGTTCGAAGGAGAGGTGGGACCCAGGGCAGGGCCAGCTGGTCCCGGATTTGGCTCCCAATGGCCCGAAGGAAAATAGCCGAGTCACCTACGAGGGGGTGAGGGGGATGGGTAGGGAAGGAGTGACAGGCTACAAATCTGGGAAGCCAGCCATAGCACCTGATCCCTCACCTCCAGATGCGGATGGATTCGACTACCATTCCAGGCACTCGCCCCTTACTGAGCTTTAAATACACAGAAGTACCAGTTACCAGGTTAAAGACCACCTCAGGGGAAAAAAAAGTGAGAAAGTCTCCATCTTCGTGGGTCAGCAAGATAACAGGAAAGAAATGTCAAGAATAGGATCATAAGCACCGTCTATTCTTGGCAGGGAAGAGCCGGACGGGAAAGGGGATCTGGAGGGCGTCAACCAACAGCCAGAGAAAGGCCTGGTTGACACAACAGAACAAAAGCCGCAGAAAGCTGAGGATATATTTAACCTTTTGACATTTTGGCATGATGTTATCATCTACAAAGTTCATGCCTGAGAACAGTGCAACCAAGTCACACACACACACACACACAAAAAAAATCTCCTAACATTTTAAACAAGTTTACAGGTCCGGGTTGGGGCATTTAGAGCCATGTGTAGCAGCGTGTGTCCAATGCTTTGACTCACCTGGTAGGGAGCTGACTATGAAGAGAGTTGAGGGAAGAATAATCCAGGGACCAAAATACACTGGCACTAGCTGTCTCCTGGCACATTTGGAGACCACCAAGAGCACCCATGTGAGAACACTGGAGCTGGTGACGGTGCAAGCGACAGTGGGGGGGGGGGGGGGGGAATGGGGAAAGCCGGGAACCCAGTTCCTATCCTGACACTGCTTACCTAGGGTCCATCTATTCTCTGAGCTCTGATCCACCCAACTCTCCAGCAGGCATGCCCTGCCCCCTACCCTTGCTGACACTTCCCTGAGGCCCCTATCACCCCGGGGACACAGTCCATTCCCCAGTCCTATAGGACTCCATACCTGCAGGCTGGTCTGCGTCCTCAGAGGCGTCGGTGGGGAGCCGCTCAGCCAAGAAAAGGAGCAGGTCTCGGAGGTCAGGCTCACTGGGATAGAGGAAGTTCTGATAGCCAAGCTCCAAGGGATAGCCCAGGTCCTGGGGGTTAGCAAGCAGAAGCAGATAATGATGCTGAGGATTAAAAACAAACAAACAAACAAAAAAACCACAGACCCCCATTTGCCAAGCAGGGAGGCGCCTCGTGCTCTAGGGGCCCTGTGATTACCACACCGGCTCTGACACCTTCACCAGTCATTGCAGTCCCACCTTCCCTCTGCATCCCCAAGGCATCCAGGCCCCAGTGACAGCTACAAAGCCACCCTAGACAGTATTATAAGATCAAAAAAGAAAAAACCAGATGTGAAAGCTCAGAGGCTACAACCTGATGCTGGTGCTGCAGGACCTTTGATCCCAGCCCTCAGGAGGCAGAGGAGACTGATCTTTGAGTTTGGATCTGAGTTCAAGGCCAGCGTAGTCTACAGAGCAAGTTCTAAGACTGCCAGGGCTACACAGAGAACCCCTGTCTCGAAAAGCGGAAACAACAACAAAAGCCAAAAAAGCTTAGCATTGCTAACAAAATATGACTCAAAAGCCAAAGGCCACAAGAGAACACAGGATTTCTGCCCATGTAAAAAGATGCAACTTTGAGAAAAATATAATTAACAAAGTCAAGGGAGCACTGACAGCTTAGGAAAACAATATCCAGAGCCTTAGAGAGGAAAGCCATAAACCAAACTATTATATAAGCAGTGTTTTATTAAAAATACACAGAACAGGTAGGCAGTGGTGGTGCACGCCTGTAATCCCAGCACTCTGGGAGGCAGAGGCAGGCAAATTTCTGAGTTCAAGGCCAGCCTGGTCTACAGAGTGAGTTCCAGGACACCCAGGGCTACACAGAGAAACCCTGTCTCCAAAAACCAAAAAACAACAACAACAAAAATACAAAGAACAGGGGATGTGACTCAGAGGGCTTGCTTAACCTGAATAAGACCCTGGGTTCCATCCCTAGCACTAACACAATCATCATCATCATCATCATCAACAACAACAATAACAACAACAGGCAAAAAAATATCATCAAACACACAGCCAGGACTCTCAAGAGTTCAACATAGGTTCAAAGACATACAGACCCTGAAAGCAAACTTCCTGATCTCAAACCCAAGTTCTACCTGTTACCAACTGTGTGACCCCAGGCCAATTACTTTCTGTCATGTAAAAAGAAAAGTATACCAGGGGCTGGAGAGATGGCTCTGTAGTTAGGAGCACTGGCTGCTCTTCCAGAGGTCCTGGGTTCCATTCCCAGCAACCACATGGTGGCTCATAACCATCTGTAATGGAATCTGATGCCCTCTTCTGACATTCACTGTTACCAGGCACACAAATGGTGCATATATATAACTGTACTGGCTGGTTTTGTGTGGCAACTTGACACTGGCTGGAGTTATCACAGAGAAAGGAGCTTCAGTTGGGGAAGTGCCTCCATGAGATCCAGCTGTGGAGCATTTTCTCAATTAGTGATCAAGGAGGGAGGGCCCCTTGTGGGTGGTGCCGTCCCTGGGCTGGTGCTCTTGGGTTCTATAAGAGAGCAGGCTGAGCAAGCCAGGGGAAGCAAGCCAGTAAGAAACATCCCTCCATGACCTCTGAATCAGCTCCTGCTTCCTGACCTGCTTGAGTTCCAGTCCTGACTTCCTTTAGTGATGAACTGCAGTGTGGAAGTGTAAGCGGAATAAACCCTTTCCTGCCCAACTTGCTTCTTGGTCATGATGTTTGTGCAGGGATAGAAACCCTGACTGAGACACATACATGCAGGCAAAAGCACTCATATGCGGAAAATTTAAAAAATAAATCTAAATAAATAAAATGTTTTCAATTTTTTTTAAATGATACTAAAAGTACTCATCTCAGACAGTTGTCACAAAGACTGAGTTGTCAACATGTCACCACAGTGCCTGGCACAAAATATTGACTCAAAAGAAATCATTAGAATGCGTATACATGTATTCTGTCACAACAGAAATGGTATCCGAGGATCATGGTCACACAAGTAGAAAAACAACTGGCTTCTATGCTACATTAATCAGGAATTTTTTATCAGAGAAAGGAGCTTCAGTTGAGGAAATGCCTTCCTGAGATCTGATATCTGCAATCAAAGTCTTGTGATTGATATGAAAACTCATTCCAGGAGTGGGCAGTTGTGGTAGTTTGAATAAGAATAGCTTCATAGGTTCCTAGATTGGCATGGTCACCTGGGAGAGGTACTATTTGAAAGGATTAGAAGGTGTGGTCTTGTTAGAGAAAATGTGTCACTGGGGATGGACTTTGAGGTTTTGGAAGTCAGTGCCAAACAAAACTAGAGTCTCTTCTCCTGCTACCTTGGGATCCAAATGTAGAACTCTCAGGTACCACATCTGCCTGTGTGCTGCCAAGCTCCTCACCATGATGATAATGGTCTAAATCTCTAAAACTGTAAGCCAGCCCCAATTAATTGCTTTCTCTTATAAGAGTTGCTATGGTCATAGTGTCTGTTCACAGCAACAGAGCACAAACTAAGGCATCCATATATAGTGAGAGATGCCAAAAACAGAGAAGTGGCTTAGGTACAGAACTAGACACCAGAAGCAAGGTATATACACAAGAAGACTCCAAAGCACACAATGCTGAGCTGGAGACCCTTTCTGGTTGTTCTGGCAAACCATGGCTACTGAGCTAGACAATTACATATATCCCTTAACCACCAGGTCCTCTGCCCGACACTGAAATTAACATGAGCCACAACATCCAAAGGCAGACAGCACTGAGAAGGGGAACATCAGAGAAAGCTTGGAGCTTCCCACTAAATTCACCTCATGCCCAGTAGAAGACATAATTCCCTCTTTGAAGGCTGTCTTCCAAAACCTGGCCCCAGAAGGTGGGTGAACTGATAGCTTCATGGGACCATGGTTTAGACCATGTCTAGAGTCCTAGACAGGAGAAAGTGAGAATTCTTGATAGCTAGGCGAACCTGAGAGTAATATGAGCCAACAGTGGGACAGCTCAGACCAAAAATGCATAACCAGTGGTCCAAGGCAAACAACTATGATGACCTGTCCCCTTAGTCTACAAGGAAGCTCTCACTGGATACTCTACAGATCTGCCACCATAGACTTATAGCAACTTACTGAGTATTCTGGAAGAATCTACAATCACTCCGAAGCCACAGGCTGCTAGAATACATGCTGCCAAAGTATGTGATCAACAGTTCCTACAGCAACTCAGTTTTTGCTTTGTGCATGCTGGAGACTGAACCCAAGACCTCATACATAGGAAGTACAAACTCTAAAAGTTAGCTACACCCTGGTTCAGATTAGCTTTCACGCGCAGTCAACATTAAGAAACTGAGGACCGCCAGGGGGTGGTGGTGCACACCTGTAATCCCAGCACTTGAGAGTCAGAGGCAGGCGGATTTCTCAGTTCAAGGCCAGCCTGGTCTACAGACTGAGTTCCAGGACAGCCAGGGCTACACAGAGAAACCCTGTCTCAAAAAACCAAAAAGAAGAAGAAAAAAAGAAAGAAAAAAAGAAAAAAGAATGAAAGAAAGAAAGAAACTGAGGACCAAAAAGGTTCAAAGGCCACTGTCTGCAGGCCCGAAGCTGCAGTGAGCTACAAGAAAAGATAGACCTCTCTGCTCTTGACCACTGTAAATGGACACAGCTCTGAAATGAAGAGGAGTGGGTGCTTCATTAGAGCGTCATTTTTGGAACTATGAGAGGCACAATACAATGGAACAGACAATGACCCTCTTCTGGGAAAGAGTCCCTTCCCCAGTTCCATAGGATGAAAGAAGTAATCGCGGGTCCTATAGGATGTCTGTGTGATCTGGGCAGAGCTACTCAGAGCTTTATTTAGGAGTATATAACCCAATCAAGGTCTTTCTTCAGCCCTAATAAATAGCTAAATGGCCTACTATGTGACCGTGGGCTGAGATTTTGATGCCAAGCTTAAAAAGTAGATGCTAACGTTAGCCTGAGCGCAAACCCAAATCAGCTCATTTAATCTACACAACCAAATTATATCATCTCCATATCACAGATAAGGAAGCAGGCATGGAAGAGTTAGCGTCACACAGTAAGCGTGAATAGAACTAGGTAGGGTCTGAACTAGTCACACGGTTTGCCTACAGAGACAGAAGCTTTAACCATTAATGAGCACTGAGCTATGCAGAGGGACAGAGATGAAGGCAAGTGTCAAAGAACTTGGCGACTTTGTGAAAAAGGAAGGAAGACTGTGCATGCATACTGGGTGGAGGGAGGGCACTCACCATGCACGCCTGAGCCAGACTCATGGCCAGGCGGAAGCGGGCAGACATGGCTGGTGGTAGCAGGTGACTGAGGCCAGAGCCCACATCAGGATTGATCACTCGAAGGCATCGGACCACAGCCTCTACGACCAACTCAGTGGTGAAAGCTCGGAGAGTCTGCACTTCTGGAGGAACTGCCCTAAAAAGGAAAGCGCCAGACTTGAGGGGCAGAAGTTAGGAAACAGAAGTACAGCCTTCTAGAGAGCGAATGCTCTAGAATCCGGGTTGGGGCAGGGAACAACCTAGGCTTCCACAGACCCTGGGTGTTAGTGACTATGACTTTCACTTAATCCCAAAACCTCAGTGAATACAGGTGACCTGAGTTCAGAAAAGTCTCAAACTCCCCTGCACTTCAAAGTTTCAAACCTCTGGAGTCTGCAAAGGTGAAAATGATCCAAGTGGCACAGTCTCCATATTTCTGGGCACCAAGACATTGTGTCCTTTGCAGGGCAAGGCCTCCTAGATCTATGAGGGTTTAGGGAAGCTACAGAGTAAGAGGCTGGAGTCTTCAGAAATCTCAAATGGCAGGGTTGCTGAATAGAGACAAAAAAAAACAGGCATCTTAAAGTTTGGCATCCAGGACTTTTGGGGCCCTCAAATAGAGGATTCCTTGTGGGTCTGTGTTACCAACTGCTGCTGCTGTCAGAACGTAGGGCCCCGGTGTTTTGATAAGCCCTGGTGTTTGGGGAGTTTCAGGAATTTTTGTTCAAAGATCAAGTAGCCAGTCCCAGGAATTCTGGAGACTCTGAGTGCCAGACTCCTGTGCTATCAGTTTCCTTGTGCAGGTGTCTTAGACCCTCTAGATATTAGGGTGTCAGCATATCCAGGTCTCAGTTTCTGAGGTTCTAGGCTCGTAAGGTGTCCGAGTCCTCAAGGCTTACCAAATGTCCAGATCAAAGTATTTAAGAGACCCGTGATGTTAGAGTGTAGTGGGAGAGGGGGGTTCGGATCCTGTAAGATTGGGCCTTTGGGTATCAAGGTCTTGATTTTAAGGTTCCCGGGTAATGGGGTCCTAGGTTCTGGAGTCCCGGATGTGAGCAATTGGAGGCGACTGGGGGTCGTGTACTTACGTGCCCGCCTGGCGCAAGGAATGGATGAGGATTCGGTCAGCCTCCTCCATGGTAGAGTTAATTCTAACTCCTGGGTTGGGTCGAGGACCAGATCAGAGAAAGTGGAGCAACGTTGTAGTAACTGCTGTCCGCGCTCAGAGGACAGAGCATCACGTGCCGCGCGAGGAACACTGGGAAATGTAGTTCTGGGAGTGGGCATTGCGCAGGCAGCGCCTAGAGGCGGGGTGTGAATTAAGTAATGGCTCCTGGAAGTTGTAGTTCTTTCACTTGTAGTCCCATGCTCTCCTCCAAGAGACAAAAGCAATTGGGCTGGGGAGTTGAGAGACAGGACAGAGAAAACCTTCATTTATAAAACACATTCATCTGCCAAGTTATAAAAGTGTACAAAATGACTGTTCCCCTGTGTCTTGCTATCCTCATCTGTAAAGTGAGAATTTTGATAATACCTACTTTCTAGGGTTAAGACATAATTGCTACTACTGGAGCGGTGCCTCAGAATAGTCTCACAACCTGAGTTCTATCCCTGAGATCCACATGGTGGAAAGCAGGAAATGAATTGATAAGAGTCTGAATTTTGGGCTGGAGAGATGTCTCAGTTGTTAAGAGCACTGACTGCTCTTCCAGAGGTCCTGAGTTCAATTCCCAGCAACCATATGGTGACTCACAACCATTTGTAACAAGATATGATGCCCTCTTCTGGTGTGTAGACAGCTGCAGTGTACTCACATACATTAAATAAATACATCTTTAAAAATTAGAGTCTGAATTCCATGTGTGCACTATGACACGTGTATTCTCTCGAACATATACAAACAATAAATTATTAAATAAGTAAACAAACATAATTACTCGTGTAAAGCTACTTACCACCGAGCCCGGCATAGTGGTGCACGCCTTTAATCCCAGCACTTGGGAGGCAGAGGCAGGAGGATTTCTGAGTTCGAGGCCAGCCTGGTCTACAGAGTGAGTTTCAGGATAGCCAGGTCTAAACAGAAAAATCCTGTCTCAAAAAACCAAAAACAAACAAACAAACAAACAAACAAAAAAAGCTACTTACCACCAACCACAACAAATTGAGATCAATCACTAGGACCCACATGACAGAAAAAGCGAATGGACTCCCAAATTGTCCTCTGACATCTACATGTGTGCAGCAGTACCACTATCATGCACACACAATAGATGAAGAAAGCAAAGAATGACTAAACCAGGTGTAGAGGCAAACATCTGTAATCTCAGCATCTGTCTCAAGCATAGGTTGAACTACAGAAGGAGACAAACTCCTCATGAATCCATTACTTATTTAATAGACTGTTTTGTCTCTTCTATCCAGTAGTGCTAACATGTCATAAATCACACAATCACACACACACACACACACACACACACAACATTCTTGACTCAGTTTCTGATCTAAACTCTCTCTCTCTCTCTCTCTCTCTCTCTCTCTCTCTCTCTCTCTCACTGTGCTGTCCTGTCTCCTGTCTTGGTTTGGTTGGGTTTTGAGACAACAAAATCTTGCAATGTAGCCCAGTCTGACCTCAAAATTGTAATATTATTTCTCTTTCTCCAAAGTGCTGGGATTAAAGGCTTGTACCACCACCCCTGGCTGTATTCGGATTTTAATTACTGTAGATTTACAATGAGCCTTGATATCAGCTATGGCAAGTCCTCCCATCTTGTTCTTTGTCTTGTTCTTTTCCAAAATGGATTTGGCTTTTTTTTTTTTGCATTTGTATCTCAAAAATTGTCAATTCCAAAGAAAACTAATCTTGGTATAGCTAATGAAAATGCCAAGCATGGAGAATTTTACAGCATCACTACATGTTACATATTTCTCCATTTTATAGTCCTTTGATATTTACTATCTGACTTTTTCCCTAGAGATAATATACATATTAGGTTTTTCTGCTGTACCTCAGATGTTATATGCTATTGGAAAATTATATCTTATTTTTCTTACTTTGGTTTCTGCCTGCTTGGTGTAGGTATCTATTTGCTATACACTTAACCAGTGCCTTTTCCCTTGCCAATCTCAGACCTACAAATATCCCATTTGCTCCCTCTGTTCACCCCCCCCCCGACTGACACTATTTTCCCCGCCCCGTGACCTTAATCTCTCTAAGGCTGGGAGAGGAGAGGGGGGACTGTGTGCAGATGGTCCTTATATCTCCAGAGGAGGATGTCGGAATCTGAAGTCGGGAAAGGTGAGAGCAGCCATCCACCCCTGAAGACCCTTGGAGTCACCCTGGGCTCTGGTCCACCCTCGTCCTCTCACCTACCCACTGCCCACCTGGATCCTACTCCCGGAGAAGTCTCTGGGGAACTAGAGTATCATCCCCCTCTTCCTGCCCTAGCCTCCCCTTAAAAGAGCGTCTTTGCCACCTGATCTCAGATGCACCACAACCTAGCCTATGTGTTATCCTCGATAGCCCCTAACCTTATGCATAACCTTGGTTCCCAAAATGAAACCCAGACTCGATCCTGACCCTAGCATTCACTCCACATCTAACTCCAAATCCAGCCTCACACTAAACCTTAATCTAAACCCTGCTAACCACAAGACAATCCCCTACCTCACCACATGGGACATTAGAATCCAAACCTCTCGATAGCTACAGACCTTATCATGAACTTGAAGGTCATCTAACATCTAGACGCCAGTACTGCTACATTGCAATTTCCCTGACTGTCCAGAAACAGCACCGACCCTTTCTCAAGTTGTTTTTAATTTATCTTATAAGTGTGTGTACGTGCCTGAGTTTATGTATGAGTGTCATGTGTGTGCATTGACAGCAGAGGTAAGAAAAGGTATCAGATCTCCTAGGACTTGAGTTACAGGAGACTTTGAGCTGCCATACGGGTGCTGTGAATTAAACCCATGTCCTTCGGAAGAGCACTGTGAGCTCTTAAGCACAGAGCCAATTCTCCAGGTTGAGCAGACCTTTTTACAAATACAAAATGAATGCTGAGCAGGAACACACGGCTAATGCTGCTGTACGCTGCAAAGGCTCTAGAGTCAGAATGCTTTGATTTGACTCCCGACTCAGCCGCTTCAGAAAAACTCTTTCATTTCAATTTCCTCATTTTCAAAATCATAATAATAGCACATACTAGACATTTTTAGGAAGATTGGGCTCAATTTACTCCTCACAACATCCTTACAATTCAGACAACTATTATTATCCTTCCCATTATACAGATTAGGAAAACGAAGGCTCAGGTGTAATCCCATAATTTACTCAAGGCAATACACAACTTCTACGTAGTCAAGATTTTAATCCAGACATCTTATTTCCTTCAAAGCTGGGGAATTTTAACCTGGCCAACCCATTACCCCTCTCAGAAGCTGAAACAAAGCCACAGACAGAATCTTGAAACTACAGGCTGAAAATCCCATGCAAAATGCAAACACTACTCAAAATGTATCCTTCATTTTGATCCTAATTCCAAGCCCAAGCCCTTCAAATACCCAGCCCTAAATAAAACCTCAACCAAACTCCATTCTTGTATATATCAATTGAGGCTGGACCCACTCAGATGCAAAATCCACAACTTAAAATTGACGTGAAGTTGAAATGCACAGCATGGTGATCATCTAATCAAGTCCTTGACCACTTTCCTTAGCAAAAAATCCCTCCACCCTAAACTTCATTCCAACATCAATTGTCAGCCCTCACCCATAACCCAAGCATCCCCCATCTCCCCATACCTTTGCATGTTCTTCTCCCATCAAATAGAGGGATGGGACTGAACAAGAAATGGCTATGATTGCCCTATGCTGTCCCTTCCCTGACTCCTGTTTCTCTGCACAGACACCACCCCAGAGCCCAGTCCAGCCAATGGGACTGGCCCTGGCCCTGAATGGGGTCTCTGTCCTGGGCCTCCAACTGTGGGGACTGATACCAGCGGGGCATCGGGCCTGGGGACCCCAAGACGAAGGACCCAGCACAACAAACACAAGACTGTGGCAGTGGCCAGTGCTCAGAGATCACCCCGAGCGCTCTTCTGCCTCACCCTTACCAATCCCATTCGTCGGTCCTGCATCAGCATCGTAGAGTGGAAGTATCCTGTGAGGCTCGGGGTAAGGATGGCTCACTAGGGTGTAGAAGAGTCTAGAGTCTAGAATTAAGTCAAACCTGGACTGGAGGAAGCCTGAGAGTATTAGAGACCAATGATCAAATACTTTGGGGAAAGATGTCTGGGGTGGGAGTGTAGCTCAGTGGTAAAGCATTTATTTAGTGTATTAGATGCCTTGAGTTCAATCCAAAACATGGCAGAGAGAGAGGGAGGGAGAGAGAGAGAGAGAGAGAGAGAGAGAGAGAGAGAGAGAGAGAGACCAGAGAAATGAAGATCACTAGGATCAAGAGTCTAGCACTAAGCTGGCCATACTCGCCTATAACTCAGGAAGCTGAGGCAGAAGAACTGAAAATTCAAGGACAGCCTGGGCTACATAGCATGATCGAGTCTCAGAAAACAAAAAGTCAAGTTGGGAATTTAGCTCAGTCAGTAGTGTTTCTCTAGCAGGCACAAAGCCCTGGGGTTCAATCCCCAGGACCCCACAAACTGGATATGGAGGCACACACCTGTGAGCCTTTCTCTCAGAAGGCAGAAGCAGAAGTTGAAGGTCATCCTCAACTACATAGCACAAGCTTGAGGTTTGAGACCAGCCTGAGCTACATGAGATTCTTCTCAACAATGATGATGATGATAATGATGATCATGATCATGATCATGATGATAACATTGAGGGGGAGGAGTCAAAGTTAAGACCTTGGTCAGGGAAGGGTTGGGAATGTCCAAACCTTGAAGTCTAGAATTAGCTCTGGATGGAGAGGGCACTAAGGGAATGTGGATTCTGAATGTCACTCTTCCTGGGTCCTTAACTGTGTGTGCACCTAAGGCCTTTTGATATTCTCATCCTCCTGACAATCTTTGCCAACTGCGTGGCACTGGGGGTATATATCCCGTTCCCTGAGGACGACTCCAACACTGCTAACCACAACTTGGTGAGGTCTACCCCATCCCCAACCAGACTGCAGTTTCCTTTAGAGCTCTAGCCAGACCCCACCCTTCCGGGGACTACCCTACTCCACTTTTGGTCCTGGCAAAAGCAACCCTAACCTGTGCCTACAACTCACCCACAGGGTCTGACCCTGCCCCCCTCCCCCCCCCCCCACTAAGTCCAGGCCTTCACGCCCCGCCCCCTGCTCCGCCCTCAGGAACAGGTAGAATACGTGTTCCTGGTGATTTTCACCGTGGAGACAGTGCTCAAGATCGTGGCCTACGGGCTGGTGCTCCACCCCAGCGCCTACATTCGCAATGGTTGGAACCTACTGGACTTCATCATCGTCGTGGTCGGGTGTGCATCTGCAAGGGGAGGGGCACCCCACCCTGGTTCGCAATCCAATGAATCCTGGGGCTCGAGGAAGCGACTGCTTCAGACAGGCCTCTCTGTTCAGCAGCTAAAATCTGGAATATTGACATAATTTAAACCATTTGAGTTTCCAGTCACAGAGGGTTGTGCTTTTCCGGAGAGAAAGAAGGGAAAGGGCGGGAACCAAAGCCCTGACTCCCCTCCACGCCCCATGCTCCGCCATCAGGTTGTTCAGCGTGCTGCTGGAGCAAGGACCCGGGCGGCCAGGAGATGCCCCGCATACTGGAGGAAAACCCGGAGGCTTCGATGTAAAGGCACTGCGGGCATTTAGGGTGCTACGACCACTGAGGCTAGTTTCTGGGGTCCCGAGTAAGTATACGCCCCTCACCAAGTTGGAGGAGGGGCGCCAGGCTGATGGCGGACGCGCTGAGCCTGCCCCTCCCCGGCACAGGCCTGCACATAGTGCTCAATTCCATCATGAAGGCGCTTGTGCCGCTACTGCACATTGCCCTGCTGGTGCTCTTCGTCATTATCATTTACGCCATCATCGGACTCGAGCTGTTCCTCGGACGAATGCACAAGACCTGCTACTTCCTGGGATCTGGTCAGCCAGCCCCCTTTCACACACTCAGGACACGCCCCCTGCCCTCACCTCTTGCTTCTAGAAAGCCCACTCAGTTTCTCAGGACTTGATTGCTAGGCTCTGATTCTAACCTTGTAGAGCCAAACCCATCCCTGTATTCCAGGCTCCTCCCTAAAAATCCCAGAATACAACCCCTCCCCCAGCAATGACTGTGCAGGTATCACAAGACTCGCCCACGGGCTCAGTCTGCTGCATTTAAGACTGCAAACTCCACATATCCCCCCAGAGGCATGTATGTAGACCCGTACCCAAGCCTTTTCTCTACCCTCTTTGCAAGAGGCTCTGCCCCCAGGTTCATGCATACTGACTCTTCCCAGACCCATGTTGGAAGGACTCAGCTTCCCAGTGGTTCAAATCAATTGATACTTCCAGTGGGTTGACCCGGGGAGCCCAGGGTTCCTTTTGCCTTAAAAATATCTAGCTCGTTGAAATAAATGCCCTAAGAGGTTAGGGCTTCGGGTGGCAGGAATCAGTGTGTGACTTGCTTCATAGCCCCAGGCTCCAATTTTCCTGCAGACATGGAGGCAGAGGAGGACCCGTCACCTTGTGCGTCTTCTGGCTCTGGGCGTTCATGCACACTGAACCAGACTGAGTGCCGCGGGCGCTGGCCAGGACCCAACGGAGGCATCACGAACTTCGACAATTTTTTCTTTGCCATGCTGACTGTGTTCCAGTGTATTACTATGGAAGGCTGGACAGACGTCCTCTACTGGGTGAGGTGAACAAGCCCTCACACAGCGTGGAGGCTGCACTCGCCCTTCTTCCCTCGCTCAGATTTTTCCTGTCTGCAGCACTCTGGAATATGTTCTGTCTCCAGATGCAGGATGCCATGGGGTATGAGCTACCTTGGGTGTACTTCGTGAGCCTCGTCATCTTTGGGTCCTTCTTTGTCCTCAACCTTGTGCTTGGAGTCCTAAGTGGGTAAGAAGCCTAGATATTCTCTCTTACGATCCTCCCTATCTCGCTGCCCTTTTGTGCTGCCAAATTCTCAAGCATCTTCCATAAACCCCAGCTGAGCTGGGCTTGGTAGCACAACGCTGTGATCCCTGTTCCCTGGGAGGCTAAGATAGAAGGATCTGGAGTTTAAGGCCAGCCTAAACAACTTAGTGAGACCCTGCCTCAATTTTTTTAAGTTAAAAAAAAAGTTAAGTCTGAGCACTTGTCTAGCATTTCTATGACTCAGGGCTCCACCCCTAGCACCACTAAAATAATCTGATGTGTCCCATCAGTCATTCAGACTTAAACAGCTACCTGTGGCAGGCACTGTTAGAGAAACGAAACATGAAACATGAAACCCCTGGTTTCTTGAGTATTGCATTTTCATAGGAAGATACGAATAAGAGCAACACGTGATAAGTAAATGTGTCCACATCACACACACAGATACACAGATACACAGATACACACACACACACACTATGCTCTGTGCAGAGAAAATAAAGAGGAACAGGGAGATGTTGCAATTACAAATACCCGCTTCTGGGGCTGAGGAAGTGGCTCAGTAAAGAATGCTTGCTGAAGCTGGGCATCGTGCTTCATGCCTGTGATCCCAGCCCTCAAGAGGCAGAAGCAAAGAATCTCCTGAGTTCGAGGCCAGCGTGGTCTACATAGTGAGTTCCAGGACATCCAGGGCTACACAGAGAAACCCTGTCTAAGAAAATAAAAACAAAAAGAGTGCTTGTAGAGATTTGGGCTCAGTTCCTAGCACTCACATGACAGGTCCCAACCACCTGTGACTTCACTGTTGAAGGAATCGATTCCCTCTTCTGGCCTCGGAGGGCTCCTGAAGGCAAGGGATGTTCATCCTCAGGCAGGCTCACACACATACACATAAATAATAAATACCTTTGAAAAAGAACTAACTGGGAACATTAGAGCCAAGTGTAGCATTGCACATCTGTAGCCAACATCCAGAGTCAGGAAAGATTGTAAGTTTGGTGAGGCCCAGAGCTAGTAATGAGACACTCTCTCAAAAATATATAATCAGGCCAGGATTACAATGTACAGCTGTCATCCCAGCACTTAGAAGGCAGAAGCAGGGGAATCACTTTGACTACTCTCTGTCTCTCTGTCTCTCTGTCTCTCTGTCTGTCTCTGCCTCTCTGTCTCTCTGTCTCTGTCTCTCTGTCTCTGTCTCTCTCTCTCTCTCTTTATATATATATATATATATATATATATATATATATATATATATATATATAATCAGAACCAAGCAACATGGATTTGTGAGTAAAGATGTTGTTGCCAAGTCTGATCACCTAATTTTAAGACCCAAGACTCCTTTGGTCCAAAGCCATGACACCCACTTACCACATAAATGAATAGATAGATAGATAGATAGATAGATAGATAGATAGATAGATAGATGCAATTCTTTAAAAGTCAGGAAAGACCTCTTAAGAAAGTGTTGATGGTATTCTAAGTCATCAGAACAGCTGGTGCAAAGGCTTGGAAACTAGAATGCCCTTGTCATATCCAAAGAACAATTAGAAAGCTATTGTGGCTGGGGTAGTAAAGGTAAGGCTACAGAGAGTGACTTCCTTCCATAGTCTGCTTCCCTCTCCCTCCAGGGAATTCTCCAAGGAAAGAGAAAAGGCAAAAGCCCGAGGTGACTTTCAGAAGCTTCGGGAGAAGCAGCAGATGGAAGAGGACCTTCGGGGCTACCTGGACTGGATCACACAGGCTGAGGAGTTAGAACCTCAGGACCCCTCAGTAGACGGCAACTTGGCTTCTCTTGCTGAAGAGGGACGGGCGGGCCACCGTAGGCAACTCAGTTCTGGCCCAGCTTCGTTCCTACCCCTGATGTGATTGCCCTCCTGAAACCCAGACCAAGCCTGCAGCCACCCTAGGCTTTGCTCTGAATCTGGCGCAGGACACAGAATTGCAACCCAGACTCAGATACAAAGACGCCAATTAGCTCCTTGTCCCTTAGACTTAACCTTGGTTCTGCCACCAAGCCATCCTTCTCAGTTGGAACTATCCCCCACAGGGCCACAACTGTCAGAGCTGACCAGCAGAAGGCGCGGACGACTGCGATGGTTCAGTCACTCTACCCGCTCCACGCACTCCACCAGCAGCCACGGTGAGGAGGACTAGGCCAAGAAGGGGTGGGGCAGCGCTACGGTGAGTAGACAGAGGGAAAAATCAAAAGTGGGGCCTAGACTTTGGGTCCTCACCTCTATCCTCACTTTGCCTGCAGCCAGCCTCCCAGCCAGTGACACTGGCTCCATGACAGACACCCCCGGAGACGAGGATGAGGAGGAGGGGACCATTGCCAGCTGTACACGCTGCCTGTGAGGAATCCCAGCCCTTGATCCCCATGTAGCCCAGACCCCCATTCTTACTTTAGCTTCAAACACCTGACCTCCAGTCATAGCTGCTGATTTTCTCTCAGCTGCTTATGACACACACCCTCTTCTAATCATTTCTAGAAACAAGATTATGAAAACCAAGGTCTGGTAAGTTGTGAAAAGGTTATGCAACCTTTTGGCCCCATGAACTTGAGACCAGTCCACCTCCATGGCCCATGTGACTTCTGGGCTCCCCAACCTGCCCACTGGGCTGACCTAGGCCAATCTCAATAATGTGATGAGCTCTCCTCTGCCCAGCCGCTACTTCCGCCGAGTCAACCGGGGTCTCCGCGCACGCTGCCGCAGGGCCGTCAAGTCCAATGCCTGTTACTGGGCTGTATTGCTGCTCGTCTTCCTCAACACGTTGACCATTGCTTCAGAGCACCATGGGCAGCCCGTGTGGCTCACCCAGACCCAAGGTGAGCCTCTGCCTGCCAGTTCTTTTCTTCATCCCTTGCTCCCTTCACCCCAGAAGTTCAAAGGCTCTAGGGAGTCTTTGACCCCAGATGCCTACTACCTTCCAATCCAGATGAGTGCAGAAACCTTAACCTGTCCTATCCCACCCTGCAAGCCACACTTATGTGCTACCTGCTATGCAAATCAAGCTCTAGTCTCAGTATTGCACGTGTCCAAACTCAAATTTCATTCCACTAAAACTTTATAGTACCTCAGGGCTCAAGTTGAGGGTTCTGATCACCACAGCTCTGGTGTCAAGCAGATAACCCCAGGATTCAGCTCCTGAGGGTCAGAGCAGGAAGTAGAATTCCGGCTCTTAACTTCATGCTCTTGGAACAAGTTAACCCCTCTGTGCCTCAGTTTCCCCATGCGCAAAATGGAGCCAATAATAACTACCCATGGCATGGAGTGTTGGGAGGATGAAATGAGCTCAGCTGCAAATGTTTAGCCAACATCGAGTATCAACTATTATGGTTCTTATGATCTTAAACCCAAGTTTATTATTGGTCCTGCTCCTAACCCCAAACCAGTTCAGTCCCAAAGAAATTCTAGGCTTGGAGCCGGGGTTGTACCTCAGTGGAAGAGTACATACATGTGGGAAGCCCTGGATTCCATTCCCAGAAGCAAAAACATAAGACATAAATATAAAAAAAATTAAGAAGAATACATCCTAGATGCTAACTGTACCATTGAGTATGGAGTTGTCTTGGACTCACAAAGGTTGACTCTGGTCCGCGCCTTCCTCTACGCTCTGCCCCAGCTCCAAACCTCCCACAGTTTGACCTACAGACTCACTTCAGTCCCTAACCCCAACCAAACCCTGGCCCATACTTGGCCTTCCTCCCTGCTTACCCCCAAGATCCCGCCAAAGCTCCTGCTTTCTTGAACATGTCGCCACATTACACATGCCCCACCCTGCCCCCAACAGAGTACGCCAACAAAGTTCTGCTCTGCCTCTTCACGGTGGAGATGCTTCTCAAACTGTACGGCCTAGGCCCCTCTGTCTACGTTGCCTCCTTTTTCAACCGCTTTGACTGCTTCGTGGTCTGTGGGGGCATCCTAGAAACTACTTTGGTGGAGGTGGGAGCCATGCAGCCTCTCGGCATCTCGGTGCTCCGATGTGTGCGTCTCCTCAGGATCTTCAAGGTCACCAGGTGTGTATGCATGGGGCCCAAAATGCAACCTCAACTCTACTCCCTAGCTCCGGAGATGATTCCCCCAGCCTCCTCATTCATTTAGCAAGCATCCATTGGGAGAACCTACGGCTCCATGCAGACCTTTGGACCCTAGGGAAAGCAAAGCTAGCACAGACCCTCGTGGAGAGGAGAGTCACCAGGCATAGTGCCTCCTCCATCTCCATCCCAGCTCCCAACCTGACTTTACCCCCAAGCCCCATCTCCATGTTTATCCCCCCATCCCAGGCACATAACCTCTCTAACCCCAGCCCCAACTACATATAATCCACAGGTCCACTCTCTAATCCCAAGCCCAACCCAATCTTAGTTCAGCCCTAGCTCCCAGCCCTAGCACCATCACCGAGCACCCACTGTAATGCTATTCCGGATCTTCTGGTGCCATTCCCAACTCTGATGCATCCTACTCCAGGCCAGCCACCTTTCTCCAGTTCTGCTCTCCCGAACCCCAAGCTCCTCTGTACCCCCGTTCCTATACCAACCCTTTAACCATAACCCTCTCCCAACTCCTCCAACCCCAAATCACCATGGCCCCATGCCCAGTTCATCCCATTCCCAACATGGAACCCAATTCTATCGACGCCTCCCCCGCGATTTTCACCTCCCACCATACCCTGGATGCCAACTCTAACTCCAAACTTAGCGATCCTCCTTTCCTACTCTTATCACACTTCAATCCTAAAACTCATTTCCAACCTTGGCACCACAGCCTGGTTTAACCCCGTGTGCCCCAGTGTATCCCAAACAGGAGGTCTGCCTGGCTTCTGACTCCTGACCAAATAAAGGCTAACCCTGTACTTTCTATTTCTGTTGCAGGCACTGGGCATCTCTGAGCAATCTGGTGGCATCCTTGCTCAATTCCATGAAGTCCATCGCCTCCTTGCTGCTTCTCCTCTTTCTCTTTATCATCATCTTCTCCCTGCTTGGCATGCAGCTGTTTGGGGGCAAGTTCAACTTTGACCAGACCCACACCAAGAGAAGCACCTTTGATACCTTCCCCCAAGCTCTCCTCACTGTCTTTCAGGTATGGCCTGGGCACCCTGAGATATGTACACGGGTTGGTAGGGCCTGGAGTTATAGAGGGTCCCAAGAACTTTTTGGTGACTTCCTACTCCCAGATCCTGACTGGTGAGGATTGGAACGTGGTCATGTATGATGGTATCATGGCCTATGGCGGGCCCTTCTTCCCAGGGATGCTAGTGTGTGTTTATTTCATCATTCTCTTCATCTGCGGCAACTGTATCCTCTGAGTTTTCAGGGAGTGGATAGAGCATGGTGAAAGGGGACAGGGTGAGGGTGTGGGCCTGGGCAGCACGCAGGCAAGCCGCTTCTTCATCGTTGCAACCTGAGCTCACTCCAGACATCCTGCTGAACGTGTTTCTTGCCATTGCTGTGGATAACCTAGCGAGCGGGGACGCAGGCGCTGCCAAAGACAAGGGCAGGTGAGCTCTGGCTTCATCTCTGAGACTTCCTTTCCCTGAGATCACTAATGTGGATCTCACAAACACACATCCCATGGGACTTTTTGTGCTGGAAAGCCCCAGCTCCAGATACAGTCGTCATTCATTCATTCGTTTGGTCGACACATATTCATTGAGCACACACTTTATGCTAGGCCCTGATGAAAATACTAAGGAGACAACACAGGTTGACATGCTGTCAGCAGCCAGACATGGCATGCCAGCGTGACAGCAGACAGAGCCCTTGCTGTTTGTAGTCGAGGAATGCGAGCAAAATTCAAGAACATCGATATGTAACTTCAAGAATAACAGTCAGCCAGGTGCCGTAGCCCATGCCCATAATTCCAGCTCTCAGACGCAGGGTTATCTCTTTGAGTTAGAGGCCCTCCTGGTCTACATCGTGACTTCCAGCCCTGTCATGGACTTTCTCAAAAAAAAAAAAAAAAGACTATGTTAATAAGTAGTGAAGGAGCAGAAAACAGAACAAAGCGACAGTGAAAAATGAAAGCAAGCCTTGAAGCCCATACCTATATTCCCAATACCTGGAAGGCAGAGGCAGAAGGATAGAGATTTCAAGGCCAACATGGGCTCCATACTGAGACTGGATAGGAGATGAGGGTCAATAAGATCGCTCCTTTGAAGTGGTGGCGGTGTTAACCTATCTACAACAAAACATCCGGGCCTGAGACCTAGCTTAGAGGAAGACAATGTACTTGTTTGAAGTTCTGGTTTCCATCCCCAGCACCGTAACAAGCAACCACAAACCACCAGTGAGGCAGGAACACAGCTGGGAGAAAAATGGTAGGAAATAGGGTTTACATGTTGGGAGGAAGAAAAGAACCAGCTGGGGGATGTGCTGGGTCAAGATGAGATGTTGGCTTTTGTTCTTGGTAGTGATGGGCATGGACGTGTTAGGGTTCCACGGGCTCCTTCTGGATGCTGTGAGGACAGACTATAGGCAGGAAGCCCCAAGAAAGGTCTGTCCTGACAGCAGTGCCCAGCCCAGCCTTCCCCCTCTGTTACCACCTGCAGCAATCAGCCCTTATTTCCTTGAACAGAGAGAAGAACAGTGAAGGAAACCCTCCGCAGGAGAACAAAGTATCGGTAAGTTAGAAGCCTGCGTGTGCTGGTGAGCCTAGCACTTGGGAAACAGAAGCAGGGGAGTCTCTGAGTTTCAAATTAGCCTGCTCTACATAGTGAGTTCCAGGCAGCCTGGGCTAGAGAAAGAGACTCTGTCCTTTTAAAGGGGGCAGAGGAGTTGAAGAGTCAAGAGTACTTGCTGATCTCCTAAAGGGCTGGAATTTGGCCACCCAGACCCATGTCAAGCAGATCACAGCTATCTGCAGCTCCAGGTTCAGGAGATCCAATGCCTCTGGCCTCCAAAGTCACCCGCATTCACACACACATACCCACACATGGATACACATAATTTAAAAGAATAAAACTAATTTTAAAAAAAGCCTAGGGGTTGTCTCTCCCACGTCTCCCATACCTATCAATGTGTGTGTGGCTTTAAGCCCATCCTCTGACAAACTATTTCCATGCTATCCTGTCTCTTCTATGCCTCCTTTGTGTCCCTGGTGTCTCTCCCACAATTGATGACTCCTATCTTCCTGTCTCCAGGAGCCTGGTGGAGAGAATGAGGATGCAGAAGGCTCGAAAAGTGGAGAAGCAGGCAAGTAGGCAGGTCACATGGAAGTGACAAGGACTGTCGGAGAGAGAATGCAGGCACAGAACTCCTGAGCCCTAACGGAATCCTCTCTGGCCTTCATTCTGAAGGGCAGTAGACACAATGGCACCTGCCTGTAGTTTTAACACTCAAGAAAGGTAGCAGATTTAAGGACACCTTGTGCTAAATAATGAGTTCCAGGTCAACCTGGACTTTATTAGAGACACTTGACACGATCTCAAAAAAATAAATAAATAGGGACTGGGACTATGACTCAATGGTAAAGTGTTTGCACAGCATGGGTAAGACAATCTGCCCTGCACTAATAATTATTCTGAGATGAATGAATGTGCAGCAACATTTGGGATACCAAGGTTAAATGAGAGAAATGGACACGTTATTTTACTGTGGGCCTTCTGAGAACCTTTGTTATCAAATCGCATATATGCATATAACGCTCAGTAAGCACATTCACCGGCCTCTTGCTGTCTCCCGGCACTGTCCTGAGAGCTGTGCATACCATATTAAACAAAACAGATGTAAGAAACCTTCGCTGAGGGGCTGAGATTCCAGGCAGGAAATGAAAGGAGTTTGTCCCGTAACAAGCACAGTTCCAAGAACTTTCCATTGAGTTTTCTCATTGCTCTTTCCCCAGCACCAGACATGGAAGAAGAAGAGGAAGAGGAGGAGGAGGAGGAAGAGGAAAATGGTGCAGGACATGTGGAACTCTTGCAGGAAGTTGTACCCAAAGAGAAGGTGGTACCTATCCCTGAAGGCAGTGCCTTCTTCTGCCTCAGCCAAACCAACCCGTGAGTGCTAGGAATGGCAATAGGGCAAGACAACAGGGACTGGACAGGTGGGGAGCCCTGGAGCTACCCAGGAGGCAACGGGGCACAGATGTATTCCCTGGGGCCTCCCAGGAAACACCGATCCTGGTTTCTACTCACTGCCTTTTCTCCACTCCCCAGACTTCGGAAGGCCTGCCACACTCTCATACATCACCATATCTTCACCAGTCTCATCCTGGTGTTCATCATCCTCAGTAGTGTGTCTCTGGCTGCTGAGGACCCCATCCGAGCTCACTCCTTCCGCAACCATGTGAGCCCATGGCTGGGGGGCTGGGAGGAACTCACAGAGGGCATTCTCCTGGGCACAAATCTAAAGCCAGAGTAGAGAGAAACCAGAAAACGCCTCACTGGACTGGAAAAGAGGATCAAAAATGGTGGCAGCCATTTCCATACTCTGAGAAGTGTGGGTTAGGGGACAGGGGATAGGGGAAACATACTCGCCAAGGTCAAACAAGCCAAGGGCACTTATGTATCTGGGCAGACAGAGTAGTCTAAAGCTGAGCCCTCATCTTGGGTGGCCAAACCTTTGGCATGTCTAACAGTCTTTCCTGATGCTGAGGAGGGAAAGCAAGGCTTACTCTGAGGTGCACAAGCAAGCTGGCGTGGTCGCACCTGCCTGGATTTCTAGTCCTTGGGAGGCTGAAGCAGGAAGATTACTGCAACTCTGAAGCCTGGGCTGCAGAGTGATGCCTTGTCTCAGATAGATGATTGATAGATAGATAGATAGATAGATAGATAGATAGATAGATGAGAAAAAGAGAGAGACACACATGCCTACTAATAATCCCCATTAGTTATGACAGTGTTCCTCCTCTTTCTTATGTTCCCAGATTCTGGGATATTTTGATTATGCCTTCACCTCCATTTTCACTGTGGAGATTCTACTAAAGGTGATTACTGGACCGTCAGCCATACCCGCAGTTGCCCCAATCCATTCTCAGCCCATTCCTACCACCTATCTGTCTGGTCTCTTCCTCCGCTCTTACCCATCAGCTATATCCTCAGGTCTGACACTTAATCCAATGTAATCTGATCCCCAGATGACAGTGTTTGGGGCCTTCCTGCATCGAGGCTCTTTCTGCCGTAGCTGGTTCAATCTGTTGGATCTGCTTGTGGTCAGTGTGTCCCTCATCTCCTTCGGCATCCAGTGAGTGACACCTCCCCCTGCCCACCCCGCTCCTCCCAGAACCAGGACCAATCCCTAATTAGGGCCTGAAAACTTCCCCTCTCCAGCTCCAGTGCCATCTCAGTTGTGAAGATTCTCCGAGTCCTTCGAGTCCTGAGACCTCTCCGAGCCATCAACAGAGCCAAGGGACTCAAGGTAAGCCCAGTTCACCCAAAACCCACATGACCCAGGGCCTGGGTCAGAATAACTGATCCAATTGACTCTTGCACAAAGACATGACTGACTGCATGCAGCCTGAACCCAACATGTGACCACGTATTCCTCCCTATTGGCCATGTGTGTGATCTGACCCATGTTCCTTACAAGTGACAACGACTACATTTTTCTAATTCATGTCCTTGGCAAGTGATTACATATCCTTGCCTAGAAAACCCTTATTCCTTGTTGATACCATACATGCTATGGTAATAATAGCTATGGTGAATGCAATTCCACCATAGTACTTTTTGACCATTTATTCCTGATCACACATCTCTGACTTGCAACCACATACCCCTGGCCCAAGTCCTCAGGCTGTATTCATCACGTATGGCCTGTGATGCCCATCGGTCATGTGTGTGGGTGTTTTGCAGCACGTGGTGCAGTGCGTGTTCGTGGCCATCCGGACCATCGGAAATATCATGATTGTCACCACCCTCTTGCAGTTCATGTTTGCCTGCATTGGTGTTCAGCTCTTCAAGGTGAGGGAGATCCAGAGGGAGGTCGAGGCAAGGGTCAAGGTGGGGGTGGGGTGAAAGGTGAACCTGCTTGACACACTTCCTCCCTATAGGGAAAATTCTACAGTTGCACTGATGAGGCCAAACACACCCTGAAGGAATGCAAGTGAGTATTTGAAGCCTCACCCTCTACTGAATCCAGAACCCTTCCCAAATCACAGAGAGAAATCCAGACCTCCCTAAGGTCCCTGAAGCATCTTACAGCCTCTTAACAAGACCTCTAAATATGGCTGGTTTCCTGAAAGTCCCCAAGACCTTCAAACTTCCCTAAATGCCTCCAAGATTATATCCCAGACCTCCCCTCTAATTGTCTAGGCTCTCATATCTCAGCAAGCCCTCAAAGTACCCCCATAATGTTACCTTGCCCACATTTTTTTCAGTTTACCTACATACCTCCCCAGAACTTCTTGCAATTTCCTGCTCTAAATGCCAGCTTCCATCTAGAGATGTTTGCAGATGGAGGTGGTTTCAAGCAAACACCATGAAGCCAGGAATCCCTGACTCAAACCCACTTCATGGCACTTGGAGGCGTTGACACACTCACACTTTGCCTAGCCCTTGTTAGATCACCTGGAAACTAGGGAGAAAGAGCATGCCTGTTTCACAGGGCTGTTAAGAGAAGCAGAGAGAAGCCAGGCGGTGGTGGTGCATGCCTGTGATCCCAGCACTCTGGGAGGCAGAGGCGGGTGGATTTCTGAGTCTGAGGCCAGCCTGGTCTACAGAGTGAGTTCCAGGACAGTCAGGGCAATACAGAGAAACCCTGTGTCAGAGAGAGAGAGAGAGAGAGAGAGAGAGAGAGAGAGAGAGAGAGGAGGGAGAGGGGGAGGGGAGGGGGAAGGAGGGAGGGAGGGGAAGAGAGAGAGAGAGAGAGAGAGAGAGAGAGAGAGAGAGAGAGAGAAGCAGAGAGGCGGTGCATGCAATATGTAAACACAGCAAAGTGCCTGCATGGTGAGCTGGCACAGTGCCTGGCATAGATAGAGTCAGTGCTAGGACACTTTGGCCACTTGGAGAACTACTATCCCCTGAATGGCAAAAACGTTCAATGACAGTGGTGACAGTGAAACTGTGTTCCAGAGATTAATTTTGGTTGTTGTTGGTTTGTTGTTTGTTTTTCTTTCTTTGTTTCTTTTTTCTTTTTGCATTCACGTATTTATTCATATGGGGAGTACGCAAGCCACTTGCGCATGTGTGGAGATGAGAGAAGAACGTGAGAGAAATGTTTCTTTCCTTCCACCATGTGAGTTCTGAGGATTGGGCTCACATCATCAGGTTGGAAGCAAGGACCTTTATCCATCGAGCCATTTTGCTCGCCCTTGTTTGGTTTTTGAGCCTTGATCTCAATATGTCTCAAGCCAGCCTTGAAACTCTCAAGATAGCTTTAAACTCACAAGTTTCCTGTCTTCTGCCACCTGAGTTGCAGGGATTATAAGCATGTGCCACTATGCCTGACTTGATTTGGTGTCTGTCTGTCTTTTGGTTTGTTGTGAGACAATGGTCTCAGTATGTAGTCCTGGCTGACCTGGAAATCACATAGACCAGGCTGCCCTCTAATTTGCTAAACTCTTCCTGCCTGTGCCTCACAAATAATGGGGTTATAAACGTGTGCACCACCATGATTCACTGTCATTTATTGACTTACTCCATCCTTGTGACAAATGGGAAATGGGTTCTGTTAGTAGCCTTGCTTTTTTTTTTTTAATAAAAAGCAAAGACAAAAATCAACTAGACAGAGATTGAATGTTTACAATAACCCAGTCAGGAAATCAAAGGGCAGGCTGTGAGGGCAAGCTGTCTAGGTACACCCCTATGCCCTGCTCCATCCATAAGGTTCCTAAACCCTTTGCCACCGCTCCTCATTTCTCTTCCTCTCCCATCTAACCTGTCTACAACACCCACAGGGGCTCCTTCCTCATCTACCCTGATGGAGATGTGTCACGACCTTTGGTCCGGGAGCGGCTCTGGGTCAACAGTGATTTCAACTTTGACAACGTCCTTTCAGCCATGATGGCCCTGTTCACTGTCTCTACCTTTGAAGGCTGGCCTGCGTGAGGGGCAGGGCCTTGGGGATGACAGGACACTGGGCAGATGGGTCTAGATAATTCCTGAGAGCACCTGGGAATGGATGAGAGTGTGTCTTAGGAATGTAATGAAAGTCTCAAGACTGGATAGGGTTTTCTTTCTTTCCTTTTCCCATTTTCCAATGCCTGAAAATTGAACCCAGGTTTTGTATATGCTAGGCAATGATAGCCCATTAAGCTACATCCCTACGGCCTATTTTCTTGAGTCGGGGTTTTACCACATAGCCTACTTTGATCTCAACCTGATGATGCTCCTTCCCTATTCATCTGAGTACTGAGATTCAGGTTTGTGCCACTGTCTCCAGTTGGGTATAGCTTTCTAGAGACTGGTGAATGTGTTAGAAGCTTGGACAGGGATTTCCCAGAACCTTGCTAGGGATTTATTGGGACTTTGGAGAAATGTCTGTAGAAATTGAGGAAAGGTTTCTGAGGGAATAGGTGAAAATCTAGAAAAGGCTAGGTGAGCATTACAAGGGGTTAAGTAGAGGATGGGGAAATTCAAAGGGAGTTCGCTGAGGAGATGCAGTTCAGAAGTTTAACAAAGAGCTACAAAAGCTTTTGATATTTACTGGGTGGATTTGAGCAGAGCATTCAAGACTGTAGGATTGGGTTCCAAGATCTTTGGAAGCTTTTGGGGAGTTCTGGAAAACCACATTGGGGAGATGCTCCAGAACCTTACATAAGGGGAATAAAGGTCTGCAGAAACATAGAGGATTTTGAAAGGTAATTGATTGACATCTGAATAGGTTTCTTTTGAGGGCTGCATAGGAGTCTTTGAAGGTTTCTTGGACAGAAGGTTTGGATCCTGGCCTACATAGTTGAGTTCCAGGACTGCCAAGGCTACATGATGAGACCCTGTTTTTAAAAAAGGAAAATAGGGGGCTGGAGAGATAGCTCAGTGGTTAAGAGTACTGGCTGATCTTCCAGAAGACCTGGGTTCAATTCCCAGCAACCACATGGCAGCTCACAATGTCTTTAACTCCCATCCAGGGGATCAGACACACAGACATACATGGAGGAAAAAAACCAATGCACATAAATTTTTTTTAAAAAAAGGAACAAACAAACAAACCAAAGATGTAGGCCCCTTTAAAAGCCTTGTGTGAGTCTCTTTGTGGATGTATAGAAGTCCAAAGTAATTAAGTTGTAAATTTAGGGGGTTTTGGAGATTTGGGGGCTGGGAATCCCCTGAACATACCCTCACTTCTACCTCCCACTGTCTCCCACAGGCTTCTATACAAAGCCATAGATGCACACGCAGAAGATGAGGGCCCCATCTACAATTACCATGTGGAGATATCAGTATTCTTCATTGTCTACATCATCATCATCGCCTTCTTCATGATGAACATCTTTGTGGGCTTTGTTATCATCACATTCCGTGCCCAGGGAGAGCAAGAATACCAAAACTGTGAACTGGACAAGAACCAGGTGACCTCTCATTCCTGACCCACGCCCACCAAACTGTCTCCCCTCTTGCCTCGGGAGCCTCCCCTGCTCACCCATGTTCTATACCGCTCTGCAGCGCCAGTGTGTGGAATATGCCCTCAAAGCTCAACCACTCCGCCGATACATCCCCAAGAATCCTCATCAGTACCGCGTGTGGGCCACCGTGAACTCTGCTGCCTTTGAGTACCTCATGTTTCTGCTCATCCTGCTCAACACGGTTGCCCTAGCCATGCAGGTCTGCTGAACCCTCCATCTTGATCATTGCCAGACATTTGTTCTCTTCACACAATCTCTTTGAGAGCTATTAAGAATGCATTAGTCTGCAAGTAACAACATACCCCCGCCCCCCCCCACAACACACACACACACACACACACACACACATCTGCCTAACTCTCGGAGCCTTAAGGTAGCACATTTGGAACCTTTCTTCAAATCTAAGGCCAAAGCCTGCATTCTGCTTTTAAAGATTCTGGAGTGTTAGAGCAATGGTCCATGACTGTTGCAAGTTGTCACAGATTGTAAAAGGCACTCCAGACTCGGATTCTAAGATGAAGAATGTCGTGCAGCCTAGAGTTGGTGTAGTTTGCTTATTTGCCGCAAAAGTTGAGAAACACTAATGTAGGGTGCCTTCCCATTGTTGGCCAGTGAGCTAGGCTCTATTGATCTTCCTGCTGCTACACCATTCCACTGTAAGTTGGTTGTTGCATTGTGGTCACAAAACAACTAACTAGTCCAGACATCAATACCACACCTAAGTAGGAAATAAAAAAGCAAGTTGCATCAGGCAGCAATTCTTGCATATTTTAATGAAATATTTTTTCTCAAGGAAGCTGTCAACCAATAGATTTATGTTGATGCTTCATTCTCAGAATGATCCTTGCCTTAATGCAAGGCACTCTGAGAATCAAGACCCAGTTTTGTCGGACACAGTGTTTCCAATCCACAGTCTCCTCAGCTCAGGTCAGGGACTATGTGTTTGTGTAGAGTGTGTCTCTGCCTTAGGCTCTGTCCCCATCTGGTTTTCCTCGTAGCACTATGAGCAGACTGCTCCCTTTAACTATGCCATGGACATCCTCAACATGGTCTTCACTGGCCTCTTCACCATTGAGATGGTGCTCAAAATCATCGCCTTTAAACCCAAGGTATGCCCTAGACCCACACCCTATGAATACTCCTTTTTATGGGAAAAGCACATTCCATAGCCTGGTGGAGGGGAGGTGGAGGGTAGCAACCAAGTAGTTATAAGACTAAGTAATGAGAGGGACCCAGGTAGAGGCCATCTGTGGTCCAAGCCAAGCCCTGCCTCCTCAATAGCATGTATCCATTACTGGTCCCCTACGCTGCTCTTCTGGCTAAAAGAGCAGAGCACACTGCTTTCCTCTTGTCTACAGCATTACTTTGCCGATGCCTGGAATACATTCGATGCTCTTATTGTAGTGGGCAGCGTAGTCGACATTGCTGTCACAGAAGTCAATGTGAGAACTGATTTTGTACTAACCCTTCTATCCTCTCCCTAGAGCCTGCTCTCACTCGGGTAGACAACTCCCACTCACATCCTCCCCAGTCCTGAAGACAACACTCCTCATTCTAGATACATCTTTTTTTTTAAATTTCAGTCCTTGATGGGCTCTGCCAACATACCCCTCCCTCTAACCAGCTAACCAGCTCCCCAATTTCATTTTGTAGCCTACACAGTTCTCTGCTCTACTACCTCCCAAAATCCCCCCCCTTACTGTTTCTGTTATCTTTTTCATTGTCTCTTCCCCATTCCAATGGCTCCATCAACTCCATTGACACCTGCTTTGGCTCCATCATCCACCTGACTACTTCGTTGGCTCCATATTGTTCACCAACTCCATCTCTCCTATACTGGCTCTTTCCCGGCTCTGTTACCACAACTGACTACATCATTGGCTTCATCATTCCATCCAATGGGTACTACATGGTAATAACCTTGATGGACAATGCTGCCAATTGCATTTCTGCATCACTGGTTTCTCCAATGATCACCCATTGTTCTCATTTCCATGATGCTTTGCCCCATTGTTTCCTTCAATGTCTGTGCTCTACCGTGTCCTTTACCTGCCCCCTTCATGTCCACCCCATAAAACTTTGTCTACAATCATCTCTATCTAATACCACATAACCTTTCCCATGATCCCCTGAGTATGCACCATCATTTCCCCTTGTCCATTTGGGCATATGATTACATCATCTCCTTTATCATCTCTGTTTTGCCCATATGTTCCACCAGAATGGAGGCCATCTTGGCGAGGTAGCTTCTCACCCCTAACAGGATTTTTTTTTTTCAACCATCCCTCCCAGCCCAAGAATCCTTAGAACTACCCCCTGACCACTCTTGGGCCTGGGTTCTGAGATATTTGGGAACTGGGAGGGCCAAGGCATGAGGCAAAAAAGCTACTAGAGCTGATATAAACTGAGCACCCCACTACATCCCTAACTCCAGAGTTCAGAGGACAGCTCCCGCATATCTATCACATTCTTTCGCCTCTTCCGAGTCATGCGGCTGGTCAAGCTTCTCAGTAAGGGCGAAGGGATCCGCACACTGCTGTGGACATTCATCAAGTCCTTCCAGGTAATTCCCCATGCAGAACTACAGCTCCCACTCTTCCATACCATTTTTGACCTACCATTTCCAACTTTCTCTCTGTCTCTGCACTCTCAATTCATAACGTGCCTCTAGCTTCACTGACTTTAACTTATTCTATTTAATATTGTGTCCACATTTGGGAGACACATGTAATTCAAGAAACTTTGAATGTAGACTCTATCTCCCAGCAGACCCAAGCTAGGGGAGAGAAGTGCATTCTGGGATTTATAGCTCTCTGGCTGCACCTGAAATATCTATCCCCTTCCCATTCTCCCAGGCCTTGCCCTATGTGGCACTTCTCATAGCAATGATATTCTTCATCTATGCAGTCATTGGCATGCAGGTAAGTGGAGACCCTAGAGAATAATTCTTCTGTCTGACAGACTTGGTAGAAATAACCCCAGTGTGGAGATGGAGGGGTAGAAAGATAGACAAACTAGATGACCCTGGGTAAGTCTGCATGTGTGAAATGGGCTCATTAGTAATTGCTTTCAAGATTCTAAGGCTCCCTTAGGTGTCAGGGACTATGAAGCAGATGGGAACACAGGTTCACTCCCGGCACACAGCCTCTGTATGTCTATAGATGTTTGGCAAAGTGGCTCTTCAGGACGGCACGCAGATCAACCGAAACAACAATTTCCAGACCTTTCCACAAGCTGTGCTGCTTCTGTTCAGGTGATAAACTCCCACTTCCCTGCTGCCTTGCCCCTCAGAATACCTAGGGTACTCAAGCACCCGCTATGGGCCCCAAGATGGCTAAGCTATGGAAATATGAGGGCAGCCTGAGTTCCACATACGCAGAGGCCTTTTCTGGCTGTGATCTGAGGGGGTCTTTCAAAAATATTCTAATCTAAGACATTCTTTTTCTGGCTGTAAGATGTGCCCCCTTTTTAGGCCACAGTGCCCTAATCTGTAAGAGATATTCTATAACTGCCATTATCATGTCTGTCTGTCTGTCTGCCTATCTGTCTTTGTCTCTGTCTCTGTCTCTGTCTCTGTCTCTCTGTCTCTCTCTGTCTCTCTGTCTCTCTGTCTCTCTCTGTCTCTCTCTCTCTCTCTCTCTCTCTCTCTCTCTCTCTCACACACACACACACACACACACACACACACACAGCAAATAAATGCAAAATGTAGCCCCTGATGAGAGTAGGCCATCCTCTCCCTCCCCTGTACTTGACCTGACTTTATAGTCCCTCCTTCAGAATACTACCCCTCTGTGACCCTCCCCCAGGTGTGCCACTGGTGAGGCATGGCAAGAGATAATGTTAGCCAGCCTTCCAGGAAATCGATGTGACCCTGAGTCTGACTTTGGCCCAGGTGAGGAATTCACCTGTGGGAGCAGTTTTGCCATTGTCTACTTTATCAGCTTCTTCATGCTCTGCGCCTTCCTGGTAAGAACCGTTTCCCATGGCCACTGTCACTGCCATGGGGGCTGGCCCTGAGTGGTTCTGAGATATCCAAATGGCTTGGGAAGCTCAACTCTTGACAACACTGCCCCAACAATAAGATCAACCAAGGAGGTTGTGAGCCAATATCCGTATAAGATCATCCCAGCACCTATCCACCCCCAAAACTCTTTACTTAACTCTGCTCATTGACCCACAGATTATAAACCTCTTTGTGGCTGTAATCATGGATAACTTTGATTACCTAACCAGAGACTGGTCTATCCTTGGACCCCACCACCTCGATGAATTCAAGAGGATCTGGTCTGAATATGACCCTGGAGCAAAGTATACCCTCTAATATCTTACCTAGAATCCTAGGGATAGTGTGCTGCCCTCCATGGCCCCTTAGTTCCAGAACTTCAGATTGACACATTCCATCACCCATCAATAACAGGTTTCTAATAGCCTATCCTCTGCCCGCCCCATCTGTGCTCTCCCCTCAAAGCCTTATAGTGTTGGTACTGATTAAGGTAATGATTTGCTGGGGATGGGGCTTAAGAAAGCCCTAAAGGAAGACTGTTAATCCAGTCGCACCTCTCTCGCTGCCCCAGGGGCCGTATCAAGCACTTGGACGTGGTTGCCCTGCTGAGACGCATCCAGCCCCCACTGGGATTCGGAAAGCTATGCCCACACCGAGTGGCCTGCAAGGTCTGTTTGCCTGCCCACCCCCTCACCTGCCAATCTCCCAGAAGGCTCTATACTCTACGGCAAAACAAAGGGACTTGCCTTTGGTAGGGATGGGCATATGACTACATCTACAAAGGTTTCTACCCTAGGCATTCAGAGTATACCTAACATTTTTCCCAGAGTGGGTTTTATGTCTCTGGTGTTTACAGAGACTCGTGGCAATGAATGTGCCCCTCAACTCAGATGGAACAGTGACATTCAATGCTACGCTCTTTGCCCTGGTGCGGACATCTCTGAAGATCAAGACAGAAGGTACGGGAGGGGAGGGGAGGGGAGGGAGGGAGGGGAGGAGTGAAATAATCCCTGGGGAGGGTTGAGGGAACAGATGCAAAGAATGACAGACACATATTTCCTAAGTCTGAACCTCAAAATGGCTGACTGGTTTCTCCAGGCTTACCTCCATACCTTATCTGATAGGCGTGAAGTGAAACTTCAGGTGAAGCTTCAAAGCAAAGCCGTGTAACCACCCCACCCCACCCCTGCCCCCAAGCAATGAGGAGCAACTTCTATACTTCTGTTTCCCCTGCCCCATACTCTCCTGCCTTGCAGGGAACCTGGATCAAGCTAACCAGGAGCTTCGGATGGTCATCAAAAAGATCTGGAAGCGGATAAAGCAGAAATTGTTGGATGAGGTCATCCCCCCTCCCGATGGTAAGCTGCCCAGCCCCAGCCCCTTGTCTACTATCTGCCAAGATTATTGCTGGGAGGTAGTAGCAGTGTGCAGGACCCCTGTGTAACTTTGCCCTCTTTCTTGCCCCAGAGGACGAAGTCACTGTGGGGAAATTCTATGCCACGTTTCTCATCCAAGATTATTTCCGCAAATTCCGGAGAAGGAAAGAAAAGGGGCTACTAGGAACAGAGGCCCCAACGAGCACGTCCTCTGTCCTTCAGGTCTGCAGGACAGGGCCATGGGTGGCCATGTGTATGGAGGCTGACCTCCCTCATGATCCCCTGAGACCCATGTCACAGAGGAAGAAACAGAGCCCTGGCACACACACCTTTGCACGGGAAGCAAGCTGGTAGAGGAACACTTTAGAGCAGGAGCTACACATTTCCTTCTTTTTCTTTCCACTTCCACAGGCTGGTCTAAGGAGCCTACAGGACTTAGGTCCTGAGATCCGACAGGCCCTCACCTATGACAGTGAGGAAGAAGAGGAGGAGGAAGCAATGCGTCAGGACGCTGAGGAGGAGGAAGCTGAGAATAACCCAGAAACATACAAAGTGAGGAGAAGTTTTTTAGTCCCCTCCAAAGCTCTTGACTGTCAAAAAAAAAAAAAAAAGAACTAGCTCCCTCAGACCTCAGACCCCTAATCAAATTACATACTATGTCTGGGAGAAGCCTCCTCTACAATGGAAAACTATTCAATACCTTTCACTGGCTGTTGGAAAACAAGACCCAGATTCAGCCCGTAGGGAGTGATGGTCCCTGTGGACCAGTGAGCGAAACACTGATCAAGTAACTTAGCCATTACATCGATGAAACACTCAAGCCAAATGACTTTCCCCAGGATTCCATAGACTCCCAGCCCCAGGCTCGAAGGAACTCCAGGATCTCGGTGTCTCTACCTGTTAAAGAGAAACTTCCAGATTCTCTCTCAACTGGGCCTAGTGATGATGATGGAGTGGCTCCCAGTGTGCTACAGGCTGGATCCCAGCCCCACAGGTACGGTCAAGCCTGTGGGGAAGGTTGTGAGAATGGAGAAAGATTAGACACCATGCTGGGTGACATAGGAGAAGGGCCAGTGGCCTTCAAGAAGAAATTTGGGAAGGAAAGAAGTGTTTCTTTTTCTTTCTTTCTTTTTTTTTTTAATTTTTTTTTTAAGGCTTTCGAGACAGGGTTTCTCTGTGTAGCCCTGGCTGTCCTGGAACTCACTCTGGAGAGACTAGTCTGGCCTCGAACTCAGAAATCCACCTGCCTCTGCCTCCCAAGTGCTGGGATTAAAAGCGTGTGCCACCACTGCCCGGCTGAAAGATATGTTTCAAGGGTTCGATTGTCACATGTGGTGGGTGGGCCACAGCATTGATGCCAGCACTCAAGAGATAGAGGCAGTGGGGAATCCAGAGCAAGGCCATCCTTGGCTATATAGTGAGTTTGAGACCCTGTTTAAAAAAAAAAAAAAAGACCAAGACAAATCAAGGACTCAAATAGGAATAAATGGTAACAAGAGAAATATGAAAGAGAATAGCAAGAAACTATGAGAAACCCAGTGCAAAAGATTAATGCAAATCAAGGATCGTGACATATGCCTTCAATCTCAGCACTCAAGAGGCAGAAGCAAACAGTTATCTGTGAGTTCTCGGCCAGCCAGGACTACATAGTAAGATCCTGTCTACAAGTAACTATAAATCCTAGTGTTTGTACAGGGGATGGGGCAGGCATGGGATGAGAGGAACATGGAACCAGATATCGGGGGCTAAGACCTGGTCTAACTAATATGTACCGTTTCTCCAGGAGAAGCTCTGGGGTTTTCATGTTCACTATCCCGGAAGAAGAAAGTACTCAGCTCAAGGGAATTCAAAGGCAGGACAATCAGAATGAGGAACAGGAAGTCCCTGACTGGTACACTGGCCACCCCACGTGGGCTATGCAGGAGAGGGCAGGAGCATTGGTATCCCAACTCTGAATCCTCCCATACCTCAGTTCACTGCTAGCTCTGCCTTCTCCACAGGACCCCTGACCTGGATGAGCAGGCCGGGACCCCCTCAAACCCAGTCCTTTTACCAACTCACTGGTCCCAGCAACATGTAAACGGGCATCATGTACCACGCCGACGTTTGCTGCCTCCCACACCTGCAGGCAAGCAGAAAAATAGACCCTATGAAACCCTAAAGGCTAACAGAACAGAGCAGAAGAGGGATTTCCGTTGTCCTTTGCCCACCAGGTCGGAAGCCCTCCTTCACCATCCAGTGTCTGCAACGCCAGGGCAGTTGTGAAGATTTACCCATCCCAGGCACCTACCATCGTGGACGGACCTCAGGCCCAGGCAGGGCTCAGGTGAGGAAAAGGGATACTGTGGCCTTTAGGAAACTAGCATCTGAGGTTGAACCTTATAAACATACTACATTCCAGGGCCTTCAGAAGAATGGGGCGCTTGAAGGAACGTTTATAATCACCACTGTGCTTGTGAAATGGGTTTGCTGTCCCCCTATTACTCTGAAGTAATGGCTCCCATTTCTTGGTTAGTCACAAAGCCAGCAATCTCCAGCTATCCTCCTGTCTCTGCTTCCCTTACTGTTAGGGTTACAGGCATATGTGGGGGATCTGGATTGCTACATGTGTCATGGGCACTTGGATTGGAACTCTAGTCCCCATGATCGTGCAGAACATGCTCTTGACTGCTCATTGCCCTCTCCAGCCACCCCCCCACACACACAATTGGCATTTAAATCCCAGGTTTTAGAGTCAGATATGACGGCCCATACCGGCAATCTTATCACTTGGGAAGTAGGCACAGGAGGATTGAGAGCTTGAAGCTATTGTCAGCTACATATGGAGTTGAGGCTAGCCTAGGCTACATGAGAGACTGTTTCAAACGAACCAAAACATCTAGATTGGGTGGCTTGTGTCTATAATCCCAGCCCTTGTGAGACTAGTACAAAAGGATTGCTGAAAAATGAAAGCCAACCTAGGCTATGTAGTAAATTACAGGCCTTGATAATAGAGAAAGACCCTGTCTTAAATAAATAAATAAATAAATAAATAAATAAATAAATAAATAAATCACACATGATGCTTGCACCAAAACATCTAGATTGGGTGGCTTGTGTCTATAATCCCAGCCCTTGTGAGACTAGTACAAAAGGATTGCTGAAAAATGAAAGCCAACCTGGGCTATGTAGTAAATTACAGGCCTTGATAATAGAGAAAGACCCTGTCTTAAATAAATAAATAAATAAATAAATAAATAAATAAATCACACATGATGCTTGCAAACGGGCCCTTCCTATACCCTGACATAAATTCCAGTGTGGAGCTGGGAATGTAGCTCAGCAGTGAAGCATTGGCTTGGCATGTTTATGGCTCTGGCTTTGATCCCCACAAATAAAGAAGTTGTTTATCTGTCCTCTGACCGACACCCATCCATGCGACTCCAGTTGTGTCTAGTAGAGGAGAGGAACCGAACTCACAAGAGTGAATGGAAGACTCTCACACTCACCCATGCTTACCCATCTGGTGTTTGTTTGTTCTGACCCAGGGTTCCTGGGCAGCCCCTCCTCAGAAGGGTCGACTGCTATATGCCCCTCTGTTGTTGGTGGAGGAGTCTACAGTGGGTGGGGGATACCTTGGCAAACTCGGTGGCCCACTGCGTACCTTCACCTGTCTGCAAGTGCCTGGAGCTCATTCGGATCCCAACCACGGCAAGAGGGGCAGTGCTGACAGTTTGGTGGAGGCTGTGAGTCCAGATGGGTGTGGGAAAAGGGGCTGGGGTAGAAGGGGCAGAGGGTGGAGCTGGGAAAGGAGGACCGAGAATGGCCAGACTCTGTGTTGAGCATGTGGAACTACCTCCTCTCAGCATACTGTACTTGATCCTGTCCCCCCTGCGAGCTGCATGCGTGTCATTTATTCACAGTGGTCTGCGCTGTGCACATTGTGCCATTTGATCAACACTAATCCCACTTGGACCACCCTCCCCCCCCAGGTGCTCATCTCTGAAGGCCTAGGTCTCTTTGCCCAAGACCCACGATTTGTGGCCCTAGCCAAGCAGGAGATTGCAGATGCATGCCACCTGACCCTGGATGAGATGGACAGTGCTGCCAGTGACCTGCTGGCACAGAGAACCACCTCCCTTTACAGTGATGAGGAATCTATTCTCTCCCGCTTTGACGAAGAGGACCTGGGAGACGAGATGGCCTGTGTCCATGCCCTCTAAATTCTTACCCCTCCTCTACTGCTCAATAAACTCTCTGCCCTTCCTTCCCCCAGAGGGAGGGCAAGCATGGAGCACACACTGCTGAATCTTGGTATCTTTGCACTGGCAGTCTGGGGCAGCCAGACAGCTTCTATCCATCCCTTATTGCATTCCTGAGCCACTGCCCACACATGAGTATTTCCAGAAACCAGGACAGCTAGGCCTGATTATTCAGCGTCAGGGAAGGAGGGAGGAGGTGGAGGAGAAAGAGACAGCAGCCAAAAAAAGCTGGAGACAGAGTGGAGGTGGGGGGGGTGGAGAAGGAGGGCACTGGGCAGATAAGAGGAAGGAAAGAGAAGAGATATTGTCTGGATAGTAAGGGGAGGAAGAGACACCGCAGGGAGTCAATTGGGATGAAGCGAAGGCTGTAGAAGAGTCTTGACAGAGCAAAGGCCTAGAGGTTGGAGCTGACCTGGAGCCTTAAGCACTGCATCAAGAATTTCAGAGATGTTAAATTAGTACCATAAGTGTCTCCCATGTCTCCCATTTCCCACCTCTGCCTGAGAAAGATAAGAAAACTCTAAATCTATCGGTAGAAATTCTAGATGACAGCCCACAGTATGATGCTTCTAACTCCATGGAACCCGTTCCGAGCCCCCCCCCCTCCGGAAACACCTGAGAGTCACTCCCTCTCTACGCAGATGGGTGAGCTCTTCTTTCTGCTTCTCACTCTGCCTTTGGGGTCTCGTTCATTCACGGAAAGTGAATCCGGCTTTTAGTGTGTGTCAGGCACCTTGCAGGTTTCCCTCAAGCAAACTGGGGTGACTTAGATATATGACAAGATTTATCCAAAGTGGGAGTCAGTTCCACTCCACAGGAATTGGGGGTAACACAGCAATGGTGCCAAGTGTGGCCAACCACTGGGGAGCATTTGAAGCAGATCCCTCCTCACTCTTGAGACAAGCACTTCTTATTTACTTCTTTGAGTCAACCAAGCCAGGAAATTTGAGGGGAGCCACATTCAAAGACTGGGACTCAAAACCCTCAGTCACATGGGGCCTGGAAACAAAGGCTTGGGGTAGTTGGTCTAAAGTCTGGTGAACGAACAAGTTGGGAAGGGAGCATAGAGTCAATGGAAAACTAAGGTTGGGGGTCCTACCATGCAGTCCTGAATGCTAGGCTCTAGAAGCCTGGGGAACTATAGGAAGGCATTGAGTAAGGTAGTGACACAGTTAACTGTGCATTTTAAATAGATGCTCTGGTGGTAAGCTGAAAACAGAATGGGGGGGGGGGGGGAAGAGACCGGAGATGCTAAAATTAGCAGAAACAATGGTTACCTTAGCCAGGGAAGGGAAAGGGGGAAATGGTGAGAAGTCAGTGACTTCCAAAATAGTAAAATGAACCCTGTGCTAAGTGCACTATAGTTGATTATCTTTTTTGTTTGTTTGTTTGTTTGTTTGTTTGGAGACAGGGTTTCTCTGTGTAGCCCTGGCTGTCCTGGAACTCACTCTGTAGACCAGGCTGGCCTCGAACTCAGAAATCCACCTTCCCCTGCCTCCCAAATGCTGGAATTAAAGGCATGTGTCACCTTCACCTGGTAATTATCTTTTTTAATCAGTACAATCATACACATACTATTTTAAAACATTTTACATGTCCAAAATCAAACAGGAATAAATATTAGAAATGAGATTTAAACAACCAAGAGCCAAAACTCAAACAACTGGAAAGTATCTATTATATACTTGTGTTTTAAAAATAAATATAGGAGCTAGGCATGATGGCACATCTTTTTAATTCTAGCACTCTGGAGGCAGAGGCAAGCAGATCTCTATAAGTTCAAGGCCAGCCTGATCTATACAGAGTGAACAGCCAGGGCTACAAACCCTGTCTCCAAAAATAAAATAAAATAAAATAAAATAAAATAAATACAGGGACTAGGGAGATATCTCAGAAGGTAAAAGTGATTGTGAAGCCTGAAGACACGGCGGAAAAAACTGACCCCCAAAAGCTGTCTTCTGACTTCCACTTGTGCACCCACATATACACACAGTAAACAGTTTAATGTAAAGAAGGGTATAAAAGTCAGAGCTAGCCAGGTGGTGGTGGTGGTGGTGGTGGCGGCGGCGGCCGCCACACACATCTTTAATCCCAGCACTCTGGGAGGCAAAGTCAGAGCTAGCCGGGCAGTGGTGGCACACACCTTTAGTCCCAGCACTTGGGAGGCAGAGGCAGGCAGATCTCTATGTGTTCTGGTCCAGCATGGTCTAGTTTACAGAGCGAATTCCAGGATATCCAGGACTATAGAGACAAACCCTGTCTCAGAAAAAAAAAAAGCCAGAGCTAATATGATACAGAGATAATATTCTAGCATCTGGGCAGTGGAGGAAAAAGGATAAGCAGCCCGTGAAGGGCGTGGCCAGTCTCGGGTTATATGAGATCCTATCTCAAAAATAAATAAATAAGCAAGTAAATATGTAAATGGTATCCTGTCAAATGTTTCCAAATTCAAGCAACAGAGGGGTATAAAATGTGTTTTTAAGCTCAACTATATTTTATTCCTTGGATATTATAACATGGCAGTCATTCATCACTGAGTTGATGGACCAAGTTTTAGCATCATGAAAGAAGGTAGTCCACTGAGAGACAGCAGGACCCACCCAGTGAGATGAGAGGACCTATCTGGCAAGATGTCCTCTCATCCCCACATCTATACTGTATCGACCCCCTCTTCCCTCCCTCCCTCTCTCTATGCTAAATAAATGTATTGTTAAAAGAAAGGTCGCTATCACACAATAAATACATGTATTTTTAAAAGAGGGGCCAAGGAATAAACAAAAGGTAAAATATAATAGCAATAATTTGACCAAGAAGAAAAGAAAAAAAATGAAATGGTTAGAGTTTGGATGTGCGTATGAGGTTTTCCAAAAGGAACCCTCTAGACCTCGAACTGTCTTTAAACTGTGGAGACGTTTAAACTGCAAAGACTCTGAACACTGTCATTACCTAGCTGTGTGACCTTGTGCAAGTCACTTAATCCCTCTGGAGACTCATTTTCCTCATCTGTAAAAACAGGACTAATAGTCACTGCTACATAGGGATTAAACGAACGAACACACTTAACAAATAGCACTCGGGTTGGCAAAATGTCATCCGGCAGAACTGAGCGGGCCTCCTACCCCCAGAGCTCCCCATTTTCTGAAAGGACCTTTCGCTCTGAGACCCACAGTCTCTACCCTCCGGAATGGAATGGCCGCAGGCGAGCTGGGGCGGGCGAGGGGTAAGGGGGAGCCATGGTGCGCAGGCGCTCGCTCAAAAGATAGGCAGGGTGCGAGGGGCGGGGCTGCCGCCGACTGGGCTGTTCCGACGATCGCGCACCGCCCCCGCCGCTCCCCGCGCCCGCCCTTGCTACCAGGCACCTTCCGCCCCCCGCATTGCTGATGCTGCTGCTGGCAGACATGGACGTGGTGAATCAGGTACGCGCTCCAGCACCGTGGACAGAGCCCGGCGCTTGCAGAAACCTGGGTGGCTTTGGCCCTCGAACCCTGAGAGGTGGTGGCGAGGGTAGCAGAGATAAGGTCCCTGGGGCTGGGGCTGGGACTGGGGCCAGGGGTCTGCAGCAGGCAAGGGGAAGGAGGGAGGTGGAGAAAAGGAGTGCGCTTTTGCCGCAGCGAGGACTGTCCTCACTGCCGCAGAGGGGGCCTCCAGATGCCCGTAAAGAAATGTCGACATGGAGGGGAAAAGGGCGACTTGGGTCTAGAAAGGGGGCAAAGGGGTGAGGAGGGGAGGGGAGAATGAAAAAAAGACTCGGGGGTCTGCAGATGAGCTAGGAAATAGAGCGACAGAAGGTGTGGGGGCGGGGTGGGGGAGGGTTGGCACCCGCCCCTCCCAAAAAGAATGCACCCTAGTAGATGACCACCCTTTCACCCCCGGAGCAGATGTAGAGGAGGACGATCCAATTTTGCCCCTCCGAAACCCCCCAGCCTCCTCGTTCCTAGCGCATGTCCAGTAAACCCATGCCCCAGCTCTCTCCCACCTTAAAAGATCACCTCCGCCATCTCCTTCTTCTCCGTCACCTCAAAATCGGCTTCCTCCCTAAGCGGTAGCGACCCCTCCCCATCCCCATCTCCTCAGACACCACAACCACCGTCATCTGATTCACCTTTACCACTGCAGACCTCTCCCCTCTGCTGTTGTGACTCACCTTCAGCACTTGGTGCCCCCTCCCCCACTCTAGTGAACCCCATCTTCTTCCACTCAACCTTTTCTCCTATCTGACTCACCTTTAAGCAGTTCAGACCTTCCTTTCTAACTAGCCTGGACCCCTCCCCATCTATTTTCTCCACTCAGCCTCCTCTGCCTTGTGACTCATCACCTCACACTCCACCACTCCTGAACCCCAGGGGGGTTGCTGAGACCCTGATGTTTACTCCTTCCCCAAAGTGTCGTTTTTCTCCTCCTCACTCCATCTCCATATGTCACCCACTCCCAGAGGGTCACATGCCCTATCCCCAGGGATCATTGCCTGGCAGCCTGGCCCCTCACCTCCAACCCTATTCCCCACACCCTTTCCCCCTCTCCACTGTTTTTCTCCTCAGCTGGTGGCCGGGGGTCAGTTCCGGGTGGTCAAGGAGCCCCTTGGCTTCGTGAAGGTGCTGCAGTGGGTGAGTGGCCTGGGCTGTAGGTGGGGGAAGTACAAGGGGAATGGTAGAAGCAGGGGGGGGGTGAGACGGGAGTCCTATGAAGTGGCGGGTGGAATGACAGGAGTGGGAGAAGATGAGGGAATTGGGCTCCAGAGTAAGGTCCCAGGGATTTAAGGACAGGGAACAGAAGGCTATGACGTCACATAAGGCCAAAGGTACCCCTGTTGTGAAGTGACAGATTGTGACGTCCTACCTCCTCTCTTAAACTAAAGGAGGAAGGGATGGGAGGGGGAGCCTGAAGTCGATGGCTCAAAGAGGGATGCAAACCCAGAAAGCTCCAGAGACTGCGAGCGAGCGAGCGAAGGGGACAGGGTGAGAGGCAGGGGGATGGTAGTAAATGGCAATGCTGAGCAAAAGCGATGAGAGCAGGAAAATGTGTAGGGGAGAAAAAGAGGTGCACACAGATATAGGGGAATCTCAAAAAGCAACAGACATAAGGCACAAGGGAGCCAGAGAGACCTTGTGAGAGGCAGAGCAGGACAGACTTGGGGAGACAGAGAGAGAGAGAGAGAGAGAGAGAGAGAGAGAGAGAGAGAGGATTAATGGGGGAAAGTGTATGTATGCGAGAAGGGGAGAACATGCATAAAAACACACAGAGAGAACGATTCTGAGAGAGATACCGTGATCGTGAGAGAAAGGGGAGGGGAGAGAAAGCAGAGGAGAGAGGAGGGGGGAGGGGAGGGAAGGAGAAGCCAGAGCACCTAGAGGTAAAAAACGGAGAGACGCTAGGAAAGAAACAGCCACACCCCTGTAATCAGCTTGTGCTAGGGCCCGATGAGCCCTGATTAGGGGGGTGGGGGTGGGGACCTCTCCATCTGCTACTGTCTGTGCTGCCCCCCTCAATCTGTCCAGAGGAGGGCACTCCCTCCCACATGCATCCAGGCTCACTACAGCCATCCACCTCCCTGCTCCCCAAGGTCTTTGCCATCTTCGCCTTTGCTACTTGCGGCAGCTACAGCGGAGAGCTTCGGCTGAGCGTGGAGTGTGCCAACAAGACGGAGAGTGCCCTCAACATCGAAGTTGAATTTGAGTACCCGTTCAGGTGTGCTCCTGCCCTGGTATCCTGAGACCCTGGGAGAGGCAGGGGCAGGGTGGGTCTGGGCAGCCCTTCCCAGAGTCCTTTGCACAGCTCACACCTTTCAGGCCATAGCTGCTGGGATCACTAGCCATGCTCCGAACCCTTGCTGGGTAGTGGGCACTACTGTGGTTTTCTGTGACAACTGGTGTGTAAGCTAGACACGGGGTTTCATCCTCTCTGACTATACTCTGGCAAAGGGAAGTAATAGAGGACAGGAAATAAGGAAGATTCATAAATAAATGACAGGCCTGGGGCTGGCATCAGTGGTAGAGAGATTGCACAGCAATGGTAAGGCCCTGGGTTGGGGTGGGCATGCACGAGAGAGCATCACTTGTGCGTATACCTTAAAGCAGTAAATGCTCAATTAACGTTAGTCACCGGGCATGGTGGCAAATGCTTGCAATCCCAGCACTTGGGAGGCTATGCCAGAGCTGGGGTGAGTTCCAAACCACCCTGGGATACAAAGTGAGATCCTACCTCAAACTAAGGGGGTCATCAGCAGATAAAGGCACTTGCCACTGAGCCTAACAACCCGAGTTTGATCCCTATGTCATATGTAGCACAAAGAACAAACTTCCCTGCAAATTTTTCTCTGACCCCCACACATGAGCTGTGACATACATGCACCTACATACACACAGGTATGCAGCCACTAACTACACAAAATGCAATTTTATAAAAAAAAAAAAAAGATGCTTTAAAATAATATCAGTTAACATCACTTACTTCTCAAACGGACCAAGTTCCCTATCCTCAGAGCTCTGCATCAGAACAAAGAGGGTAACTGCAGATACAGATAATACAAGAAGCAGATCTTCATGCAGGAGTTTTGCTAGAAAACAATGAGGGTACTATATAGATGTGGGAGATCAAGGGACCAAATTAGATGTTCCTGACATTTACTGAGTCCCCACCATGTACCGGGCACTATGCAAGGACAATATGTAAACAGAGAAAATAGTGATGCCCCACAGGCGATGGAACATTGTCACTACGCTGATACTTGTAAGGCACTCGGTGCAGTGTATGGGACACAAGTATTCGGCATAAATTTCTTAAGTATAAGAATTCAGATTTAGGGGGAAATTTGAAATCTGGAAGTTGGGGAACACCAAGAATTAAATGGAGGCCCAAAATGTCACACACTAGGGACAGGGACACCAGCTCAGGGTCTGAGCAGTGATAGAAACAGGAAATACCAGAGGAGCACAGCCAGGAATATCCAGGTTCCCACGAGCCAAGGAGGAAAGCTGACCATGTAGCTCAGTGGCAACGCAACTGTCGGGTTTCTACCCCCAGTACCTTGGAGGAGGAGAACACACACACACACACACACACAGTGGGGAGTGATCGGCAGCATGAAAGCCAGCCTTTTGGGAATTCACAAGGTCACAAAAGCCCTCCATGAACTCCCCCTAGAACCTTCCATGCTCAGAACCACACCTACACAAGGTCACAGACTCTTTGCCCAATGACAAGATCCTATCTCCGACCCACCCACCAAAGGCCGGAGCTATAGGCCCCCAGGCCAGTTCCATTCTACCCACACATAAGCCCCACCCCCCAGCACAGCTCAGGAAAGGAAGGCCATTGTCTTTGAGCACCTTCCCAGACTGTCCCTCACACATCCTGTTCCGAGATCCCTTCTACCCCCTTCTGACTTTTCCAATTTCGGAGCTGTTTGGCTTCTCTGCCACGTATCCATTAGTTTTCTCTCTCGGGTACCTAAAGCAGGACATAGAAAACAGTCAACATGATTCAGGGGGAGACAGGATTCATACAGAAGTTCTATCCTTTCTCCTCTAGCTGCATGACTTCATACAAGCAAATGCACTTCTCTGAACCTGTTCCCATTTCTGTGCATTTCACCCCCAAAACACTGCTTGAGAAGCCAATAGGTACCAGCATGGTTCCAGATCCTTGGGATCAGTAAAAGGAAAAAGAGGACTAAGGCTTCCCCCTCATACAGAACAACAACAACAACAACAACAACAAGATGAAAGAACAAATCCTGGGGCTGAGGAGATGGCTCTGCCTTACAGGTGTGAGGACTTGAACATGGAGCCTAGAACCCACTTAAAAAAAGCCCAGCATGGTGGCTCATGTGAAAATCCATGCGAGCCAGCTCGGAGTAATTGGCAAGTTCTAAGCCAGAGAGAGAGAGAGAAAGACCCTGTTTCAAAAGGGGGGGTGACACCTGAGGAACGAGGCACGAGGTTAAACTCTGACTGTCACAAATCAGGGCAACTGCGTACATACCAACATATATGCACCTGCACACACATGTGAAAAAGGTCCGAGTTTTAATCATCAGCATCAAAAAAAAAATTGTTTTCTTTAAGGTGAAATGCAGGAAGTTTTTTTTTTTTGGATTTGGTTTTTTTTGAGACAGGGTTTCTCTGTGTAGCCCTGGCTGTTCCTGGAACTCACTCTGTAGACCAGGCTGGCCTCGAACTCAGAAATCTGCCTGCCTCTGCCTCCCAGAGTGCTGGGATTACAGGCGTGCACCACCACTGCCCGACGCAGAAGTCTTTAATGAGAAGCTGAGAGTTAAGCAAAGTTTGAAGGGGGTTGAAAGAATAAGGCATGGAAGCTGTCTTAAGGAAGAGCATCCCTCCACTTGATCTTAGCCAAAGGCTGAGAAACACCGGGAAGAACATTCCCGTTAAAGAGATCACCAGTGGAAAGGCCCTAAGATAGAGAGAGAGAGAGACCTGTCACATTCAACGATGAACTCAGAGGCAGGAGTACGGGGGCTGCAGTGAGGGAGGGGCACCACAGGTCTAACTAGAATGCTTTCAGCAATCAATGGTACATTGCAAGTGCTCTGTGAATAGCCATTTCCTCCTCTTCCTGGGACCTCAAAACAGTCTGGGATAGCCTTGGCCAGGAAGGTGGGAAAGGGATTCTGGACCACACCTGAACACCTCTCTCTGCAGGCTGCACCAAGTGTACTTTGATGCACCCTCCTGCGTCAAAGGGGGCACTACCAAGATCTTCCTCGTTGGTGACTACTCCTCCTCGGCTGAATTCTTTGTCACCGTGGCTGTGTTTGCCTTCCTCTACTCCATGGGGGCCCTGGCCACCTATATCTTCCTGCAGAACAAGTACCGAGAGAACAACAAAGGGCCCATGATGGTGAGTCCCCCCACATCTGATTGTCATGCAGTGACCAAGGACATGAGGCTGCAGGGGCCAAACAGACTCCCAGACAGGCCCATACCCAAGCAGCCCAACGCTGCTGCTGCTGCTGCTGCCTCCCAGACTCCAGCCACACAGGGCATCATAGACTCATGGGGACATGCTCACAGCCCACACAGACTGGCCCACATACCTAATGGTATCATCTCTCACACGTCTGTCCATACAGACTAGATGAAAAGAACGAGTACCCGAAGTTCACTGTGACAGCCATGCGTGTCAACCTGCCACACAGACACTGAGTCCTACACAGAGAGGTTCTCACACCCTCATCCCAGACATCAAATGACACATATTCCCACATGCAAATAAAAGCGGTAAGACACACTTCTCACAAATTCTGAAACATCCCACGGAGTTAGTTCCTCCCTCAACATCCGCACCCACGCATCACTGAGCACACTCCCTCTCTATCATAGACACGCACAGAAGCTCAAGCTGAGACCTTCAGGTGAAAACCCTAGTGAGCCTCCGAGCTGCAAGGCAGAAACGGAGGCAAGCCTCTTCTAGATGACCCCTCCCACAAAGGCTTAGGATCTGAAGGGGCTCGGGGCTTGTCATAAGGCCATGCTTCATAGTGACATCTTTCTCACCCCTGCCTAGGACTTTCTGGCCACAGCAGTGTTCGCTTTCATGTGGCTGGTTAGCTCATCCGCCTGGGCCAAAGGCCTGTCCGATGTGAAGATGGCCACGGACCCAGAGAACATCATCAAGGAGATGCCTATGTGCCGCCAGACAGGGAACACGTGCAAGGAACTGAGGGACCCTGTGACTTCAGGACTCAACACCTCAGTGGTAAGCCCTGGGAAGCTGGCTGGGCTGGAAAAGAAAAGCTGGGAGACCCAGTCTGGCACGGAACCGGTGGAGACAGAGAATAGGAAGAGAGTCAGGAGATCCATGAGGGCTCCCAGGAGGAGGCATGCCAACAAAAGAAGGCTGAACAATTACAACCACTGGGATACCACATACTATCTGTCCCCAGTAGGGGAACATGAGATCTCTCAGATTAGGCGGGGATAACTGGGCCCAGCCCAGTCATGCCAAAGCTCCTGAAATTCAGTGTCCTTTTAGGATTTATTTTATTACGTGCAAAAGAACACGATCTTGAAATGTTTTCCTACTTGGGCGCCCCCTAGTGTCTAGAAGCAGTCTGAACATAGAGCCTGTCACTTGGCAAGCTCTGTGACCTACAAGCATTTCAAGGAACATTTTGAGCACGCACACTCCAAACCTGAGTATCCACTGAATTCACAACAGACAAAATACTTTTGGGGGGGGGTGAAACAACACAAGATTACATCCTATATTACTGTTACAGATGCTAAGAGTTGAATTGTTTCCCTGCCACTTGCTGCTTGTGTAATTAATCTTGGATAAATTTAACCTGTCTGAACTTGGTTTTAAAATGGACATAATGAGGGCTGGAGACGGGGCTCAACAACTAAGTAGTCCACACTTTTAGTCCCAGCACTCAGGAGGTAGAGACACTCCGATCTGAGTTCAAGGCAAGCCTGGTCTACTAGAGCAGGACAGCCAGGGCTACACAGAGAAACCTTGTCTGGGGTGGGGATTCAGAAAGGATGTTCATGCAGTTCATAACGTCCATGATTCTACTTCCAAGGGATTTATGGGCATGCAGGTGGGCAAAATGCTTACACACAGAAAACAAAATTTAAAGATCTTTTTAAACACAAAAGAAAATGGAGGTACCTTTCCAAGTGTGGTGGCACAGGCCTGCAATTCTGTCATGTGGGCGGCTGAGGAAGGAAGACTGCTGAGAGATTGAGGCCTTGTCTCAAAAATAGAAAAATAAACTAAATATGCTAAAAATAAATAGAATGGGGATATCAAGTGGTACAGGTCTATCGTCTCTACTGATCAGCAAGTAGAGGCAGAAGACCAATCACATGAGCCCAGGAGCTCTGGGCCAGCCTGGACAACATTTCAAGACTGCGTGAAACCAAATAGAATAAAATATAGGTCTTACTTTCTGTCCAAACATGGATTTTTTAATTTTTATTTATTTTTATTTTTTATTTGTAATCTATTTTTATATTTTATTTAATTTTATTTTTTACTTTTTTATGTTTTTATGTTTTAATTTTTATTTTATTTTTTTGGGTTTTCTGACACAGGATTTCCCTGTGTAGCCCTAGCTGTTCTGGAACTTGCGCTATAGCTCACCACTCACTAGCTTAAGCCTGGAACTTTAAGGAAACTAATAAAGATGCTCAGAAGAAGGTATAACATATACTAAATGGAATATAGAATTTTGTTTTTAAATATTTCATATAAGCTCTATACTTATTTGTAATTTTTACATTGTTTTTTAAATAGCATACACTTAGCTGGGCACATGATAGCACATGCCTTTAATCCCAGCATTTGGAAGCAGAGGCAGGTGGATCTCTGAGAGGTTGAGACCAGCCTGGTGTACAAAGACAGTTCCGGGTCAGCCAGGTCAACCAGGGCTGCAGAGTGAACCCCAGTCAAAAAATATCATATACTTAGAACCAAGGATGATAATATATGCCTGTAAACCTAGCACTTAAAAGACTACTTTTTAAAAAGATTTGTTATATCTGTAGCTATCCTCAGACACACCAGAAGAGGGCATCAGATCCCACAACAGATGGTTGTGAGCCACTATGTAGTTGCTGGGATTTGAACTCAGGACCTGTAAAAGAATAGTCAGTGCTCTTAACCACTGAGCCACCTCTCCAGCCCCCAAAAGACTACTTTTTAAGATACTTCTTATTTGTATTTTATGTGTATGAATTTGCTTCTATGTGCCATTTGCATTCTTGGTGCCTGTGGAGGTTAAGAAAAGGTGTTGGATATCCTGAAACCAGAATTATAGGTGTTTGTGAGCCACCATGTAGGTGCTGGGCATCAAACTTAGATCCTACCCTCTGAGCCATTATGCTATCTCCAGGGCTAATTTAAAGCCAGACTAGCCTAGACTGTAAACTCCAAGTCATCCTTGGATAAATGGCAAGACTGTCTCAAAAACAAACAAAATAAAAACCAATTAAAAGAGGGCTGGAGGAATGTAAGTACATTGTCACTCTACTTTACATAAAAGAGGCTGGAGGAATGTAAGTACATTGTCACTGTCTTCAGGCACCAGAAGAGGGTATCAGATCCCATTACACATGGTTGTGAGATGGGATTTGAACTCTAAACCTCTGGAAGAGCATCCAGTGCTCTTAACCGCTGAGCCATCTCTCCAGCCCCCTTATTGTCCTTCCTGAGGACGGGAGTTCAAGTCCTGGGGGCGGGGCGGGGACGCTAGCCTTGAAATGATCGCTGAGCTTCCAACTTCATAGCACTACAGATGTGGGCCATCCGGGTAGTACATGTAAACACTGATAGAAGTTCAACATCTATGGGGATCTAAATTCTAACAAACTCCCCCATACCCAAGTTTTTCTGTACGCCGATAGTCACAGAGGCCCACGAATTTATGCCCTAAAAATGCCCATTCCTGTTCACTCAGCCTCAAAGTCTCTGGGGCTCCCAAGGCAATGGGTAAGAGACAACAGCTTTGGTCATGTCTTCCTGCAGGTGTTTGGCTTCCTGAACCTGGTGCTCTGGGTTGGCAACCTATGGTTCGTGTTCAAGGAAACAGGCTGGGCCGCCCCATTCATGCGCGCACCTCCAGGCGCCCCTGAAAAGCAGCCAGCGCCTGGCGATGCCTACGGCGATGCGGGCTACGGGCAGGGCCCCGGAGGCTATGGGCCCCAGGACTCCTACGGGCCTCAGGGTGGTTATCAACCGGATTACGGGCAGCCAGCCAGCGGCGGTGGCGGAGGCTATGGGCCTCAGGGCGACTATGGGCAGCAAGGCTACGGCCAACAGGGCGCGCCCACCTCCTTCTCCAATCAGATGTAATCTGGTGAGTGACAAATGGGCGGATGCAGTAGGCAGGGAGCAGACAAGAAGTGAAGTTTGAAGGAACCAATAGATAGGCAGAACAAAAAAATTGAACTTGGGAAAACTAGCCAATGGGAGGAAATCATGAGAAGGAAGAGGCAGGAGCAGTGCTCAGAGTAACCAATGAAAGGAGTGTAGGAGCACTTGCGCAGTGAAGTAGGTTTCCGGGAAGGGAAGGGGAGGTGGGTCTTTGAAATCCTCGGTAAACCAATAGGCGTTAACGCCAGTAGGTGGAGGAAGGTAAACAGGGTGGGTTTTGAAGGTCACCAGTGCGGAAAGCAGGATGTAGGTCAGCTGCTACCTCTCCTTAACCCTTTAATGAAATGGATGGTTTGGAATTTCAAATGAGGAAAAGGGGAGGGGTGGAGGCCTTAGAACCCCGAGCGTGCTTTCTTGTTGGACCTTAAAAAAATGAATGCGTGGCAACATGGAGCACATATATAATCCCAGCACTTTAGAGACAGACGCACGGGGATCCTGTCTTAAACAGAGAGAAGGTAACAGCACCTAGGTGGGAGTAGGGTGAGCCGAGATCCCGAGACTTCCCCAGCATCCCACATTTAATTGTTTTAAAACTCCTTGGCCAGGCTTTGGGAGATGCCTTTAAGCTCAATACTGGGGGAGGCAGAGACAAGCAGGTTTCTTGTGAGTTCAAGGCCAGCCTTGTTTTGCAAAGAAATTTCCAGGCCACTTGGAGACCCTGTCAAAGAAAAGAAAAATCTAGTCCTGTTGGTTCCTATTTTCAAAATCTATCCAGCCTTTTCCATTTTTTCACAATTATCTTCCTTAGAGTGTTTCCCAAGTGCCTGTCTTCTGTCCTGTTTACAACCCCTTCTACCACCCAGCATCCTCAAGGATTCTGCTAGGCCACTGTCCTAAATTCAGAAGTCACTGTCCTTTCCTCAGATTTCACTTTTTAAAAAATGATTTACGTACATGAGTACACTGTAGCTGTCTTCAGCACACCAGAAGAGGACATCAGATCTCACTATGGACGGTTGTGAGCCACCATGTGGTTGCTGGGAATTGAACTCAGGACCTTCGGTGCTCTTAACCACTGAGCCATCTCTCCAGCCCTTTAGATGCAATAGATGTTGCTGGGAATTGAACTCAGGACCTTGGGTGCTCTTAACCACTGAGCCATCTCTCCAGCCCTTTAGATGCAATAGATGGATAGGCAATACTATTTCGCTGTACTCACAGGCCAACAGATGGTGCACTACCATATCTTCCCCACAGACATTTAATCTGACCTTTGCCACCTAGCATTCTGTTCAAAACTGGCCTGGGCCGGGTCTGGGCATAGTGCCGGGCCTTTGCACTTGCTTTACACATACACATACACCATTGCTTTGGCCACTCACTCAATGAGGTTTTTGTTGTCTGTCTGTCTGGGAAGTTACTTTCTTTTTACAAGTGAAAATTGAATTCAAGTCTCTTGCACACTAAGCAAGTGCTCTCTACCACTAAACTGTATACTTGGGCCTATTTTTATTTCTTATTTTGAAACAGAGTTTACAAAATTGCCCAGATCAATTTGGAACTCTTTCTATAGCCCAGGCAGCCTTTGAGTTTGCAATACTCTTGTTTCCATCTTCCATGTGGCTGGAATTCCGAGGTTTGTGCCACCACACCTGGCTTTGTTGTCGATATTATTTTTTTGAGTCAAGATCTCCTGTAGCCAAGGCTGGTCTAGAGCTCCTTATCTCACTAAGGATGATCTTGAATTCCTGGTTGTGCCTCTCCCTCCCTGTTTTGCTTTTTGTTTGACTTAGGGTTGCATTGTGGAACCCAAGCTGGCCAGGAAGTGGTAGCACGCGCCTGTAATCCCAGCACTCTGGGAGGCAGAGGCAGGCGGATTTCTGAGTTCGAGGCCAACCTGGTCTACAGAGTGAGTTCCAGGACAGCCAGGGCTACACAGAGAAACCCTGTCTTGGGAAAAAAAGAACCAAATCCAAAAATACCAAACAAACAAACAAACAAAAGAATCCAAGCTGGCCTCAAACTTGTTTTCCTCCTGCTTCTGCCTCCTAAAGTCTGGCATAGGCATATACCATCAACTATATATCAGTGGTTGTCTGTCTAAAACACCCCCACACACACATTATCTCTCTCATACCCTATGTTTTTCCTTCTCACAATTTGTAATGTACTAATTTATGGTTCCTGACTATATTGCACGAGATAGGAGGTCTAACTAAGACTTATTCATGCTGCACATACATCACTTAGAGTACTTTTTTTCTAAATTCTACTTTTATTTAATCATGGGTATGTATGTGAGTATGTGCCCGTGAGTTCAAGTGTCCATGGAGACCAGGAGAAAAGTCAGATTCCTTGCAGCTAAATTTACTGATAGTTGTAAGCCACCCAGTGTGGCTTCTGTGAGTCACATGTGGGTCCTCCAGGGGAGCTGCAAGTATTCTTACCTTCCGAGTCACCTCTACAGGCTCACTTAGGGAACTGGTTTTTGGTTTTTGGTAACAGGGTCTCTCTCTGCATTAGCCCTGGCTGTTCTGGAACTCACTGTGTAGATCAGGCTAGCATCAAACTCACAGATATCCACCTGCCTCTGCCTCCCGAGTGCTGGGATCAAAGGTGTGCACTACCATGCCTGGCCTATTAACGTCTTATATTAGATAATCCACTAATATGTCATGTTCATTGTAAAACTTGTCTCCTCTCCTGATATAATGTAACTCTCACAAAGATAGGGATTTTTTTTTTTTTTTTTTTTTTTTTTTTTTTTTTTTTTTTTTTTGTTAAGAGAAGGGGACTTTACTGTTCCTTTGGTACCTAGTTTGAGCAAGGTTGGAAATATCTTCCTGGTGAGAGCAGTTAGGATGATGCTAACTCCAGACCTGTTAGAGAAGAAAAGAAGACAATATGCTATGCTCCAAAGAAAAAGCATAATGGGCCAATCCCTCCCTGAGGGTACTACTGTCCTCTGTGGGGGCTCCGCCCTCATCTGGACCCCTTCTCCTTTCTGTGTCTTTTCCCTCTACAGGTCAGTGAAGTCCACGAAGATCCCCATGGGTGGGCAAGAGCTCAAGAGAAGGCCTGCCCCCCCCTTCCCATCCCCATATCCTAGGTCTCCACCCCTCAACCAAGGAGACCCTAACTGTCTTTGCTGTTTATATATATATATATTATATATAAATATCTATTTATCTGTCTGAGCCCTACCTTCACCCACTTCTCCATGCACTAGGCGCCCAGTCCTAAATGGACTCCTCCCTACCCTTGACCTTGCTTTCCTCAGCCCCTATCTGTTCCCAGCCCTGTCCCTTGAGGTAAGGGGGCTCTAGAAAGGGGACAGGAAGGGGACCAGACCTTGGCTGCATGGAGTGGGTCAATGTGACTTTTTCCCTCTTCCTTCTCCCCCTCTGCCCCTCCTAACTCTGGCCTTCATTCCTCCAGCATCGCCTGAACTTCTGAAGCCCTCATATGGAAATCCGACCCCAAGAGTAGAGCAGTAGATTGGGCGGAGGTGGCTTGGGTGAAATGGATGAAGAGGAGATGACCTCTGTAGAGAGAGGACTAGTCAGCCGAGAGTTGGATTCCAGACGTACTGGATGTGGAGCCTAAAATGGAAGTGGTATCCTCCAGCCTTCTGGACCGGGGCTGACAGGGACAGGGGAGAGTAGTCCTAGGAGCGGTGTGAGTTAAAAGCACAGTGGGCTCCAGAGTGGGCAGCTTTGTGGATCCAGCATCTCTAGAAGAGATGTGTCTTGGAACATTCAGGAGTCTGAGCGAAGATCGAAGTGGGCTTCAGGAATGATCTAAGCTTGAGATAAGGTTCTGGTCAGGATTGCAGACAGGCACGTGAGGAGGAAGAGGAATGTGTGGTGGTCTCACAAGAGGAAGCCCATTCTGTAATGGGGCAGAAAACAAAAGAAAATACGTTTCCAATTGAGTGGAGTTGGAGCTGTGGGGGTAGGAGGCCATGGTTGGGAGCTATGAGGTGAGTTTTGCTGAAAGTAGGAGGCCCCTGGAAACTGAGGTAACCTGGGAAGAGCCAAGGATTGTGGTTTGGAGAGTGAGTGAAACGTCCCTTGCTGACTCCCTCAAAAGAGGGCTAGATCATCAGAAGACAGTCTAAGGTCCGTGGGGCTGGCCTACCTTCTCCCCTCTTTCCCTCTCCCTCCCTCTCCCTCCACACTCCCTGTCCTCCCGTCCCCAGGATACTTGGAGGCTGGGTCTGGAGCCCGATCCTGAACCCTCTGCTGTGTCTGTGGTTGTTGGTAGTGCCTGTGATCGTGTGTTGCCATTTTGTCTGACTGTGGCCCCTCCCTCTTCCCTCCAGACCCTCTACTTTCCTGTGCCCTTCGGTATTGTTTGAAGACCCCTCTCCCCAAGGAAGAGCAAATATGAGACATTCCCCCCCACCAATAAACTCCTCAACGATCTAGTCCTCCTGTCTCTTGATTTCTCAGTGCGTCCTTTTGGGGGCAGGGCATGCAGGAGGGAGAGGAGGCCGGAGGAGAGGAGCCTAGACCTCGCCTACACAGAACTCTGAGTCAGTCTCATTCTGCATTAGAACTGTTTACTGTTCCATTGCTGGCCATCAAATCCTTCTCTTCCTGACCCACAAGGAAGTCTTCTCAAATCCTCAAGGCCTCCCCAACTAGGGACACTCCACAAGACCTCACCTTACCCAAGCCTTTGTTTCTGAACTCTTCCTCCTTTCTCTTGCCTCAGCCTCGACAGGAAAACCAGAGGCCTACCAGGTGGGGAAAAGAGGTTGATTAACTGAATAAATGCCCCCTCCCCCAGCATCCCTCTCGACCAACCGACCGAGGGTCAGGAAGTGACAAGGATGTGTGTTGTAATGGGGTTGAGGTGGGCAGAAAGAGGAGCTCCTGGGCGCCCAAGATGAAAGGCCTGTCTGACCGTTGCCGCCTCATGCCTAATTAAAGACTCAATTCCGGGCGCCTGAGTTCTGAGTTGTAGCTGCAGATGCTTGACCCCTTTCTAGCCCCAAGGCCCCAGGGATGCAGAGAGCAGGAGAGACCCAGCTCTAGAAATGAGCTCAGAAAAAGAGATCTACCTGGAGACAGAAAAATAGGGGAACAGGAAGGAAGGCTCTAAGACCTGCTTCTTTGGGCAGAGGTGCAGTAGGGAACCTCGCCAGGGATTTCAGACTTTTCCACAGAAACCTCAGCTCTGACTCTAAAAATGGAACAGGTCTAGCAGGGTGGCGAGAGCCACAGAACACCAGCTATGACTGAAGATGAAGTTGGAACGGTCCTTGTAACATTCATCCCGGGAAAAGAGAACCTGGGAAGGGATGAAGAGGTGGCTTTGACCCCTGTCCCCCAAAGTTTTCAAGACCCTATTCTTACAAACAAGCACTCTAGTGTAACACTCTCACATGTCTCCACATCCAAACCTGCTTGCTTCCGATTTTCAAACTCTAAAGGCCATGTGGCACCGAGGGACACTGAAGGCTCAGCCTTCTGACACTCTGCTCTGGCTCTAGTCCTGGGATAACCGCCAACAGCAGGCTTTCCAGCAAGGCACTCATTCACCTTTACATAGGGGACACAGGGGTGACTGAGACACTGCACAGGCCGCGGGGCGTGTCCTAGAAAGCGTGCTCCTCCCACCTCGGAGTCAAGTTTACGGAACAGAGCTGCCAGGCCCGACGCACCGTGGCAGGCAGCCGACTCCATTCGTCTGACCCAGCCGGGCTTGACTCTGTCTAGGCGCGCCATGTTCGCGCGTGGGTCCCGGAGGCGCCGCTCCGGACGTGCGGTGAGCAGGGCTCAGGGCAGTGGTGGGGGTCAGGGGTAAACTAAGATCCAGGCGAGGGGGCAGGGCACCGGGACAGAGGGGAGGCACCCCAAGGGAGGATCTGGGAACTCCCTTCCCTAGCTTTTCCCAGACTTGGGCACTGGAACTGAAGTACAATTGTGGGTGCGAAAACATGTAGATATGGTGGCTCAAGCCCCTAAGACATCTCACACCTTTATAACTGTTGCAGTCTGGGGATGCCCCCTTACCTGTGAATTAATCCGAAAGGTGAAAAGAATAGGGTCTTGAGATTGGAGACTGAACAAGCGTGGGACATCCTGAGTTTCTGATTAAGGGACCTCACACATTGAGGGAATGAGAGCGGGGATCCTTCATCCATGGGAACCAAGAGTCAATGAACTAAGATTTAGGATTAGATTTCCAGACTTCCATCGGAGTCTGGAAGCTGACTTCCTACATAGGATGGTTTCTCTCTTGCTTTGAAAGATCTTTAAGCAAGAAAGGTGGAATCTGGACCAAAGAAGAGAGTAGTCCTAAATTATGAAGGGTAAAGGCAAAAATGTCTTGGGCTAGGGCTTTGTCAATGGAGCACGGATGAGCTGGCCCTCAGTTCCTCAGGTAGGATAGATGGAGCCAGGATTTGGGGGAAGGGCGGGAGAACTTCTGAGGGAAGGGCATTGCCCAGACTCCATGAGGGATCCCAGGGAAAGGATAGGTTCTCTCAGGCGCCTACCCTGTGGGACTGGAGTGCAGCTGGAGCCCTGGATATTGAAGGGAGACTTGGGAGGGAATGCCCAGATTGGGGTCTCTGCTCTGGCAGGTAGAAGACTCTCTCTGACAGACCTGTCTGAGAACTAAAGAGGGACAGACCAGCCCAGACAGGAGAATTCCCTGGAAAGGGAATCCAGGAAAGTGGTCTCAGCTGCCCTGCCTCTGGTTGGACTGCTTCCTCCTCCCCCGCGCTCCAGGCGCGGTCTCAGCCTGCCCAACGCTGCCCCCAGTAAGACAGGCCCCAGCCTGCGATTGTGAGCCTGGGAGTGGAGTAGCAGGCGTTGACTTCTCCCTCCCTACTCCCGCGCCTTATTTCTTCTTGCATCTGCCCCCACCCACTACAGCCTCCAGAGGCAGAGGACCCTGCCCGCGGCCAGCCTTGCAATTCCTGCAGGGAGCAGTGCCCGGGTTTCCTGCTGCACGGCTGGAGGTAAGCGACCCTAGCTTTTGCCAGAGACCCGCCCCACGGCTTGAACTCCGCCCACAGAGAGCTCTGTTGGGAAAGGAACCTCAACGCTCATTCCAGGGCCCCACCCCTGACTCATTCCCGAGAGACCTGTTCCCAGGAGGGTTCCACAGCCTTGAACCCCAAAAGAATCTTCTCTCAAGTCTAAGTCCCATGTCTAGAGCCATCTTCTAGCCCTGCCCACAGACCCCTTCTTAGGCTCAGGACTTCTCCCCCATACCCAGTGTTCTCTCCTACTGGAGCCTGGCACCCAAAGTCTAAGAGCCCGCAGTCCCACAGACTCCCAATTGTGTCCCCGCCCCCCCTACACATAACCTAGAGACCTGTCTTCAGGGGTGGTTACCCCACAGAGCACAGAATCATTTGCCTGTGGAAATCCCTTGATTTGTGATACTAGTCTCAGCCCCGGAGTCTCGCCCCTGCCAGGCCTGTTGCCCAGAGGATCTGACCCAAGTACCAGAGCTGAAACCGAAGCTCCACCCCTTCATATCCTGTACCCAGGATCGCAGGCCAACCCCTCCCCCCAGTCCTCTAGGCCCCTATTTTCCAGACCAGTCATCATGGAGAAGCTGAGCCTGGCACAGCCAGTGTCCCATGTCCATGGTCACACGGCAGAGGCAGAGCCTGGCTCTTCGCCTCAGCTCCTGTTAGCCCTGGCCTCGGGCACGGTCCCAGCTCTGTCCCAACAGTCCTTTGCTGTGAATGTGCATGTCCTGCCCTTCAGTTGGTCCTGGGCTGCCTAGAGATCTGGGTGGGCCACTCCTTAGTAATTGATTCCTATCCTGGCTCTCACAGAAAGATCTGCCAGCACTGCAAATGCCCGCGGGAGGAGCATGCGGTGCACACTGTGCCTGTGGACCTAGAACGCATCATGTGCCGGCTCATCTCAGACTTCCAGCGCCACTCCATTTCCGATGACGACTCAGGCTGTGCCTCAGAGGAGTATGCCTGGGTACCCCCTGGCCTCAAGCCGGAGCAGGTGACCAAAGGCTAGCTACCCACTCTAGTTCTCCAATGGGCACACACATATGCAGGCACATATGCATTTGAGTGCAAACCTATTTCTGGAGTAATGCCGGAGCGTGGTCCACGGACCAGTGTCTCTCTGTTCTGCGTGTTCACTGGGGCCAGTTCCTCTAGGTTTTGTTCACTTTTCATCCCATTTCTTTTGAAAAGGTGTGTGTGTGTGTGTGTGTGTGTGTGTGTGTGCGCGCGCGCGCGCGCACGCGCGCGCGCGCACACACACACACACGCACGCGCGCGTGCATCCACACATGCACCAAGTGTGTACAGGTGCCTGAAGATACCAAAAGAGGTATCAGATCCATTGGAAGTGAAGTTATGGAGGTTATCAGCAGTCATGTGTGTGCTGCAAACTGAGTTCCAGTTCTCTGGATGAGCAAACAAGCGCTTTTAGCCACTGAACTATCTCTCCAGCCCCATTTCTTTTCTTTTTTTTTTTTGTTTGTTTATTTTTTTTATTGAATATCGTCTTCATTTACATTGCCAATAGTAAAACCTTCCCCGATATCCCCCCTTACCTAAGACCCCCAACCCCTCTCCTTCCTCCTTCCCCCTGCCTCCATGTATATGCCTCTCCACCCAACACACTCCCTCCTCCCCCCTCCAGCCCCATTTCTATTCTATCCTTTACTCCAGACTTCATCTCAGCACATCATTCACTAGATTCATTCATTGAAGGAATGAATTATTCATTCAATCAATCGTTACTGAACATTCGCTATCTGTTGGACACTTCTAGGTACTGAGGACAGTAAAGAAACCATAAAACAAAGACTGGGGGTATGATTCAGGTATAGAGTTTTTGCCCTAGCATGTATTTGACCTTGGGTTTTAACTCCAGCACCAAATCACACACACACATGCACATGTATGCTGGCACTTCTATTCCCACATGGGAATGCCAACAATCCAAGCATGGCTTCTCTGTTATGAAATGCCATAGTATTTGCATAGATCCGACACATTAATGGCACATTAGTTTTGTATATAACCTAAACATCTTCCCTACACTTTAAATCTTCTCTAGATTATAAACCGTGCTATACTGCAAATGCCAGATAAGCAGTTGTGTTATTTCCGGGCTGGGATTTGTAGCTCTGTTGCAAAGAACATGCCTAACATGTTCAAGGCCTTGGACTCAAGCCCATAGCTAAGGAAAAAAAAGATAGTGTTCAGGAAAAAAAATAGCTGTGTGTGGTAATACATGCTTGTAATCCCAGCCCTGGGAAGGCTGGAGCAGGAAGATTAGCACAAATTCAAGGCTGTGTGGAGTAATAGTAAGATCCTATCTTTAAAAAAAATATAACAATAATGGCAAGAAAAATGTGCATGTTGTTGGGAAGCGGTGGTGCACGCCTTTAATCCCAGCACTTGGGAGGCAGAGGCAAAAGGATCTCTGTGAGTTCGAAGCCAGCCTGGTCTACAGAGTGAGTTCCAAGACAGCCAGGGCTACACAGAGAGAGGCTGTTTCAGAAAAATAGTCGGTGTGTAGAGGTAGGCGTTCAGTTCATATTGGATCTTTGAAAACTGTCTTTGGTGAGTTAAGCCCTGGAGTGTGGAACTCTCAGAGAAAAGGCTTGACTGTGCATCAGGTGGCATAAGGGCTATGGAATTTAAAAAAGCTGAGGGAGGAAAGGGAGCGAGGCCAGGATTATAAATAGAGTGTCCAGGCAAGCCCTATCTGAGCCACCCTGAAGGGGGTGAAGGGAGCCTTGCAGAGATCTGAGGCTGGCACAGTCCAGGCTAAGTAAGTAGAAATGCCAAGGTACAGAGGCAGGGTGTGCTTGGCACATCTGTGTGAAGAAATGTGTGGAGACCAGTGGGGTAGGAGCAGGGTGGGCAAAGGGAGAGTACTTGCAGGAAAGGCCAGAGGAACTAGAGGATCATGGAGAGAACTTAGCTCTGAATGAGGGGAGACACTCGAGAGGGCTGTGAGGAGAGGGACGTGTCTTGTCTTCTTATATAACAGTATATCTGGCTGCTAGAACAGCCTGTAGTAGCAAGGGTGGAATCAGGCCTGGTGACAAGGAAGCTCTGTCAAGAGTTGGGGTCACTGCTGAGTGAAGCTTGCTTTTGGAAATCTACACAGTGTTAGGATTAGAGAAGGCACTGCACCTTTGTACATATATGCAGTACCACTGAGCGTGGGAAACCGCCCGGTCTCAATTCTGGATACATTGTCTTTTGTTGTTTTGGTGGGATTTTCTGAGACAGGACTCTGTAATCCCTTGATTGGACTGGAACTCACTATGCAACCCAGTGCAGCCTAGACTACATAACAAGTCCCAGTCTTTAAGAAATTAAGCGGGACAGTGGTGGCACATGGCTTTAATCCCAGCACTTGGGAGGTTGAGGCAGGCAGTTCCTTGAATATTCAAGGCCAGCCTGGTCTACACAGAGAGAGTACCAAGACAGCCAGGACTACCCAGAGAAACCCTAACTAGGAGAGAGGGGGGGGGCGGAGAGAGAGACAGAGACACAGAGACAGAGAGAGAGGGGGGAGAGGGAGAGGGAGAGAGAGGGAGGAATGGGAGAAAGAAATTGAAAGCCAGGCACAGTTTCACAGGCTTTCAGTACCAGCATCATTTGAGACGCTGAGGCAGGTAGATCTTTGTGAGTTCAAGGCCAACCTGGTCTACATATCAAGCTCCAGGCCACCAGCTAGGACTAAGTAATTGGAATGAATAGATCGATCGATCGATCGATAGATAGATAGATAGATAGATAGATAGATAGATAGATAGAGGGGTGAGAAGTGAAAGATGACTCTAAAGATGAATGGGTGGATGAACTAGTATGAGAAAAGCCAGCCAGGCCAGGCAGTGGTGGCGCATGCCTGTAATCCCAGCACTTGGGAAGCAGAGGCAGGCAGGATCTCTGTGAGTTTGAGGCCAGCCTGGTTTACTACATAGTGAAACCCTGTCTATCTTGAAAAACCTAAAAAAAAGAAGAAGAAGAAGAAGAAGAAGAAGAAGAAGAAGAAGAAGAAGAAGAAGAAGAAGAAGAAGAAGAAGAAGAAGAAGAAGAAGAAGAAGAAGAAAGAAAAAGAAAAAGAAAAGAAACTTGGGCAAACCAAGCACAGTAGTGCATACCTATAAACCTTTATAATACCTATAAAGCCCTTAGGAGACCAAGGCCAGCCTGATCAAAATAGCAAGGGCCAAACCAGCAAGAAATATGTATTGAGACCCCCATCTCAAAGAGGAAAGGTCAGGGAAGGAGAGATTTAAAAGAAAATCTCTTTTTAAAAAGAACGAGCAAGTTTGAATAAGAGTTGGTGGTGCTAGTTACATAACCACATCACCTAAGATGTGGGAGAGGTGTCAGGGCTGCATTTTCGGCACCTTAGCCAATAGATGACCATTATAACCAAGGTGAAAGCAATTTCTGAGAAGGTATATATAGACAGAAGCAAGGGGACCAAGGACTCAGCCCTATAATCATCCCATATTCGGGAACAATTTAAAGAATGAGACAAGCAGCCAGAGAGGAAGGAAGGAAGGAAGGAAGCCAGGGCTTTGTGGTATTCTGGAGGCCCAAGGAAGAAACTGTTTTCAGGAAGGGAGAGTAATCAGCCGGGACCTGGACTCAGGATGCTCTAGCCAATGAGAACTAAGGTGAGAACAATGATTTATTTTTTACAGCGCGGACATCCCCAGTGACCTGAGTTGGGCCAAGATACAATGGAAGCATAGGAAGTGGAACGAGCAGGAATACTCGACTCTTGAGAAGTTTTGCTATAAAGGGAGGAAGCGAGCAGGGTTTGCCCTGTGGGTCCCTTCAGCCATGCAGGAGTTTCAAGAAAAGAGACTGGCATCAGGAAAAAAGCACCCTCCAGATGATTTTAATTTTCCCATAGAAGCAGGGACCCATGACCTCGCTGTGTCCTAGCTCATCCCTAACTGTAATTGTTTTCTCTCGCCCTCTCATGTCCTCCCAGGTTTACCAGTTTTTCAGTTGCCTTCCAGAGGACAAGGTCCCCTATGTCAACAGTCCTGGGGAGAAATATAGGATAAAGCAGCTGCTACACCAGCTACCCCCACACGACAGTGAGGTGAGTGACAGAAGGCTGGACGGGCATGCCAGGAGTGGGGTACAGCTTGGGCAAATTCAGGGCAGCTGGCAAGAAATGGCAGGGTCAGCTAAGGAAAGGTGAGGAGAAAGGCCTGGAGAAGCAGGTGCCAAAAGGAGACATTCCTTGACCAAATTTAGCTGAGTCTTGAGAAGAGGCGGGGGACAGGTATCAATCACCAATGGTAGGCGCAATACAGACAGTGGCCTAGAAGAAAATTCTGTGAGCGTGGATGAAGTCCAAAAGACTCCTTCTCTCCCCAGGCACAGTACTGCACAGCCTTGGAAGAGGACGAGAAGAAAGAGTTGCGAGCTTTCAGCCAGCAGAGGAAACGGGAGAATCTGGGACGGGCCACTGTTCGAATCTTCCCAGTGACCATTACTGGGGCCATCTGCAAGGAGGTGAACTGGAGAGGGGTCTCAGCAAGTGAAGGCCCTGAGGCCTCACACCCAGTCGGGTGTCTGTAGAGCCCTCTGGTGAATATAATGTGTCCCTTAGATACCCCATTGGGTCTAATTTGTCTCTAAGACCTTGATAGATAGTTTGTGGTTTCCTCTCCCCCATGCAGAAGGTATGGAGCGGGGACTGTCACTTTTGCTCGTCTTGTGATCAGGACTTGTTCTTAAGATCTGATCCACAAGGCTGGGCCTAGTGGCTCACACGTGTAAGCTTGACAATTTGGGACACTGAGGCAGAAGGATTGTTAAGCTCAGAGGCATCCCAGGCTACATAGTAAGACCATGTCTCAAAACAAAGAGCTCGCTCACAAGCCTATCCCCAACCATGCAAATTAATAACAACAAATAATAATAATAACCGATAAAGAGTGGCAGAACCTGAATCTTGGGGTAGATCCATCCACGGTCGATGGGACTTCTCTCGAAGGCCTTGCCTGGTGGGTTGGGGGCCTGTCTTTAAAACTATTTGGTGAGGTCTATTGACTGAGACCTCTGTGGAGCAGAGACTATCTCTACAGCACCTCCACTGGGTGTAGCTTAATATTTGCCCCAGTCACCTAGAAGAAGGCTTACCTCTTTATGGTTTCCCACAAGTAGAGTCAGTCTCTTATGTACCCCCCTCCTCCTTGTGAGTGGGAACTATCTCAGATTTATCCCATAGGAGGTGCTAGTTCCTGGAGAATCAGGGGTTCAAGGCCAGCCATAGCTGTGTATTAAATTCAGAGCCAGCGTGGGCTACATGAGATCCTGTCATAAAAAAAATATACAAAGGTTCACCACGGGAGAGGTCAAGTTCTCACACGCTTGGCTGACCCCATCCATCTGATTCTCTTGGTGACTGTGATGGTGTCTGTCATTTGTCAGTGTGGAAAGCAGATCGGAGGCGGGGACATCGCAGTCTTTGCCAGTCGCGCAGGCCTGGGTGCCTGTTGGCACCCCCAATGCTTTGTGTGCACCACGTGCCAGGAGCTGCTGGTTGACCTCATCTACTTCTATCACGCTGGCAAGGTCTACTGTGGGCGCCACCACGCTGAATGCCTGCGCCCTCGCTGCCAAGCGTGTGATGAGGTTTGTGTCTCCCCGGCCAGAGGTGGAGGGTGGACCGAGCCAGAAGCGAGTTCTTATGGCTGGCAGCCCCTGACACACACCCCCCCGGGTGATCTGTGCCTGCCTTACAGATCATCTTCTCCCCTGAATGTACGGAGGCGGAGGGGCGACACTGGCACATGGGTCACTTCTGCTGTTTCGAGTGTGAAACTTCGTTAGGAGGGCAGCGCTACGTCATGCGTCAGAGCCGCCCCCACTGCTGTGCCTGCTATGAGGCCCGCCATGCAGAATACTGTGACGGCTGTGGGGAACACATCGGTGGGTGAGAACATGCTGGGACAGGACAGGGGCATATAAACAGCTAGGCCATGGCCCCATTCACCCCCCCTCCTCCCCACAAAGCTCCTCCTTCTCCTCCCTTCCTTTAGTACTGGAGATGGGAATCAGGGTCAGAGCTTCCAGCACGCCCAACAGACTTTCTTCCACTGATCTACCCTCCCCAGCCTATGTCATGCTTTCTAAATCCCACCGACACATCAGCCCCCACACACACACCTAAATGCACCCGCAGAGCACTCTCTGAATCCAGCATGCTAACATGAAGCCTTTACCACGCACCCTCCTCCCTCCCTCATCCTACCTTAAGTCCTCTGCCCTCTAGCACACCGTACCTTTTCAGACACCCTACCTTCCTCTTCTTTTTTTTTTGTTTTTTTTTTTTTGTGTGTTTTGTTTGTTGTTTTTTCTGAGACAGGGTTTCTCTATGTATAGTCCTGGCTGTCCTGGAACTCACTCTGTAGACCAGGCTGGCCTTGAACTCAGAAATCCGCCTGCCCCCCAGCCGCCACCACCTGGCTGCACCCTACCTTCTTAAACTGGCTTCTTTCCCACCCAATTCATCTCCTACCTAAGTCCCGCCCCTAACAGCCACGCCCCTTTCCAGGTCCAGCCTTCCACTTATTTGCCTTCTACCTAAAGTTGACTGGCACTCCTAACGAGAGCTCAGCGCCCATTTATGCTCCTTAAAAGAGCATCCTAGGAAAGAAAGACAAAGCCCCATTGCAGAGAGATAAGGAAGAGAGAGCTAAATCTCATATTATCTGCTTTCTCCACAGAAAGTGGAAGTGGGGAAAAAAGCCAGGGTGCCCTACTTCAAATCCCTCACCCCTTCCTAAGAAAGAGCCCACTTAGGTAGGGTAGCCTATGAGTGCTGCCTCAGTTTCCCCACATTTGTTGGTCCTCACAGGCCTGGACCAGGGCCAGATGGCTTATGAGGGCCAACACTGGCACGCTTCAGATCGCTGCTTCTGCTGCAGCCGTTGCAGTCGACCTCTGCTGGGCCGCCCTTTCCTGCCACGCGGAGGCCTAATCTTCTGCTCACGAGCCTGCAGCCTCAGGTCCGAGAGCACCACCGCTCCAGGGCCCGGTCGACGAAGCTGGAGCGCCGGCACCGTCAATGCACCGCTCACAGCTTCCACAGCTTCTTTCTCGGCTACGGAGGGGACATCCGAGATGGCCAGCAAAGGCACCTGTACCAAGGCAGAGCCTGGTGAGCCCCGCTTCCACCACGCCTTTCCTGGGCCGCCCAATCTTGTCCTGTAGCATCCTATCTCCCCAGAGAGCTGGGCCCATCTTGCTCCATTTCAGGACTAGTCTCCTGCCCTGACTCCACCTGTCTGCTGACCCGGGGTCCACCCTGCAGCTGCACAGAACCTTTACACACCTCAACTCACCCCGTCTTGAGCCGAAGTAATTCCCTCACTTCAAGCAACCTGCCCACCTCTACCCACTACACCCAGGCTTCCCCTCCATTGTATCGCAAACCAAATCTACTCCAGCCCTTGATAATGCCCCCTTCTGGCCAACCCACCAGCCCATTTCCGGGCCACAGTCAGTATACCAAACATTCCCTACTCATGCCAATTTACTCCCTACCCTTCTCTCCACCCAAAGCCCCAAGCAAGAGCCAAATTTTGAGGTATCCAATGTCTGACCCCTGCCCCACTTCCTAGTCCCAGAAGAGGGAAGAAGACATTCCTGAATCTTTCCTCAAGGAAAGGACCAGACAGAACAAACACATATCCTGTGTCTTCCATCTTTTTTTCCTAGCTGCAGGACCTGAAGAGCCCTCCCACTTTCTGAGAGGGGCCCCCCACCGCCATTCTATGCCCGAACTAGGGCTCCGCAGTGCCCCTGAACCACCCACAGAATCCCCTAGCCATCCTGCCATGCACCCAGATGATAACGCCTTTGGTCGCCAGAGTACTCCTCGTGTCAGCTTCCGAGACCCTCTGGTATCTGAAGGAGGACCACGAAGGACCCTTAGTGCACCTCCAGCCCAGCGCCGCAGACCGCGAAGTCCCCCACCCAGGGACCCCAACTGCCACCACCACCACCACCGCCGCCGCCGCCACCGCCGCCGGCGACAGCGGCATCGCTGCCAAGGGAGCCACCATCACCACCACCATCCGGGCAGACATGGCCACCATCGCTGTGGCTTGGGATCAGGTTCAGATTCAGAATCTTGTTCCAGCTCGCCCTCCAGCCCCAGTTCAGAGTCTTCTGAGGAGGACGGTTTCTTCCTAGGGGAACGCATCCCACTGCCCCCTCACCTATGCAGGCCCAGGACCACTCAGGATACTGCAACCGAAACCTTTAACTCCCCAGCCCAGCCACTCGTCCAGGAGTCTCACCCTGCAATGCCTCGCCAGGCCCGGGACAGAGACAAGAACTGCATCGTGGCTTGAAGGAAGGCAGCTTTAGAAGGAGCTTTTTTTTTTTTTTTTTACCTTTCTAAAGTGTAAATGATGATTGTCCTAAACTAAGTCATGGTTCTCTTCTGCACTCCAAAGCAATGTAATAGTTGTTAAAGAAACAGATCTGGCTTCTTGGTTCTGATGATTTTGCCTCAAGTTCCCTCCTCCTGATGCTAACATGCATTTGATCAAAAAAATTAACTTATTCATTATAGATTTTGACAATATTTTTATTGTTTATTTAGCCCTTCACAGCTCACCCCACACAGAGAAAAAGGTTATTTGTAGTGGGTCACTCATTTTGTAGCTTATGTGGGGATATGGTTCAAGCAGAACTCACGTCAGCTGCTGGTACTGCAGAGCAAAGGGGAATCTACCACACCCAGAAAGGTGACCACGCCCAGGTGGGCTGATTGTCAGGCTGGAAGACAAAACCCCCAATGAAGGCACTTTTGCAGGGACGTAGCTCAGTGGAGAATGCTTGCCTAATATGCACAAGGCTCTGGGTTCAATTTCTTGTACCATAAGCACTTTCAGTGGGGTCAGAGAATTGGCTGGAGTGGAAACCCGAGGAGGTATTGTTTTAGAGACAGGATCACACTGTGTAGCCCTGGCCTCAAACTCAGAGAGATCCGCCTGCCTCTGCCTCCTGAGTGCTTGGAGTAAAGGCATATGCCACCACCGCCCAATAGGAGGAAGTTTTTGATGGAGGAGCTATTGACAGGTAGCAGAGATGGCTGAAAGATGATCACGGGCCATCTGTGGGGTCTGCAAGAGGAAGAAAGAAAGCGTTGATGAATGTAGATGCCCATTTATACAGACAGGAATGCTGACACATGACATTCATAACACAAAGGCATTAAGAATCAATAAGGGACACAGTTGGCAGTCATAGCCTTCCCTATTCCATTTTCCTTTTCCTTTCTCCTTTTTTAAGGGTTTTTTTTTTTTTTTTTTTTTTTTTTTTTTTTTTTGGAAACAGGGTCTTAGCCGAGTGGTGGTAGCACACGCCTGTAATCCCAGCACTCTGGGAGGCAGAGGCAGGTGGATTTCTGAGTTCGAGGCCAGCCTGGTCTACAGAGTGAGTTCCAGGACAGCCAGGGCTACACAGAGAAACCCTGTCTCAAAAAACAACAACAACAACAACAAAAAGAAACAGGTCTTACTATGTACCTCTGGCTATCCTGGAACTTCCTATATTGACCAGGCTGGCCTTGGACTCAGAGAGATCTGCCTTCGTCTGCCTCCAAAGTGCTAGGATTAAAAGGGTTTGCTACCACTCCCCAGCCCTTTTTCTTTTCTTCTGCTCTCAGCGTGCACACAAGTGTACGCGCGCGCGCGCGCGCGCGCGCGCACACACACACATACTTACCAGTGGGGGCTGCTGTATGTCTTTGCTGCTTTAGAGGGAAGGTGATGTATGCATCGTAGCCAAAGAGCAACGTAGCAAGTATACCCAGTATCTGGAAAGATAGGAAGAAGAGACTGGATTAGAGGGCATGCCTACTAAGCCTCCCTGTCTTTGTATCCACCCACCTCCAGGGAGGAGCCCTTGTAGGTTAGTGACACCAGCCTCGTGCTCAGAAGCCTGGACACCTAAGGGAACAGTCAGGAGTCTGAATGCACACTACCTTACCGTCTCCCCAGTACCTCTCAGCACAGAACATCCACCCCCACTGCCCCATATGCAGAGGGCTTGCTTCTTACTACAATTCGAGATAAAGTTCTAGCAGAAGGTAGCCTAACATGTTGACAAAGGGGCTGCTTTTGCCTCTCACAAGATCTGTGTCTGAGAAGGAACAGTGTTTTTACACCAAATGATCTCCATAGATAAAGCTCATTGCTGGGGCCAGATTTTGCTCTAAGCCTAGAGAGCTTTGGATCTGTTTCTTGGGCCCTTACCCCAGCGACAATTTTGGAGCCGCCTCTTCCATCTACAAGGACAACAATGGAGGTGATCAGGTACAGGATGGCCGCTACAAGGGATCTGAAGAAGTCCTGCAATGTGGACCAAGAGAAAGGTGACCTCAGCACCCAGAGCTGCAGACCATCCCGACTTCCCAACCCCTGCCGGGCCCCTTTCTCACAGTCCAAGGCCAGTTGATGAATGATATCTTGGAGTGCAGGTCACACATGTAGAAGACAAATAAGACAGCAGCAAAGATCATCTCAATCACCGACAGAGAGGAGTAGGCTGATGTTGTTGATGCACTGAAGCAAATCAAAATCACCAGGCACAGTATCTGAGAGGACAGCAATGGGCCTCAATGAGCCATGGGTTAAAAACAACAGTTTAAATTAGAAAAGAGGGGTCTTGCCAGGCGGTGGTGGCGCACACCTTTAATCCCAGCGCTCTGGGAGGCAGAGGCAGGCGGATTTCTGAGTTACAGGCCAGCCTGGTCTACAGAGTGAGTTCCAGGACAGCCAGGGCTATACAGAGAAACCCTGTCTCGAAAAAAAAAACAAACAAACAAACAAACAAAAAAGAAGAAGAAGAGGGGTCTCAAACCTAAATATCCAGCAAGGGGAAAGAAGGAAATCTACTTTCCAAGATGTAGCTCAGTGAACGAGCATTTGCCTAACATATGCAAAGCCCTAGGTTCCACCCACTCAGTAGAGACAGTTGGGGAAGAAAGAAAAAAAAAACATTTTTCTCAAATAACTACCAGGAGTGAGAAAATGACATCCGATCATTGCGAAATACCTCTCGCATGATCGGTGTTCTTCCAAGCATTGTCTAAGAGCTTTACAAGTGGCATTTCACTTAATCATCACAAGAATCTAATGAGCTAGGTACATTTATTTTACACATGAGGAAAGTGAGTCACAGAGAGGTTAAGTGGCTTGCCCAGGGTTACCCAGTAAGAAAAGAGCAGAATTAGGTGCTTCAGTTCTCCTTTCCCTGAGGGGAGTGGCTCTGCCAGGTGTTTTGTGAGCGCTGGTGGCGCCAGCGTCCATGCCTTGAGGGGGAGGGAACGTTCGGTTCCCCAGGCAACCCCTTTGGGAAGGGGTGAGACTGACACTAGAAGGGCAGGGCTCCGTTAAAGGAGCCGCGCCTCTTTTATAAGTGACCCAAAGGCGGTGCCCACTTGGAGGGGGGATGGAAAACCAAGGTTCCCAAGAACCATCCAAAGAGCTAAGGACCTCCCATCCAGTCCCAAATGGGCAAGGAAGAACTGGTGAAGTGTGGAACGCCCTACCCTAGAGGGGACTAGCTCTACCCCACCCCAACAGGCCCCGCCTTTGGGCGCATTGCCAGCCCGCCAGCTAGTGCCCAGATCGGCCACGCCCTGCCACGAGACTCCCACTCCCCAGGACCCCTTCTCTCCGACCACAAGGAGTCTACACCCACACACGCACCCGCACACCCACAACCCCGAACATTAGTTATAGATAACTCACCTCACCAAGGAACCACCAGCTCTCCACCCCTTTGCCCATGCCCCACCGGACGCCCTGCACCTTGGCTGGCTTCGAGCCTCCTCCACAAACTCACCCACCTGCATCCCACTGCCAAGCAACTGGACCACGTGCCTACCTCCACCGAAACAGTCCCGTACCGAGTGGTCCAGCCTGCACACCCCGGCCTCTACCCACACCCTCCGTCCCGGGAACACTCACAATCTCAGCAAACAGGAGAATTCCCTTTTTGGTGCGCGAGAAGCTGGTGCAGGCTAACCAGCAGCCGGGGGCCGAGAGACGCTCAGAGTCCGCCATGGTGGTGTGCTGGAGTCCCTGGGACGCAGAAGCTCTGCTTTCTGGCTCACGGGTTCGAGGTCGCCGCACACCCAACCGTCTGTCCCGCCGTCTGGCCGGGAAGGGGGCCCCCGGGCAAAGGAGGGAATGAATCACCGCGCCTAGCAAAGCAGGCGGGGCCGGAGGGGGCCGGGCCAGGTGGAGGCCGCCCCGGAAGCCCCCTTTGCCCTGCGGCCGGCGAAGACGATACGGGTCCCGCACTCAGCCTTATCTTCAAGGTGCCTGGAAATTCCAGGTACCAGGAGCAAGAATATGTAGACCCTTCACTTTTTTTTTTTTTTTTTTAATGCAAAAGCGCTACCGAGGGAATCTGGGTTTGGAAGGGAGTGACTCGATTTTCTACTTTTGATCTTAGCCAAAAAGCCAAGAAGTAATAGAGTCACTCAGTTTCCTTAGCTGAAAAAGAGGTGGCTGAGGCCCTCTTTAAACCTGAAATTCTCGCGGCCAGGTATGTTTCCTGAATTCGGAGTGCTCTGAATTTTAGAAAGTTCTCCCTTTGCATATAGAGCAGTGGTCCTCCACCTGTGAGTAGGGAGCCCTTTGGGGTCGAACAAACCTTTCATAGGGGTCACCTGAGATCACCAGAAAACACAGAGATTTACACTGCAATTCATAACAGTAGCAAAAATGTAGTTACGAAGTAGCAGCAAAAATAATGTCATTTTTGGGGGGTGGGGTGGGTTCGAGACAGAGACTATCTGTGTAGCTCTGATTGTCCTGGAACTCAATCTGTAGACCAGGCTGGCCTCGAACTCAGAAATCTGCCTGCCTCTGCCTCCCAAGTGCTAGGATTAAAGGCATGTGCCACCACTGCTCGGCAAAAATAATATCATGGTCAGGGGTTCTACAGTATGAGAAACTGTATTAAAGGGTCATAGCATTAGAAAGGTTGAGAACCACTGCTCTATAGTACCTAACAGGCAAGATCTGGGGGTATTAAGACTTAATTTCCCCCAAGATCTGATGTAAATGTTCACAATAAGTAGGATAAAGAAAAATAGAAAGGTGTTCCTGATTGGGTCAGGTTCTGTACTCAACTGGTACTAACCTGGGATGGAGAGATTGCAGTCAGTTTCCAGAGTTTGGCTATAAAGGTTAGTGCAGTGGGCAGGGGTGGTTGGTGATAGTGCTGCACAGACTGAGACCTGGGGGTGACTAGTGACTAATAATCAATCTGCTTTGAGCCTAGGCAGCCAGTAGCCTGTGCTGGCTAATTCCAGGGAACTCTTCAGTCTCAGTGCTGGACCTCAGTTTTGTGGTTCTGAGAAGAGGGACCAAGCCAGCTTTAGGGAAAGACTGAAGAAAGCACCCATTTTTACAGAGACATGGGCAAGGTAAGGGGGGGGTGGTCTTTGAGTATAATTTTGTGTACCAATGTTGACATTTCGAGATGTGTCCCTGAGCAATTAATTCATTCCTCCTGGCCGTCATAGTGTTTAACTCTGAGACATATGCCTGGTTACCTGAAATCAGGACCCCCTCCCACTCCCCAGCCCCCAATTGGTTTATACTCAAGTGTAATGCAATCACTAAAAGGCTAGAATTCACCCTAAGGTCCTGCCTGCCCCACCCCAAACATAGGTCCCTTCCAAATTAAAAAAAAAAAAAAGAGGGGGTTCCCTTTTACAATCACCATTGTTGAGAGAATGCCTGAGTAATGGAAAGGTTGAAACATTTTCCCCAGTGTTGAATGCCTGCATTCAAGCAGGGAGAAATACCTGAACTTGTGGGACATTACAAATTTAGCTCTGGCCTCTGTACTTGCTGTTCTCATAACTATTGGCACCCTTCCCCCACCGCTTTGCCTTCTGGTCTTTCATGTTCCACTTCAAAAGCTACGTCTTCGACTGAGGTCAGCAGCCCACCACCCTCCCACAGTATATAGCTGGTCCTTTTTTTTGCTTTGATGTTGTTTGTTTGAGGCTGGGTAGCTCAGCCGGGCTTAGAACTCCTGATCCTTTTGTGTCAGCTGCCCACAAGGAGAAACTACAGGAATACACAATCTCCAGCCAGAACCTTTTTTTTTTTTATTTCTGTAACTATCACTTCTCTTGGAAGTTATCTTTTATGGATTCTTGTTATCCTTGTGTGACACCGGTCTACTTTCACTGGTATAAGTTCACTATACCAGGTCTAGCACCATAGAACTACTGTAGAGCAAGTATACAGTCGAGGTTCAACTGGAACTTGTCAAATACAGTTAAGATTATGATGACAGGTTTTCAAACCAAGCTTTAACTAATCCTGCTTTGAGCTCTCCCCCCCCCCACCCCCAGTCTATTTGCAATTTCTGGGCCTTGTTTTCTGTCTTTGGGAAATGATCTAACCCAGTTGTTGAGTAGGCGTGTAACTAGATGAAAATAACCCTCCCCCCCCCTTAAAGCTAGTAGCAGGGTAAAGCTAAACTAGGTAAATGGTGGCTGACGTTGCTATATTAGTCCCCTGGGTGTGACTGTTTGGGAATTGCGTACTAGAACCCTTTCCTGACTTCAGGGGAACCATACTTCCACTGTACTCTGAATCATAAGTCACCACACACTAACATTCAAGTGTTCACTTCGTTATATCCCAGCTGTTTGGATTGCAGTGTGCTCCACCCCACCCCCACTGCCACCTGAGACTCTGGACCTGTCATTACACACACACACACACACACACACACACACACACACGTCCCGCATCCTCCTTATAGGGGCGAAAGTTGCCTGTTTAGACCACAACTTCCCTCTTTGGGGGATGGGATTGAATGTTCAGGATGTGGTTAACAGCAAGGTGACTGGACATTTGTAGCATTGGCCAGCGCCTGCTTTGTGGCTCACTGGGTTGGAGTCTTCTGTCCATATAAACTTTTGACAATAGGATTCTACTTCCAGGGTGGAGGAAACTTTAGTGCCAGGCTAGGACCGCCCGGTGCAGTTTGTCACCGTCTAAGGAAAAGGGGAGGTGTGGCCCAAAGACTTCTAACCACCCTTTTTAGCCTGGCCCACCCGGGGCGCTGACTCACACCTTCCCCGCTCTGTCTCAAAGTGGGGTTCAGGGCCCCAGCCCGCGCCCCTGGGATAGCAATCTATATGCCACAGTTAAAGCTAGTTTTTAAAAGCCGGAAGTGAGAGACCACAGACTCTGGGTGGAGGAAGGCGTCAGGAGTCTAGATTTGCTATCTTGATGTCAGCTAAGGGTCCGAAGCGTTCCATGCGGGAACCCTGAGCTTACTGGGACACTCCCACAACAGGCCCACTTCTGCATTCCCCCACGTCACAAGCAATAATGTGCGTGCTCCGAAAGTGAACTGAATGAATGAAGGACAGGGTTAGCAAAGCAAACTGGGAAGCAAGCAGAAATAAAGACCCATCTGGAGGCATGAAGGAGGCTGCACGTAACTCTCGTGGTTTCAAAGGGACTTCATCGAAACCAGATCTACTCACCCCTCCCTTCCAGGGTGGACTGGGAAGCCTCACCCCGCCTAGAGCACCTAGCAAGTCAGAACTGGATCAGCTATTTTATTACCTCCCGGCTGGGGAGGAACTAGAAGAAGCTGCTCAGGATGGACGTGGGGGTGGTGGGGTGCGAGTGCTCTGGGCTCTGGGAGGGCCTGACCACTGGCGTCTTGAAGGGGGTGGGGCCAGTCCGCTGTGCACTGTGCAGTGGGAAAGTACTATACCGTGTTAAAGCGCTAAGGGAGAAACTTAGAGGCATGCTAGAATCTCGTGGGACCTCACCTAGTGAGCCCAGAGCGGTCTATTGGCACTCAATGCCTCCGCCTTCCGGCTGCCATCTCCTGAGCGAGCTGGGCACCCCCACCCCGAACCCCTAGAGCCCGCGAGAGCCGGTCCTCGCTCGGCACCAGCCAGGGCCCAGGGGTACCAGGGATACGGTCTTCCAGGTCTTCTGTGGGGTGCTCCGCTGCGCGAACCACGTGGCCAATAGTCATGGCCTCTGGGCTAGGTCCCGGACTGGTCCGGGTCTTGGGCCGGTGGTGAACTGGGGAAACGGTGCTGCGAGGCTCCCTCATCCTGCTCCCCCTAGGATCTGGGCTGCGATCTGGAGATAGCAAGACTAGGGGTTAGATTGGGTGGTGGAGCAGACAATGGAAATCGGGGCCTAAGCTCAGAGTGACCAGATAAACCCTTAGAGACAATTCTCTTCAAGGCCTAAAGGTGTCACTCCATCACAAACCTCGACTTTCCCCACCGCCAAGTATACCTGTTCAATCCAGGACGTGCCCTAATGAAATCATTGCCCAAAGGCAATCAAGCAAAGCCTGGCCTTGGCCTTTGTACCCTGAAGCTTTATTCTCTGACCTCTCACCTCTCCTGCTCTGGTTTCCTGCTCTTTAGGTTACTGGTCAGTTCTTTGTTTTGGTTTTGGGTTTGTTTGTTGTTATTTTTGGTTTTTGGTTTTTTGTTTTTTGGGTTTTTTTTTGGGTTTTTTGGTTTTTTGGATTTGGTTTTTTTTTCGAGACAAGGTTTCTCTGTGTAGCCCTGGCTGTCCTGGAACTCACTCTGTAGACCAGGCGGGCCTTGAACTCAGAAATCCATCTGCCTCTGCCTCCCAAGTGCTGGGATTACAGGCGTGGGCCACCACCGCTCAGCTGACTGGTCAGTTCTTAAACATGGGGCGGGGAGGGGGGGAGGTGCATATGGAGGTCAGAGGACAACTTATGTGGATGGATCAGGTCTCTCCTGCCACTGTGCATGTGTGTGCGGGTCCTAGGGGTCGAACTCAACGTCATTGGGCTTGGTGGCAAACACCTTCATCTACTAAGCTCTCTTGCCAGCCCTCTTCGTCTCTCACGAGTGAAGTCCCTACTCTCTAAAAGCAGATGTGGGAGATGCAATCCGCACGGCTTCTCAGGAGGTTAGGCAAGCACTGCCCTGCTCAACCGCATCTCAGACACCAGAGTTCCCAGGTTCTCTATCCTTATCCCATGCAGCGTTCTCTAAGGACAAAGACAGAGAGAGAGGACGCTTTAACCCAGGACCCTCCTCTCCCAAGGCCTCAAAAGCATCCTCTCTGAAGTGCTTACCCTGGGATGGGTTCCCTCCCTGTCCCAGACTTTGTGAAATCTATATAGGCCTATCCAGACACTGGACCTCTACAGTACCCCAACTGAGACCACCAACCCCCTTTTTCCACGGGATCCAGCCATATCACTCTCTGAGCCTCCCCTTCCCCTCTCTGATCTCTGCCTACCTCTCTTCTCTGGGAAACCCACTACCTCACCTGTCCTCTGGTGTGCTCCAACCTCCTCACTCCTACTGCCATCCATCTCTTGAGGCCGTTGAAGTACCAGGTAAAGGCGGGGGCCTCCAGTTCGGATCCTCTCCACCACCTGGGCATGAGTGAGGCCCCGTGTTGACTGCCCATTGATATAGAGCACGAGGTCACCAGCCTGGAAGAACACAGTGCTGTATGAAGGGCAGATGGAGGCTGGACAAGGATAAGGACCACATCTATGAACGGACTGTTGCTTGGAGCTGACCTGCAAATGACCACATCTCTGTGCTGGCCCATCCTTCAGCAGTCCACGCACGGCCAATGGAGCATCCCCAGATACATTTCGGCCTCCACTTAACGTGAGACCGAAGCCTGCAGGACCTCGGACCAGCTCCACAGAAAATCGGCCAGTGGCTTGGGGTAGTTTCAAAGCATAGCCTGCCTTATTCTGGGTTACTGGAAGTGGCTCCACACATGTACCCAGAGTCTGAGACCTTTGATGCTGAAAAAGGGGCAGGAGTATGCATAAATTAGCTGCGTGTGTACCTTACTCGGCATTATTATAGCTGTGAGGAGACAACTTGGGGAGGGAAGGGTTTATTTTGGCTTGTACTTCCACATCATAGTTCATCACCAAAAATGTCAGAACAGGAACTCAAGAAGGGCAGGAATGTGGAGACAGGTCCTGATGCAGAAGCCATGGAGGGTACTGCTTGCTGGCCTGTTCCCTGTAGCTTGCTCAGCCTGCTTTTTTTCTTTTCCTTTCTGAGACAGGGTTTCTCTGTGTAACATTGGTTGTCCTGGAACTCACTCTGTAGACCAGACTGGCCTCGAACTCAGAAATCCACCTGCCTCTGCCTCCCAGAGTGCTGGGATTACAGGCTTGCGCCACCACCGCCCAGCGTTACAGCTGGATCTTATGGAAGCATTTTTCTCAATTGAGGTTCCCTCCTTTCAGATATCTCTAGCTTTTATTAAGTTGACATAAGACTAGCCAGCTCAAGTGACCCCCATGTCATCTTGACACACAAACCATTTTAATGGGATCCAACCACCCTTTAAGCCACACCATTAAGCCACAGACTTTTCTTTCTTATTTGTCCCTAAGATCTTAGATTAAAAACATGGAAAACTTTAAAAGTCCCATGATTTAGTACATATTCAAACAATAAATTTTCAGTCCCTTAAAAATATCCAGATTCTCTAAAAACCCCAAATGTCTTTTAAAATCCCAAATATGCAGCCAGATCTTATAGAGGCATTTTCTCAATTGATGTCCCTTCCTTTCAGATACTCTAGCTTATGTCAAGTTGACATAAGACTGGCCAGCACAGTGTAGGAAGGACATACCTATAACCCTAGCATTGGAGAGTCTAAGGCACAGAGATCATCTTGAGTTTGAGGATAGCTTAGTGTACCTATCAAGTTCCTGCCAGCCGGGGCTACAGAGGATGCCCTGTCTAAAACTCAACAAAAGCAGCAGGTTAACACAGGCCATAGCATTGAGTACCTTGGGTTGATGCTCCACAAGAGTAGCATGAGGCAAGCGACTGTCTGTGACTTCTATATCTGCAGAGTCCAGACCACCAACAGCTTAAATATGAAAGACGAAGACGGTCATCAAAAGATGTGGCATGGAAACCAACTTAGGACTCCTGGATTAACTTTTTAAATATTCTTTTTATTGTAATGTGTATGGGTGTTTTTGCAAACGTGCATGTCTGTGCACCACGTGTGTAGCTGATATCAAATGCTCTGGAACTTGAATTACATTGTGAGCCACTGTGTGTGTGTGTGTGTGTGTGTGTGTGTGTGTGTGTGTGTGTGTGCTGGGAATTGAACCTGGTTCTTCTGTATGAGCAGCCAGTGATCTTAACCATGAAAAAATATCTCTCTAGTCCCACCAATTAACATCTCAACCTCACCTATTTGCCCACTTATACAACTCACACAGACTCGCCCTCCATTTAACTATTTAGGGACCACTTTCCCACTCTCCTCCTCTAGCAATCTTTAAGGCTGAGCCTACAGAAATAGCTGTCCTGGCTCCTCCTCCGTAGGTAATCCTGTGCCATGCATGTGAACAAGCCTCCATATCTTCCTTCCAGATGTTGAGAACACATAAGCCGCAGGCATTAAGTAACACCCTAAGTGTGATTGTAGCTGATTGGTAATGAGGCTTCCTAGCATGTACCACATCCTGAGTTTGGTCCCAGTACCCAAAGAGTTAAATAAATACTCTCTCTCTCTCTCTCTCTCTCTCTCTCTCTATATATATATATATATATATATATATATATATATTTTTTTTTTTTTTTTTTTTAAATGTAAGGCCTTCTAGGAAGGTTGCCATTCCAAGATTTTTTTTTCTGAGAATCTAGACCACAACCTCAAATTAGCCTATAAAATTAACTTCATTTCTCACATATCAACCAACAGCAGAAGTCTAATCCCAACATTCTAGAAGCTGAGGCAGGAGTATTGGCTCAAATTTGAGACGAATGTGGTCTCCATCATGAGACTTTGTCTCATGAAACAAAACAAGGGACTGGAGAGATAGTTTAGCAGTTAAGACTTCCTACTATTCCTGCTAAAGACCAGAGTTCAAGTCCCAGCACACACATGGCAGCTCACAACTGCCTGAAACTGGTAAATCTGATATACTCATATATATATATCAACACACACACACATACACACTTAATAAGTTAGATGTGGTGGTGCACGCTTTTAATCCCAACACTCAGGAGGCAGAGGTAGGTGGATCTTTGAGCTCTAGGCCAGCCTGGATTACATAGTAAGATCTAGGACAATCAGGGCTACATAGAGAGACCCAGTCTCAAAAATAAAATTAAATAAAAATTATATCTTTCAACACACACATGCACACAAAACCAAAACCAAGCAAACAAAAATCTGCCTCTAAAAAAATCTGTATTCAGAGCTTCCACACTTCCGACTGGCATTTCAGACTTACTATTTTTTAAAGATTTATTTATTTATTTATTATTTAATGTTTATGCGTACATTAGCTGTCTTCAGACACACCAGAAGAGGGCATTGGATCCCATTAAAAAGGGTTGTGAGCCACCATGTGGTTGCTGGGATTTGAACTCAAGACTTCTGGAAAAGCAGTCAGTGCTCTTAACCACTGAGCCATCTCTCCAGCCCTTAGAGTCACCTTTTTGCAAAGAAATCATTTCCTCTTAAGTGCCTCCTCTTTGGAAATGGCATTTGGTACAATTTCACAGATGTATAAAATATATTGAGCCGGGCAGTGGTGGCGCACTCCTGTAATCCCAGCACTCTGGGAGGCAGAAGCAGGCGGATTTCTGAGTTCGAGGCCAGCCTGGTCTACAGAGTGAGTTCCAGAACAGCCAGGGCTACACAGAGAAACCCTGTCTCAAAAAAACCAAATCCAAAAAACCAAAAAAAAAAAAAAGTTTTTTAAATCAACCTTGCTCCCATTGTGCACTTTTGTTTGTTTGTTTTTCGAGACAGAGTTTCTGTTGTCACCCTGGCTGTCCTGTACTTGCTCTGTAGACCAGGCTGGCCTCGAACTCACAGAGATCCATTCACCTGCATCTACCTCTCTTGAGTGCTAGGATTAAAGTTCTACTGCTCAGCCCCATTATGTACTCTTAATCTGCTCCCACTCCTGCTAACTCTTCTTCCCAATTAGGCTCCCTCCTACACCCAAGTTTGTTTATGTGTTGCCGGTAGTTACAGCTACCAACTGTTCAAGATTGCAAATGCCAAAACGGAGCCCCGCTGACCTTAATAACCATCCAGCACAGCACATTCCACAAATGTTCTGAAACTCATCTAACGCAATAACCCTAAAGGAGTACACTCTAGTTCACAAGGTCTCGCTCGCTCAGAACCCCTCCGGGCGGAATCCCTTTCCCTAACAGACCTTGGGCTAGCTAGAAGCCCAGCCCCTCTTGCCGCGCCCTACGAAATCCTTGTACTTACCCTCCTTGTGGCGCAGGCGCAATGTGGCGCCCGCCTTTCGTACTAGCGCTGACAAGTCCGCTGCGGCTCGTGCCGCCAGGGGGCGCGCATCCAGCCGCTCCAGGAGCTGCCGAGCTCGGGGGCTCCCGGACCCCTGTAAGCCACCTCCTGCCCAAGAGAAGGAGACAAATCATCTTGGACTCAAAGCGGTGGAGTCCAGACCTGAGCGATTTCTAAGTCCAAAGACCTAAAAATGTCCCTCCAGATATCCGGAGATCCATGGTCACTAGTTCAGGGGTAGCCGACAGTCCCCTTCTCTCTTGGGACCCCGACCGCCGCTGCCTTACCCCATAAAGTCCCCGAAGGTAGCCATTTGACAGCGATAGACCTGGACACCTCTGAGCACTCAACAGATTTATTTGTTTGGAGTTCACCATACTGTCCCCTAGTAACACTAAGTGACAAACTTCTTTCGCCATGTGTCCAGGGCTTCTCCCACAGAAACTCCTCCCCACAAACAAGCCTGAATCTGCCAATTTCTCCTTCAGTATACTGTTGTTCCCAAGAGTTCCTTTCAAGGCCCCGTGTCCCAGCCCACCCACCTAATTTGCTACACACCCTGCCTGCTAGGATCAGCAGATGCCTCCAGACTTCTTCCTAGACTTATGACATAGGTCTCTTGAATCTGATGTGCTCCCCCACCTCTCTCTCTCTTTTTCTCTCTCTCTCCCTCTCTATATTTCTCTCTCTCTCTCACACACACACATACACACACATACATACACACAAACATACACACACCCTTGAGACTGTAGGCAGGTTCAGGGGACCTAAAACAAGAATTCCATTGCTGGGCCCCTGGCTGTTGCCAGGACTGCCTAGGCACCAAAGCTGATGTTTACCACTTGTGGGGTGGAAATGATTAGACGTCCACAGGCAAAGAAGGAGTGGGTGGCCTGGGCCGGCTCCTTCCCTTTCTTTCTTCTCCACCCAAGCCAGTACCTCTTCTGCTCCCTCTAGGGTCTGCGGTGTTCCCAGCGTGAGAGTCCATGGCCTGTGGCGAGCCTGGTGGACTCAGGGCAGCCCGATGACTACTAGGTTTTAGCGCAGGGGCGAGCTCACCTGGCTCCTAGCCCAGGCCTGGACGCTGCTGCCGTCTGGCCAGTCCCAGGTCTGGCGCCCGGACCAGGAGGTGACCTACCTGGCGGCAGGCAAGGAGGCCTGGTTGTGGGAGCTGTAAAGTTAGAGTTTAGCCTTGCTCTGCCCCAGGTACATCTGCTTCTCTTAACTGGAGACTGGTTAAAACTGCAAAGCCGGAGTTAAACAAGTTATGCAGGAAATGGAACTCAAGTAGACGGCTGTACGTGTACAGTGGAACACTAACATTAAAAAACAACTTGTGGGGATTTTAAAAATTAAGCAGTAAGCAAATCACAGAAAGAAAACTAATTAAATATACACATATAATCTACACGTTTCATTTTGGAGTACTTATCTAAAAGCATGCACAGTTTTCATAAAGACTTGTTCTGGAGACTGGAAAATGAAAGATCAAGATGTTGGCCAATTTGGTCCTGGGTGTTTGTTTCCTTCTTGGGTTGCAGGTAACTGATTTCTAGCTGTGCTCCTTACACTGGGGAGGGAGGGGGAGGAAGGGAGAGAGAGAGAGAGAGAGAGAGAGAGAGAGAGAGAGAGAGAGAGAGAGAGAGAGAGAACTTTTCTTATATAACCATTTAACCTTATATGCCTCCTAAGACCCTATCTGCAGTCACTTGGGAGTTAGAGCGTCAACAGGTAGGGAAAGGGCATGTGACTCAGTTCACAGCATTTGTTGACAGCCTCAAACTGGAAACAACCCAAAAGTCCATCAATCTGGTGTTACACATTGGGTTGGAATAGTGATATACACCTATCCTGCAGCACTCAGGCAGCTGAGGCAGGAGGATTTGGGGTTGGAAGCTAGCTTGGGCAACTCAGTGAGACTCACCTCAAAAACTTTAAAGTGTTTTGTTTTGTTTTGTTTTTTTGGTTTTTTGAGACAGGGTTTCTCTGTGTAGCCCTGGCTGTCCTGGAACTCACTCTGTAGACCAGGCTGGCCTCGGACTCAGAAATCCACCTGCCTCTGCCTCCCAGAGTGCTGGGACTACAGGCGTGCGCCACCACCGCCTGGCTCTTTAAAGCATAATATATATATAATGTTAGTCGAGCACAGGGAAACATATCTTTAATCCCAGCCCTGGGAAGGCAGAGGCAGACAGATTTCTGTGGTCAGCCTTGACTACACAGAGCGCTCCTGGCCAGCCAAAGCTACATGTGAGACCCCCATCTCAAATAACAACTAAAGCTTAAATGTTGGGTGTAGTGGCACAGTCCTGAGTCTCAGCTACTTGGGAAGCTGAGGCAGGATCAGGAATTCAGGGTCATCTGGCTACACAACTCAGCCACACACTCAGAAGAGAGCAAGGGCCAATGGAGACTTTATCAAAAAAATATGGTTGAGGTTAGAGATTGTAGCAGAAAACAGAGTGCTTGTAGCATGAACAAAGCACTGAGTACTACCTAGTCTCTCTCTCTCTCTCTCTCTCTCTCTCTCTCTCTCACACACACACACACACACACACACACACACACACCTTAGCGATATGAAACAGTGAATAATTTGAACTCAAAATGATTATGGTGTGGACCGGAGGTATAGGTCAGTAGTATAGAGTACACATTTAGCTTGAGGTCCTAGGTTCCATCCCCAGCACTGCGAAAAAGAAAGACACCAAAATAACTATAGTATATAAAAGAATCCAGACGAGCCTCTGTAAAGAGGGCATGCTATATGACTCCACTTATAGAAAAATTGAGTAAAGTACACACTGATATACAGTGTCAAATTGTGGGCCAGAGTTTGCCTTGAGAAGGATCCAGGGTGGGGAAGCAAGAATTAGAAAGAGGTGCTGGAGAGGTGGCTCAGAGGTTAAGGGCAGTGACTGCTCTTCCAGAGGTTCTGAGTTCAAATCCCAGCAACCACATGGTGGCTCACAACCATCTGTAATGGGATCTGATGCCCTCTTTTGGTGTGTTCGAAGACAGCTACAGTGTACTCATATATATATAAAATAAATAAATATTTTTAAAAAAGAAGTAGAAAGAGCTAATAGAAAACACTTTCTGGGATAGCTATGTTCAGTATCTTCATTACAATAGTAACTTCATGCTTATTAGCACACTGGTTGCTGGGAATTGAACTCAGGATCTCTGGAAGAGCAGTCAGTGCCCTTAACCACGGAGCCATCTCTCCAGCCTCCAATTTTTAATTTTTAAAAATTAAATCACAAATGGGACAAGGACTTCTAGTGCCTTTAATATCAACACTCAGAAAGCAGAAACAGGAGGATCCCTGTGAGTGCGAAGCCAGTCTGGTCTACATACTGAGTTCCAGGACAGCTAGAGCTACATAGAAAGACCCCATAAATAAATAAATAAATAAATAAATAAATAAATAAATAAATAAATAAATAAAGTGACAAGGTGGTTAACTGTGTAAAATTATTTGCTGCCACCAAGTCTGATGACCTGGTTTCAGTCTCCAGGACCCACATGGTACATGTACGTATACCCAGCATCCTCATACCTCCCCTCAACTAATTAAATATTTTTCTTTTTAAAAAAAAGAATTAAAGTGAAGCATCTTGCAGGAGACAGAGAAATGGCTCAGTGAGTAAAGGCTGCTCTCTGGGGAAGAAGTGCCACATTTACAGGCTGTATTCCTAATGCTCTTGGCAGGCTTACAACACATATCCTCACCATCCCCACTGCCCAAAGGGGTGCACTAAAGCTCAAGGGGATGCACTGGCTGGGGTTCTACTCTGTCTGTATTGCATTGAACTTTTCCTGGGGAGACAAACGAACATCTATTCACCCCCACTAATGACAAACCAAAGAAACTATTCTATTCTAGCTTGGTGAAACAATGAGTTTGATTTGGGTTGCTTTAAAGCTTATTTTTTTCCTTGGTTTTTTGAGACAGGGTTTCTCTGTGTAGTCCTGGATGTCCTGGAACTTGCTCTGTAGAGCTTCTTACTCAGAGAACCTCCTACGTCTGTCTCTCAAGTGCTGGGATTAAAAGAGTACATCACAATGCCCAGCTCAATAATAATAATAAAAAAGTTAAACAAAAAGAAACTAGCTTATCACTTTCCTAAAGAAAAAAAGTTGTTGAGTATAACAGTGCACGCCTTCGTGGTGGCACACGCCTGTATCCCAGCACTCTGGGAGGCAGAGGCAGGCGGATTTCTGAGTTTGAGGCCAGTCTGGTCTACAGAGTGAGTTCCAGGACAGCCAGGGCTACACAGAGAAACCCTGTCTCGAAAAAAGCAAATTCAAAAAGACCAACAACCCCCCCCTAAAAAAAAACCAACCAAAGAAACAAACAAACATACAAAAAACGGTGCACGCTTTCGATTTCAGAATGTGGGATACAGACACAGGCAGATCTCTTGAGTTCCAGAGCTAAAAGAGAAATTGTTTAAGAGCACTTGCTGCTCTTCCAGAGGACCCAACTCCGATTCCTAGCAACCACATGAAAGCTCATAACAGTCTGTAACTCCAGGACCTACTAATCTATCATAAAGTACTTTTACAATACTACTACTAGCATTACTAGTACTACCACCGTTACTACTACTATTACTACTACTACTATTACTGCTACCACTGTCACCATCATTTGATGCATGAGTGCTTTGCCTGAATGTGTGTGCCTGCTGCCCATGGAGGCATCAGGTTTCCAGAGTTACAAAGTGTTGCTAGGTGGGACTCAAACTCAGGGAAGAGCAACCAGTGCTCTTAACCACTAAACCAACTCTCCAGTTCCATTTTTTAATTATAATGAGTACAAAAGAATGAGATGAATATTAGGTATATGGATTAAGCAGTATCATCCATCTTATGTTCATCTGATGTCGTGACTCCTAAAGTCCAAGGCAACAACAACAACAACAACAAAAAAAAGATTTCTCTCTTTTAATTTTCAATTTTTATTAGCCAGGTGGTGGTGGTGCACGCTTTTAATCCCAGTACTTAGGAATCAGAGGCAGGCAGATCTATGAGTTTGAGGCCAGCCTGGTCTACATAGGAGTTCTAGGATAGTCAGGGCTGCACAGAGTAAACCCTGTCTTGGAAAAAATCAAACAAACAAACCAACAAACAAAACTGATGTGGCAGTTCATGTCTTTTAATCCCAGTATTTGGGAGACAGAGGCAGGCGGATCTTTATGAGTTCAAGTCCAACACGGTCTACAAAACTGAGTTCCAGAACAGCCAGGGCTATTGCTAAATCTTCTCCACTCCCACACCTCAAACAGGGTGGCTTCCAGTTCTCTTCAACCAGTTCTAGGTCCACTATATCTGTCCTGAGTTTCTCAACATTTTCCTACAACTCAAAATTGTCATTCTTTTTATAAATTAAAAAAATGTTTTCTGAGAAAGGGTATCTTAGGTTTTTTTGGTTGTTGGTTGGTTTGGGTTGCATTTTCGAGACCAGGTTTCCTTGTGTCCTCAGTCTATGACCAGCCTAGCCGTGAACTTGCAGAGATTTCCTGCCTGTGCCTCAAATGCTGGGATTAAAAGCATGTACTACTACCTGATCTCTCTCTGTGTCTCTCTGTCTCTGTCTCTCTCTGTCTCTGTCTCTCTCTGTCTCTCTTTCTCTCTGTCTCTTTCTCTCTGTCTCTCTCTTCCTCTGTCTCTCTGTCTCTCTCTGTCTCTGTCTCTCTCTTTTTCTGTCTCTCTCTCTGTCTCTGTCTCTCTCTGTCTCTGTCTCTCTCTGTCTTTCTCTCTGTCTCTTTCTCTCTGTCTCTTTCTCTCTGTCTCTCTCTTCCTCTGTCTCTCTGTCTCTCTCTGTCTCTGTCTCTCTCTTTTTCTGTCTCTCTCTCTGTCTCTGTCTCTCTCTCTCTCTCAACTATCCCCTGTCTTAGCCTTTCTTTTTTTTCTTTTTCTTTTTCTTTTCTTTTCTTTTTGTTTTTGGTTTTTTGAGGCAGGGTTTCTCTGTGTAGCCCCGACTGTCCTGGAACTCACTCTGTAGACCAGGCTGGCCTCGAACTCAGAAATCCACCTGCCTCTGCCTCCCAAGTGCTGGGATTACAGGCGTGCACCACCACCACCTGGCATTAGCCTTTCTATCTCTTCTATGATAGGCATGAGAGTCCATGCCCAGTAAGAAAATTTGTTTCAGTTCTGAACTATATATATGTACATATATGTATACACACACACACACACACACACACATTATTTAGGCACATGTCACCAAGTCTGATCTATCCTCGGGACCAACTGTTCCTGAAGCTGGTCTCTGATCCCCACAGGGAACCATGAGGGGAGCTCATCCACACAGGTGCACACAGAACAAACCAGTGAAAGAAGGAAGGAAGGAAGGAAATTTAAAATACTACAAATGGGTCTGGAGAGATGGCTCGACTGCTAAAGATCCTCTGTTATTAATGCAGGGGACCCAAGTTCTCTTCCCAGCACCCACATGGTGGCTTGTAATCATCTGTATTCTAGTTCTAGGGGAGTCCAATGCCTTTTTGGACCCATAAGGGTACCAGGCACTCACATGATGCACATATGTGCAAGCAAAAACTCATACACAAAAAATAAGTAAACTCTCTAAGGGCTCCCACATACCTATCAATCAATACCTTATATAGTTGTTACTACTGAGGCAGTATTTCTTCTTCTTTTATTTATTTTCTTTTTGTTCCCTGACACAGATACACTTTGTAGTCCGGGCTGGCCTTCAACTTATGGTAATTCTACTGTCTCAGCTTCTGAGTGCCAGGGTTACAGGCTTGCATCAGTCAACGTACCTGGCTGTCTGATTCTGCACTCAGGGCTTGTGCCAGATTTGCTGACTGGCCAGGTCCTGGACCCTTCCTCCACTCCCATCCTCTTCCACCACCCTTCTCCAGCACCATGAACTGTTATAGAATGGCTCCCCTCAAAATTCAAGGTTTTCCTGCCTTAGGGATATTCGCAGTCACCATCCTAGAGCCTCTGCCTGAGAGGCAGAAGTTTCTTGGAATACGTCATTATTCATGATATTAATGTCCTTCAGCGTCTAGCATGATAATGTCTGGGATAGCAAAAGAGACCAAGGAAGGTCCTACCATCAAATAACATTGTGCTCTCAGCTCAGCCCACTCCCCTCCTTTCTCTCTGACTGTTTTCTTCTCTCCATTCTTCTGTCGTTCTTTGTTTGCTCTCATCCAGGTCTCCAACACTAGCTAACTCTTTCAGCAATGCTGCTGGATAATCCTCAAAGCTCCTCCTTCTTCCCTTCCTTTTCCTTTTCTTTCCTTTTTTCTATTGTTGTTCTTGCTTCTCTCTCTCTCTCTCTCTCTCTCTCTCTCTCTCTCTCTCTCTCTCTGAGACAGGAACTCATTATGTAACCTAGATTGGCATGGGTAGTGCACTGATCTTCCTGTCTGAGCCTCCCAAGGGCTAGGGTTACAGGTGTGAGCCACTGGTCCTGGCTGCTCCTTGCAAACAAACGACCTCAGGTCGGCTATTTCAATAATCCTCTAGACTTTCCTACCTGGCCCTAGGAACGCCCAGGCCCTTCCCTCACATAATATGCTAAGAACATCTCTGGAGGTTGTTCTTCCAGGATTTGGCTTCTGAGTATGCAGGCCAGCCTTGTAGCCTCCAAGGGTCACCCCATTTCTCACATTTCAAGCTCTGTTCACAATGCACCCAAAGCCACCACACTAGCATCTCAGGCCAAGTACCCAGCCCAACCACCACTTTTCAGGGTCTGCATCTCAGAAATGAAGCACCCTTCCTTCTTTCAACATTTTATTTATTTATTTATTTATTTATCATGTGTATATGTATGTGCACATATGTAACTATATGGACATATGTCACAGCATGTGCACTCTTCTTTCGCCATGTGGGTCCTGGGAACCAAACTTGGTTGTCAGGCTCGGTGGCCTTTACTGGTTGACAGCCATCTTGCTATTGATCACACTTTTTTTTTTTTCTGTTAAGACAAGAGTCTCACTCTCGCCCCCTGTTCTGGAAAGACTCAGTGAAGCAGTATTCGGCAAAACCAGAACGGGGAAGTGGGAAGGGGTGGGTGGGAGGACAGGGGAAGAGAAAGGGGCTTATGGGACTTTCGGGGAGTGGGGGGCTAGAAAAGGGGAAATCATTTGAAATGTAAATAAAAAATATATCAAATTAAAAAAAAAAAGAGTCTCACTCTCTAGGCTGGTCTTGAACTCAGGAAACTGAGTTTACCTGAAAACCTGCCTTACCCTCCCAAGTGCCAAGGTTATAGGAGCGTAGCCACCACACAGGACTCTGAAGCCACACTAATCTTAATTACCATCCAGTGCACAGTACCCACAACAAATTCTCCTCTTCCTTCTTCCTGATCCCCCCCCCCAACTCCTGTTTATGAGACAAGGTCTCACTGTAACCTAGGCTGCCTGGAACTAGTGGCAATCCTCCTGCATCAGCCTTTTGAGTGCTAGAATCACAGCTTTGAGCATCCGGTTCAACAAATATTCTGAGGGTCCCCAATCACAGAAGCCCCAAAGGAATATGTGAACTACTCTAGGATAACCCCAAGGTGTCACCCCTTTATAACTGCCTCCCCCAAGACTTCTCTTCCCAATCATACTCACTTGGCCCCATTGAGGGACCAAACAATCCTGGGCCTTCATTTGCAGAACCCCCTCTACTCTGAGCCAAACCCAGGAGAGACTCTGGTCCCTGTCACTGCACTTCTTTGAAGCGTAGGTGCATGTGACATGTAGCTCCTGGTGTGGCACACCAGCTCCTGAAACTCCTATGGCAGGCGGGCAAGTGGGCATCCAGTAGAGGCAGAAGTTAGTGGGGGTTGGATTGGCCACCGGCTCTGAAAAGTGTTTGCTTAGCATGCAAGATAGTAGGGGTTCAGTCCCTAAAACTGGATAAAACTGAGTGTATTGGGTATACTGGTACCAGTCTGTAATGCCAGCACTTGAGAGGCAGAAGCGGAAGAGTCTAAAGTTTAGTGTTTCCTGGGCTATATAGAAAGTTTAAGGACAGCCTGGGCAGTATGACATGTCCAAAAAAACAAACAAAAACAAAAAGAAAAGAAAAGAAAAAAGAAAAAAGAAAAAAGAAAAGAAAAGAAAAAAAGAAAAGGTTCTGGACAACTTTAAGATTCAGTGAATTGTTTCTGGAGTTCCTTCTCCATTCCTTAATAGCTAGAGATGTCAGGTGTCTGTAGCCATGTCTTGGGGGAACTGTTCCTCCCAGATATTCCCAGAAAACAGGACCTATCTACCTCCACCTTCTCCAGGTCTGGGAATCCCTGATTCAGATGATGTTGTTGTTGCTTATTTGTCAAGACAGGGTTTCTCTATGTAGCCCTGGCTGTCTTGGAACTAGCTCTGTAGACCAGGCTGGCCTTGGACTTACACATCTTGCTTCTGGCTCCCTAGTGCTGAGATTAACGGAGTATACCACCACTCCTTGCTCCTTCAGATAGTCTTTCTTTTTAAAGATGTATTTATTTATTATTATCTGTAAGTACACTGTAGCTGTCTTCAGACACCCCAGAAGAGGGCATCAGATCTCATTACAGATGGTTGTGAGCCACCATGTGGTTGCTGGGATTTGAACTCAGGACCTCTGGAAGAGCAGTCAGTGCTCTTAACCACTGAGCCATCTCTCCAGCCCCTCCTTCAGATATTTTTAATAAGCCCTGCTTACCTCCCAGAAGTCCCCCCAAGAAGCCTCACCCCCTTCCCAACACCACATTCTTCCAGATTTTCCCTCCACTGGAATACAGAAGCCCTCAGTTCTTCCATCAGTTCATTACAGACCCTGCATGCCCTGACACCCAGAGTGACCTAGGCAGGTCTCTCCTTGAACATCCATCTCCCAGAAGATTCCCTAGAGCCTCTTTTGTCTTGTCTTGGGAAGCATCCTTCTGCGTGTGTGTGGGTTCTTGTGTGATTAAGAGGCCTGGAACCCAGCAACTGGTGCTGGAAGCTGCTCTTGCCTTCGTTGCTTGGCCAACAGAATTGCTCTATTACCTGTAGGACCGAAAAGGTGCTAGCAAATAAGTCAGGGCAAGGGTGGTAGGGGATAAACCCTCTTCTTTGCCTGGCTCACATGGCTACCTCTTCTGCTCATCACTGGCACTGCCACCTCTTGCCTGGGGCTACACGGCTACCTGTGGCATGCTTTGAGGAAAGATTAGAGGAAACAACTGAGGACGGCCTGTCCCATGCCTGGCGTTGGAACCCATGACCTACTTGACTGGCAGCAAGGAGACCTCTGTGAGAAGCCGTAGGAACACTGGAAGACATTTGGCCTCAGGTGCTGTCCTCATTAACAAAGGAGCCTGGATCCAGGCTGCCCTCTCCATGCTTGAGATGCTGCTATTCCAGGCCCCGGAAGCAGAAAGTGAGATACAGAGAAGTCAGAGCACATTCTGAGTTTTGACAACCAAAAGACTGGCTTGTAAAACGGGAGGCCAGGTTTATCCTGCAATCTTTTCCTGGGGAATCGGAATGGTATAGTTGGGGTGGGCTGAGGAATACCCATGGAGTTTTGGAGGCCACCAGATGTTTGGGAGTCCTGAGCTTCATGGGGTTGGAAGATTCTGAAAGTAGGACAGGTCCACTGAAGAATAAAGCAATGGTGAGGACTTGGAGGGTCTGAGAGCACTGGGGTGGATTGAAATACCACCAGCAGAGGAGGAAGGCCCCTCTTATTTTATCAAAGGCATATCTGGGGATTTGGGAAGTAGACTTGGACACAGTGAGACTGTCCTAGAAAGAAGAATGGAGTGGCAGTAAGATGTCCTATGACCACTACTTTGCAGAAGAAACGGGGAGGGTGTGTGTCTCAGAGGCTTATAGACATGCTTAGGGCCTCAGCAATAAGGACCTATGTTGGTCTCTGTCAGCTTACACGCATGGGTCACTGACTATCTCATTATGTGGCACAAACACATTGTGGTCCCGACATGTATACTAGCTGGCCAAACAGCCTCTCTGGTTCAGCCACCGGAGCCCAAGTGTTGACAGGGGAAAGGGGTTCTTTCTTTCTTGCACTGTGTTCTTGGCCTGATCATGTGTGAGGGAAAGACACATTGGACCCACTACCTGGCCCTATTCTTTTTATTATTCCTTTTTTTCTTAGTTTTTTTATTCATGATCATAAGCTCAACTCTGCAATCCAGCTGGACATGGAGGGGGAATGAGGAAAATATGGAACCCATAGAACTTCAGTGAGAGCAGAGATTACAGGGTACTGTAAGCAGGTGGGGTGGTTGTGCTCTCCTGAGCTACAGAAGGAATGGTCTGGTGGATAAGATACCAGCTAGTCAAGCATATTGGAGCTGTCCTCAGTGGGCAGTGGTGATCTTCTTGCCTCCATGGCATCTACAAGGCTCAAGCCGTCTTTTGCCAAAGACCGCATGTTTGCCACCCAGCCCTTCAGACTTGGCAGTGCAGATGAAAAACTGTGAACCATTGGAATCTGGCCCAGCGTTTGTGTGCTGGCTGGTTTTGTGTGTCAGCTTGACACAGGCTGGGGTTATCACAGAGAAAGGAGCTTCAGTTGGGGAGGTGCCTCCATGAGATCCAGCTGTGGAGCATTTTCTCAATTAGTGATCAAGTGGGGAGGACCCCTTGTGGGTGGTGCCAGCCCTGGGCTGGTGCTCTTGGGTCCTATAAGAGAGTAGGCTGAGTAAGCCAGAGCAAGCAAGCCAGTAAGAAACATCCTTCCATGGACTCTGCATCAGCCGCTGCTTCCTGACCTGCTTGGGTTCCAGTCCTGACTTCCTTTAGTGATGAACTGCAATGTGGAAGTGTAAGCTCAATAAACCCTTTCCTCCCCAACTTGCTTCTTGGTCATGATGTTTGCGCAGGAATAGAAACCCTGATTAAAACAAATTGGTACCAGCACAGTGGGGTATTCCTGTGACAACCTGACCATGTTTTGGGGAGGACTGTGGAAGGACTTTGGAACTTTGGGCTAGAAGATCCATTCAGTGTTAAGAGCTCTGTGGGATGTTCTGTAGGAGCTTGGAAGATAATGTTGAGAACAGCGTAGAAGATGGAGGCCTGGCTTGTACAATTTCAGAGGGAAGATTAAAGACTCTTATCAGGGCAATTGATGTTTTGATTGTGAAGATTCTGTGGTTTTGGTTAGCTGGGGCTGAAGAATCAGCTGTGATTAACAAGATACCAGAACCACTAAAGCAAAAACTTTGCATTACTGGGACTATTGACGCTGGTTAGCTGGAGCTAAGAAATTAGCAGTGATTAAGAAGAGACCAGCATAATTGAGGTGAAATCTTCTCCAGAGATAGCCAAGGTTGTACCTCGTGCTGTGGCTGGATTTGGTAATGTGTAAGAGTCACCCAGGTAATAGTACTGGTTTTAAAGGCATGAAGGGGTCATGAAGAAAAACTGAGGCTCGGCACTGTGAGAAGCCAGGGAAGGCCATTGGTGAAGGTGCAGCCTCAGTTGCAATTGATGGCTCAGGACTGAAGGGGTCATGCAAAGGAGCTAAGGCTTGTCACCATGAAGAGAGCCTATAAGAGGCTATTGGTGAAGCCTAGTTACAGCGGAAGATAGGAGTGTTTTGGAGATACCAGTACCATGAAATGACCACCAAGAACAGCAGCAGCAGTGGAGTACAGACAGCTGGAGCCTAGAAGACAAGCTGTGTGCTACAAAGGGCAGAAATGCAGCAGTGACCCAAGCCCTTGGAGGAGTCTAGAAGATTGTGAGTGGATCCGAGGCATTGGACAGTTGGAGTCTGATTTTGCTTCTGATTGTTGGCTGTGCCCTGATATTTTTTCTCCTTGAAGGAAGAAAGTATTTCAGCCCACAGTTAAGAGACTTTTAATTGTAAAAAAGGCTTTGAATTTTAAAAGATATTGAAAAAATAAAAAAATAAAAATAAAAGATATTGGACATTTTAAAGGGATTGGACTTTTAATATGTAAAGACTGTGGAACTTTCAAAGTTATTTAGATCTTGGGGATGAATAAGAAAGTAAGGGTTGAGGCTTAACAGTGATGTGTTTTTGTGTCAAGTTGACAAGGGGTCAATTGTACTGGCTGGTTTTGTGTGTAAACTTGACACAGGCTGGAGTTATCACAGAGAAAGGAGTTTCAGTTGAGGAAATGCCTCCATGAGATCCAACTATAAGACATTTTCTCAGTTAGTGATCAAGGGGGAGGGCCCCTTGTGGGTAGTGCCAGCCCTGGGCTGGTAGTCCTGAGTTCTATAAGAGAGCAGGCTGAGCAAGCCAGGGGAAGCAAGCCAGAAAGAAACATCCTTCCATGGCCTCTGCATCAGCTCCTGCTTCCTGACCTGCTTGAGTTCCAGTCCTGACTTCCTTTTGTGATGAACAGAAATGCAGAAGTGTAAGCTGAATAAACCCTTTCCTCCCCAACTTGCTTCTTGGTCATGATGTTTGTGCAGGAATAGAAACCCTGACTAAGACACATGTCAGCTGTCTGACATAGATGCTGGAAACTGAACTCAGGTCTTTTGCAAGAGCAACAAGTGCTCTTAATCACCAAGTCATCTCTTTTATTTGTTCCTGTACAGAAACCTGATTAGGGACTGGAGATGGCTCAGTGGTTAAGAACATTTGATACTTTTTCAGAGGACTGGGTTTAATCCCCATCACCCACATGATGGGCTCATCTGCAACCCCAGTTCCTGAGGAATCAAGCCTCCTTTTCTGGCCTCTGTAAGCACTATGCACGTACATGTAATCAAAGTAGCCACATGCATTAAAGTAAGCTTTAGTGGGCCAGAGAGATGGCTCAGCAATTAAGAGCACTGATGGCTCTTTCAGAAGGGCCTGAGTTCAATTCCCAGCAACCACATGGTGGCTCACAACCATCTATAATGGGGTCTGATACCCTCTTCTGGTGTGTGTGAAGAGAGGAATGGTGGTGTACTCATATGCATGAAATTAAGCTTTGCCAGGTATGGTAGCACATGCCTGTAATCCCAGCACTCAGGAGGCAGAGGCAGGCAGATTTCTGAGTCTGTGTACCTGATGTGCGCCTGGTGCCTGGGAAGGAAGCAGGAAGAGAGCATCTGACCCCCTGTGTGATGGCCATTCTTGCTTGTCAACGTGAATACATCTGGAATTAACTAAAACTCAAGCAGCTAGCTACATCTGTGAAGGAGGTTCTTTTCTTTTGGGGTTTTGTTGGTGGTGGTGTTGGTGTTTGCTTGCTTGCTTGGTTTGTTGGTTTTGTTTTTTATTTTTGTTTTAAGACAGTGTTTCTCTGTGTAGCCCTGGCTGTCCTCGAACCCACCCTGTAGACCAGGCTGGCCTCGAACTCAGATATCCACCTGCCTCTGACTCCCAAGTGCTGCACCACCACTACCTGGCTGAGGGAGGTTTTCTTAAATCATTTGAAGTTGGAAGACCTGCTTCTAATCAGGATCTTTGAGGTGGGAAGATCCAGCTTTAATCTAGGCAACACCATCTTCTGGGAGATTATGTAAAGGACATGGAAGAAGGAAGCTAGCTCTCTTTGCCTGTGCTACCTCTGGAAGTAGATACCATTTCAACTGTGACAATTTACCTCAAAAACAATGACATCATTGAGAATAAGCAGATATCATCTTTAAAGATTTATTTATTATTATATGTCAGTACACTGTAGCTGTCTTCAGACACACCAGAAGAGGGCATCAGATCCCATTACAGATGGTTGTGAGCCACCATGTGGTTGCTGGGATTTGAACTCAGGATCTCTGGAAGAGCAGTCAGTGCTCTCAACCACTGAGCCATCTCTCCAGCCCCAGATATCATCTTTAAATCATCCCTATCAATATTGTTGGCAGTAAAAATATCAGGGTAGTGAAGTGGTGCCACCTGTGGTTCGAACTGCAAGAGAGGCTGAGCCAACCAGTGCTGTGAGCCGAGGAACTCCAGGCCAAACCAGGCAAATATGGCAAGAACCAATCTCTTCAAGGTAAATGAGAAGGCCATGGTGGTGGCACAGGCCTTTAATCCCAGCACTTGGGAGGCAGAGGGAGGTGAGTTGGAGGTTAGCCTGGTCTACAAATTGAGTTCCAAGCAATTTAGTGTCACAAAGTGAGACCCTTTTCCAAAAACCAACAAAATAAAACACACACACACATACACACTAAAAAAATCCCCAAACAAACAACAACAACAAAATAACCAGGCACAGTGGGACACACCTGTAATCCCAGCTTCAAAAGAGGCTCCAAGGCAGGGGAATGACAAGTTCTAAATCAGCCATCTAAGTTGTGTAGCCAGAACCTGTATTATTGATAGCAAAATAACTACAAAAGCCTAGCTAAAGAAATAAATCTTAAAATAGATAAATTAAAAGGAAGATAATAGCTTAGTTTATTATAATCCCACCACTCAGGAAAGTCAGGCAGAAGGGTTTTCAATGCTTAGTAAGTGCCAGTCTGATATATATATGGTGACCCTGTCTCAGAACCGCACATACAAAAAACCAGATATGTTACCTCATTCCCATCAATGCACTGTGGTGGTTTGAATAGGTTTGACCCACATAGATTCATGCATTTGAATGTTTGGCCATAGGGAGTAGCTCCATTAGGAAGGTTGTCCTCATTGGAGGAGGTGTGGCTTTGTTGGAAGAATTATGTCACTGTTTAGGAAAGCTTTGAGGTCGCCTATACTCAGGTTCTGGCAAGTGTGGAATTGACTCTCTTCCTGGCTGCCTTCTGATCAAGATGTAGAACTCTCAGCTCCTCCTGCACCATGTATGCCTGGATGCTGCCAATTTCCTGCCATGATGATGATGGACTGAATCTCTGAACCTGTAAGCCAGCCCCGATTAAATGTTGTCCTTATAAGAGTTGCCTTGGTCATGGTGTCTGTTCACAGCAGTAAAACCCTAACTAAGACACCCACATAAGCCAATTAAAAACAGGGGGTTTTTGTTGTTTTTTTTTTTTAAATAATTTAAGGGCATGTACTCTGCATTAATAGATAATACTGCTCCCAGAGGCCATAAGTTATTAAACAAAAATCCAATTGCAGTGTACGTGCTCCTATGTTCAGGGACCATATAGATCCTGAGGGGTAGGAAGCTACTCGCTGATGTGTTTACTGAATGAACATGTTGTGAAACTACTTATTAGATATTTGTATATTTATTTTTATTTATTTATTTATTTGGTTTTTTCAACACAGGGTTTCTCTGTATAGCCCTGGCTGTCCTGGAACTCACTTTGTAGACCAGGCTGGCCTCGAACTCAGAAATCTGCCTGTCTCTGCCTGCCAGAGTGCTGGGATTACAGGCGTGCACCACCTCCACCCTGCCCAAGCAGCTCCTTTTATAGTCAGGCTGTTGCCAAGTAACTGTGGGGCAGAGCTTAGACTAAAGGCCAACAGCTGTTGTACTCATGAACTCACGTGCACAAAACAACTCATCAACCCATCTCGGATGGGGGAAGAGCACAGTAAGCCCTATCCTTCCTTGGGGACTATAGGCAGCTAATGATTGGTGGGTGTTTTATCCCTCAGTGCTGTAGCTGCTATAAACTGCCCTTGCTCAAGTAAACACCACTGGCCTGTGCTCACTCACGTAAGCAACCCTAGTTAACCAGTGTGGCGATGAAAGCACCTAAAGACCTTAGGCACACTGAGAGTTTGTGGTCTGAAAAATTCTTTTTCCTATAGCTTTATGGATATTTTTCTATTGCATGCTTGACACGTCATAGTCAAGGTTTTATTGCTTCAATGAAACATCATGACCAAAAAGCAAGTTGGGAAGGAAAGGATATGTTTGTCTTACACTTCCACATCACTGTTCATCACTGAAGGAAGTCAGGACAGGACCTCACACAGGGCAGGAACCTGGAGGCAGGAGCTGATGCAGAGGCCATGGAGGATCCTGCTTAGCAATTGCTTCCCTGTGGCCTGCTCAGCCTTCTTTCTGTCTTTCTGTCTTGTTTGCTTTTGTTTTTTGGATTTGGTTTTTTTTTGAGACAGGGTTTCTCTGTGTAGCCCTGGCTGTCCTGGAACTCACTCTGTAGACCAGGCTGGCCTCAAACTCAGAAATCTGCCTGCCTCAGGCTCCCAGAGTGCTGGGATTACAGGCGTGCCCCCCCCCCCCCACCACCTGGTTCTCAGCCTGCTTTCTTACAGCACCCAGGACCACCAGGCCAGGGATGGCACCACCCACAATAGGCTAGGCCCTCCCCTATTGATAACTAAATGAGAAAATGCACTATAGCTGGATCTCATAGAAGCATTTCCTCAACTGAGACTTTTTCCTCTCTGATGACTCTAGCTTGTGTCAACTTGACACACAAAACATGTTACTACACAGTTATTCACTCTACATATAATTAGATGAAATTTATTTTTCATATTTTATTCATTTGTTTCATGTTTACATGTATTTGGATTTGGAAAAACCAAATCCAAAAGAACCAAAAAAATATGCAACTTTTTTTTTTTTTTTTTTTGGTTTTCTTTGAGACAGGGTTTCTCTGTATAGCCCTGGCTGTCCTGGAACTCACTCTGTAGACCAGGCTGGCCTCGAACTCAGAAATCTGCCTGCCTCTGCCTCCCAGAGTGCTGGGATTACAGGCGTGCGCCACCACCGCCTGGCAAAAATGCAACTTTTATTTGCCTGATGTAATTGTTGTCTCCATGGTTTACTGCCTCCATCTGCTAAAGTAAACCTAGCCCTGGAAGCTTCCAGTCTCCATACAATCTAATCTAGGTCTAAATTGTTTTCGGCCTCCGAGAATTACTGCTGAGTAAGCTCTTTCTGATCTCTGGCTAGCTGGTCCAATTCAACTGTTCTGACTCAAAACTCATCTGTAAGCTGACTGATTCAACCTGGCGTCGCTGGGCTTCTCCTGAGTTGCTTTGCTTGGTCTCAAACTAACTCTGGCAATCAGTTCTAATCTTCTGGTTCCTTTTCATTCTCTGGCTTGTTCTGTCTTCACCTGTGTCTCCCTCTCCCTCTCCCTCTCCCTCCTCTCCCTCTCCCTCCTCTCCCTCTCCCTCCTCTCCCTCTCCCTCCTCTCCCTCTCCCTCCTCTCCCTCTCCTCCCTCTCCCTCCTCTCCCTCTCCCTCCTCTCCCTCTCCCTCCTCTCCCTCTCCTTCCTCTCCCTCTCCTCCCTCTCCCTCTCTCTCTCTCTCTCTCTCTCTCTCTCTCTCTCTCTCTCCCCCCTCTCTCCCTCTCTCTCTCTGCCTCTCTGCACTGGTCTCTTTTTAAAAAATATTTTCTATTAATTAGTTTTACACACTCCATATTTTATTCCCTACCCCACCAACCCCTGTCCACTCTCTGTTCCACATCCCATACCTCCTCCCCTCTTTGCACTACTCTTTTAAGTAGGTTCTCTTCTCTCATCTCATGAGAGTTGGGCATACCCTATTCTGAGAACTCTTTCTTTGATTTGTCACTTTGTCTGCCACTAAATCAGACATCACTTTCAAACTTTAGTGCATCCTTCTACAAACTAACTTTACTTTCATTGTTTTCTATTAAAGGTATATACTAAGAGCATATCTATATTTCAGCCAGAGGGATTAAAAGTGTGTGTTAAGGGCACAATTCAATCTTGGAGTTCATAGTGTGAATACATATTCCGCAACAATATTCCTAGTCCTAAATTAAGTTTTTCAAATGCCAATAACTTATGCTGGAAAAAGAGGTCTCAAAATTTTCATTATTCATAGTATATATACTACTGGCTGAAAACATATTTTAATTTTACTGAATATCTTGGTCTGCATTCTATTGCTGTGAAGAGACACCATGACCAAGGCAACTCTTAATAAAGGAAAGCATTTAATTGGAGCGTGCTTATATGGTCATCACGGCAGGGATCGTGATGGCATGTGAGCATACATGGAGAAATACAAGAGTTCTACATCTAGATCTGCAGGCAGCTGGCAGACAGAGACCCTAGGCCTGGCTTGAGCATTTGAAACCAGTGACATACTTCTTCCAACAAAGCCACATCTACCCCAATAGGACCACACCTCCTAGTCCTTCTTAAGTAGTGCCATCTCTTGATTACTAAACATTCAAATATATGAGCCTATGGGGGCCATTATTATTCAAATCACCATACTGAATAATTAAATAAAATATTGAAATTTTTATGTGTTAAAAAAAGTGATTTCAAAAAAGTGATTATAGCACTCTGTGAGTTTGAGCCCAGCCTAGTATACATAGTGAATTCCAGGACATCCACGTACATAGAAAAACTTATCTAAAAGCAAAACAAAAAAGGTGATTATTTTTAGAGTCAAGATCAAAACAAGACCTTTTAAAATAAGGTTAATTTAATTTTGGTTGTAGTTGTTATATAATAATTGTACATGTTTAGGGAGTGTAGTGTTCAGATATGTTTGCAATCTTGGGCAAATATATAAAGCTAATTAGAAACTGCTAAAAAAATAATTCAGGATTCAGGCCTGGTAATGCACACCTATAATTTCAGTACTCAGGAGATGGGGGCAGGAGAACTGAGAGTTCAAGATAATCCTCCGCTACATATTGAGTTCAAGGTCAGCCTAGGCTAAAAAAGACCCTGTCTCCAAAAAGGGTTTTTTGTTTTGTTTTGTAGTGTTTTGGGGGGGGGGGATTTGTTTTTTTCGAGACAGGGTTTCTCTGTGTAGCCCTGGCTGTCCTGGAACTCACTCTGTAGACCAGGCTAGCCTCGAACTCAGAAATCTGCCTGTCTCTGCCTCCCAGAGTGCTGGGATTACAGGTGTGCACCACCACCGTCCGGCTAAAAAGGATTTTTTTTAATACAGAAAAAAGTAGTAAGACATATAAACATCATCATAACACTGATTCATGCTAAGAAGGACATATCATCGATGAAATTCTTTTTAAATTTAATTTTATATGTATGAATAGTATGTGCATGGGCACCATGTATGTGTCTGGTGCTGGTAGCATTCCAAAGAGGACAATTGATCTCTAGAACTGGAATTAGGATGGTTGTGAAACAACATGAGGATACCTGAAATTGAACCTAGTACCATGCAAGAGCAACAAGTACTCTTAAAAATTGTTGTTCCAAATTTATTGCCTCAGACTAATTATGAAAAGTTAACACAACAACCCATGTTGGCATTATGTTCTCCAAAATAACTGAGTCAGTAAAGACAAAGACTAAAAACCTACCGCTAAAGACTACAGAAGACAAAGGAGGCATACAATTATATTGCAGTGTAGGAGATATCAAACTGGATCCTGGAAGGAAAAATGTACAATAGCTTAATTAACTGAATTCTACCCAGGGCTAGGAGTGTGGCTCGGTTATTAAAAAGAAACAGCATTACACAAATATCAAATTCCTGTTTTGGATAATTTATAATACTGTTATGGAAAATATCTAATGTTTTCTCAGTCAAAAATATGTAGGGGCTGAGTATGGTGGCGCATACCTTTAATCCATGCACTTGGAAGGCAGAGGCAGGCAAATTTCTGTGAGTTCTAGGCCACTCAGATCTTATAATGAGATCCTGTCTACAAAGGTGGGAAGGAGGAATTTCAAAGAGTAGTTATTCTGATAGTGCCCCCCCCCCAACACACATACAGCCACCTTTTGTTAATGCCAACTGCCAACTGCCAACAGCCATCCTGCTTTCTCTGGGTGGGAAAAGGGCAACTGAGCCAGGCAAAGAGGCTCTAACCCAGAAGGTCCTGGTCCTTTAAGCCAAAGACAAGAAGACACTGCCGTATCCAAAAGCTCAAAAGGGTTAGAAAACTGCAACGTGGAGTCCATATGTAACAAAAGCATTTTACAGGAAGGCATAAGAAACTGGGGGATGGGGGAGAAAAAAGAAATTAAATATAGCTTAATGGTACAGTGCTTGCCTAGGCGAGGCCCTAAGTTAAATTATTAACACTGCAAACTGAACTACATCCCTGGTACAATCCTGATTTTTCACCTTATGACACTTTCTACATTAGTAAGGATCACATTGTGAAAGCACATAATGTGCTTGTCAAACACAAGATTGATTTATTTTGTTTTGTGTATACAAACATTTTGCCTGAATTTATGTACGTGCATCACGTGCGTGCATGGTGTCTAAGAATGTCGGAAGAGGGTATAGGGTACTCTAGAACTGAATTCCTAACGGTTAAATACCTAGTAATAAAGTATTCAATCTTCCGCAGCAGCTAAATCACTGAGAACTACATTTCCCAGAGTGCTTGATTCGGCACGTTCCTATGACGTCCGAGTTTCCAAGCCCTGATTCCTGTTTCCCACGGCTTCAAGGCACTTTGTCTTTGTGGCGTTGCATTCTGGGATAGGTTCTTGCGTTTCTGAGCCAATCCCTAAGGACTTGAGCTAAACTTCCCAGCAAGCAGAGCGCTCGCACGGGACTCTGGCAAGGATGGCGGGCCGTGAGAGTCCGCCGCCGGCTGCCCCGCCAACGGCTCCAATTTCCTTCGGGTTCACTCGCACGTCTGTCCGGAGGCGACTGGTAGACCTCGGAGACGGCGAAGGACAGGCCCCAGAAAAGAAAGATTTCTTGGCGACCGTGGAAGGGAGGGAGCTGCAGAGGTGAAACGCCGGGTCTTTCACGTTTTGGAAATTGGTGAAATGGGCTTAAGCAGGAGGGCAGAGTAAGAGTTGTTTGTCCTGGTGACAGAGGCCTGGAAAGCCTGAAACACTGCCTCGGGAAATTTATGGAGGTAACCAGGAGTGGTGACAAATGTCTATAAGACCTGGGAGGCTGGCGCAGGAGGATCAAGAATTGAACGCTATCCTGGGCAATTCGAGAGCCTATATTTAAAAAACAGGAAGAAACTAGTAATTTAAGGGCAAGAAGAGGGAGGTTTATTAGGTGGGTGAGATGGGGCCTGAGAACCAGAGGTATAGATTCCTCAGAGGAAAAGTCGTTGGGACTTGAGGACGAGTGCGTTTTGAGCAAGGGAAAGGAGGGAAAATGATAGGATTCTTCCTGTCTTAACTGAAATGGTGGGAGCCTCTTCAATCTGGAGAACGAGGCAAATTCAAGTTTGGGGAGGCCGTCGTCAGCATAATTAAGAAGGTCCGAAAGTCCTAAGTTGGGGAATTCTAAAAGGCATTTTACAGGCCTGGAACTGGGGAGAATCTGGACTAAAGGTGGTGATGTGTAGGTTATTGTGGTTGAAGGCCTAAGAATGATTCCCTCAAGGGAATTAAAGCTGGTGGGCAGGAAGAGAAATGATACATGGTTGTAATTCCAGCACTAGGAGGTTGCATCAGGTTGACTGAGAGTTTATAAGACCACCCTGAGCTACTTCATGAGATGTCTCAAAAAAACATGAGTGGGCCTGGCAGTGGTGGCGCACGCCTGTAATCCCAGCACTTGGGAGGCAGAGGCAGGCGGATTTCTGAGTTTGAGACCAGTCTGGTCTACAGAGTGAGTTCCAGGACAGCCAGAGCTACACAGAGAAACCCTGTCTCAAAAAATAAAAAAAATAAAAAAAAATAAAAAAAAGAAAGAAAGAAAGAAAAAATATGAGTGGACCTGTGAATAGTAACTTGTAGAACATGGTCCATAGGACTGGGCATTGATCTATCTTTCTTTCTTGTCATTGAAATTTATTTTATTTGTTTCTTTCCTTCTTTCTTTCTTGATATTTATACTTTCTTTGGAGCGGGTGTCAAGACAGGGTTTCTCTGTATCCTAGCTGTCATGGAACTCACCCTGTAGACCATGCTGGCCTTGAACTCAGAGATCCTCCTGCTTCTGCCTCCTGAGTGCTGCTGGGATCAAAGGCATGCATCACCACTGCCTGTTTGATATTTCTACTTTCTAATATGTCTACTTTCCCAACCTTTTTTTCTTTCTCCACATCAGTGTGAACCCTCCAGAAGTCCCCAAGGAACTGGTTATCCCATTGATCCAGAATGGCTCTCGTAGGCAACCTCTGTCCAAGAACTCTAAACCATCCTCAGAAACTAGCACTGTGTTGACGTCAGACAGTGTGTTGTCCCTGGCTGTGAAGGAACTCATTGAGGGTGAGTGAAACCTTCCTTTTTGCTCTGCCCCAGTGCAGATAGAAGGGGAAGATGTTGGAAGGATAGGGTATGGCCTCATTGATCCCTCCCATTCTTCCTTAGAATCCAAGAAGTCTCTGGAGGAGAGGGAGAATGCAGGTGTTGACCCCACGCTCACTATCCCCATGATCCAGAAAGGATGTCCTCCCAGTGGGGAAGGAACAGACAGCGAACCTCAGGCTGAGACAGTGAGCTGTCCCTTTGCCTCTCTCCTACACTATTCCCTTTACTCTGTCTGCCTGGCCTCCTTGCACATAGCAGGAAAAGTGTGTGTGTGCGTGTCCCAAAGCCCTGCCAGCTAGCCTTTCCTTCTTCCATCCTTATTAGAAACATTAACAAAATAGACAGTAGGGTGTTTTTAAAACATACTTGAATTCTGGGGTTATCTGAATGAGATGGACAGCAGAGGAGACTGGAAATACAAATGCCATGAGGGTATGCACCGTTTGGAGTCACATTTGTCTGTTTCCTCTTTCCTTCTTTGTTTTGATTTTAGCCTGTGGTGCTTGAGGAGCACTAAGGAAGTCGATTAGTGTGTTGGAGTGAATGATGAGGGCTTGGGCAGTGGATGAAGGCAGAGTGGGCCTTCTGAGCCACAGGGCAAACTTCTGTCTTTTAGTGTGAGTGAAGTGAGAGCTAAGAGGATGTCTTGAGCAGACAAGGGTTATAACAGGATCCCCTTTGTCTGCCCTGACCAAAAATGACTAGGAAGGAAGCCTAATTCGGGATAGTGGTCGCAAGGACACACACATGCATAGGAGTGGCTGGAGTGGGGCCTGGAAGGATAGGTAGGGTTGAGTGAGAGAGGAAGGTTCAGATTGGGTACTCTAATGGCAGCAACGGCCCAAGAAAGGACACTTATGGGAACTCACTGTACGTGATAATCTGAGGCAACTTGCAGCGTGCTGAGCAATCTGAAAGAAATGAAGAAATGACAGCAGACGAGCTGGAAAGGGTGTTTATGGAAGGGTTGGAGCTCAGCTTCTTAGCTTTTTATTTTTTCCTTTTAGCATGGCATTTCTCTGTAACAGAGCTCCTTTGGCCATCCTGGACTCACTTATGTAGAGCAGGCTGATGTCAGACTCACAGAGATCCACTTCCCTCTATCTTCTGAGTGCTGGGATTAAAGATATGTGCTACCATGCCCGGCTAGTGTTTTAGCTTTTATTCATAAAATTTCTGTGATGCATCCTCTTTTCAGCTGAGCTAGTCTGGGTCTTCTGCTATGCTTTGGTTTCTTCTTTTTGAGACAGTTTCAGTAGTCTAAGCTAGCCCTGAATTCACTCTGTTAACCAAAAATGGCCTTGAACTTCATGCCTACACTCTTATCAGGTTTTGTGGTCTGCCCCACTTTTTTGAGATAGGGTCTTGTTGTATCCCTGACTGTCCTGAATTTCTATGTAGACCAGGCTGGCCTCAGACTCACAGGGATCTGCCTGCCTCTGCGTCCCAAGTGGTGGAACTAAAGGTGTGCAAACTGCATCCTACTCTGTCTCCCTTAAAAAACAATACAACTCATTTTTTCCTTTTCCATGCTTTCATTGGCACCCAGGACCTCCCCTGTGTTAAAATGCCTGTTACTGAGCTATACTTCTTGCCCATACTTCATTTTATCCTGTTCCAGCCTTGACCTCATTTCTCTAATTCCCCATCTCCAAGCCTCCACACACTCTACATCTCAGACCACTCAGCTTAAAACCCTTGGAGCCAATCCTTGGTTTCCCTTTTTATTTCCCATTCTGCACATAGCCTGTGAGCTCAACCTCATCATCTCTGCTTCTGTAGCTCCAGAGGCCGGCAGGTGGCTTCTTAGTCCTCCTCATTAGTAGCACCCTGGGCAGAGGCAGTATCTGGACTGAGTCTCTCATGGGTCTCTCCTGGAGCTCCCATGTGACTCTTGGTCCCATAACTCTTTTCCAGTTCTGCTCATTAATTTCTTTCCATCTCTGCTTCTACCTTTCCTGTTGGTTTTCATGGTTGTAACCATACATATAAAGTCTCACCTTACTGCAGGCCTGTTTTTGTTATTTGTGTTTTGAGACAGGTTTCACTGTGTAGCTCAGGCTGGCCTCGAGCTCACAGAGATAAGCTGCTCCCACCTTGCGAGAATGGCCTTTGTTTTTACAGCCCAGTCTGTTTGGGGTGGTCTTCTCATATCCTCGGCCATTCTTCTTTTTTTTATTATTTATCTGATTGTCTGAAATTTCAGATTATTTATCTGAAATGTCATGCTCATGCCTCCCATCTCCCTTTGAATTCCCTTAGCCAGGTATTTTTGGGGGTTGGGTTCGGTTTTGAGATTGGGGGGCGGGGAGTCCTAGCATGTTGCCCAAGCTGCTTTCAAATTCTTGGGTTTAAGGCAGACTCCTCCTTCACCTCATACATAGCCAGGCCTACTTGACAGTGCCACTTTATTTTTAAATGTGTCACCACTCAATGTATCATGTTTTCAGAATTTGATTTATTGTATGTCTTGACAACTAGAATATAAGTCCCAATAGAGGTTTTCCATTTTATTAGTTCCTTATCCTCAGCACCTAAATGAAATAGCACTTTCCACAGAATAGGTCTTTTAAATTTTTTTTGAAAGCATGTGAATATTTGTTGAAGTTGGGTGTGGTGGTCTGTGTCTTTAATACCAGCACTTAGGTGACAGGGGTAGACTGATCTCTGAGTTCAAGGCCAGCCTGGTCTGGTCAGCATAGAGAGTTCCTGGACAGCCAGGGCTACAAAGTGAGAGCCTGTCTCAAACAAAGTGGGGGAGAAGGGGCAGTAGAGCAGTGGCTCAGAGTTAAGAGCTCTTGCTCATGCAGAGAGCCTGCGTTCAATCCCAGCACCTGCCTGGTTTACAAGCATCCATATCTCCAATTCCAAGGCACCAAATGCTCACTTCTGACCTCCACTGAAACCGAGCACAACATACGTCATGGGCATACATGCATGTAAGCAAACCATTCAGACACATAGCATAAAATACAGAAAGACTCGGGGGTGGAGGAGCAGAGTGACAAGTGATAAGAAATGAAAACTGTCATGTGAACTGTCTATTCAGGGGCCATGGCTGGAAAAAGTCACCTGTGAGTGGCAGGCAGCAGATACACTGCAGACAGAAGGCTTGTCCCAAGCAATACCTGACTGTCTTCTCCTGCCTGACCTAGGTGCCAGAGGAGGCCAACTATGAGGCAGTCCCTGTGGAGGCCTATGGGCTCGCCATGTTGCGGGGCATGGGATGGAAACCCGGCAAGGGCATCGGCAGTACTTTCAGTCAGTGAGTTTGGTGGGGCGTATGGGGGGACAATGGGTATAAATAAGACCTCTGTAGTTACACTTAATCTAAAACCTTCTAGGTGGTGAGGGAGGACACTATCAACCTCACCAGTTCAGTAGTCAGCCACTACTGTTTCAAACTGGTTTCCACAGACCGTGGGTTCAAGCCTTGTTATTCCAAAAGAACAAACCAAAAAGCAAATGATCTTAGATTTGCCTTCAAAACACTAAGGTCCTCTTTGTGGATCAATTTCCTCACCTGAAAAAGGCAAGTGACTGACCTCACAGCTTATTGCGGGGATGAAATGATTAGACTCAGGAAGCACACTAGCAGAAATAAACAGCTGGACTCTTATTTTATAGACTTAGAATCCTTTTGTTGCGCTGCTGCGGAGCCCAGCGTTACAGGCTTGCCTAGCATGTAAAAGGTCTTCCATCCCTAGAACCGAAAGCAAAATCCCTCTGCACTTGTAAATCCCAAAGAATTCCTAAGTCATTTGGTAAGCCAAATATGACTGTGATTGATACTGAACATTATTTACTGTCCCCTTGCTCTGTGTACATATTATATGATTTCTTCTGTAAAGATATTAGTATATTTGTTAATACAAACCTAACTTGGCACTTGTAGGTAGGAGTAATAAAAGTATATGGGGTAAGTTAATTTAGTTATACTAAATGAAATTTCTATTTGGCGAAGGGTGGGGGGCTGAAAGAGAATAGACCCACCCCAAAGCAGTCCTCCGATCTTCACGTGTGTCATAGTGCACAGGCATACACAAGTAAATCAATTAAACCAAGTATTTCTGAGGTGGGTTTGGATGCTAGAAGGCTTGCGTTGGAGACTTATTCTCCCACAAACCTATTTTTCTCTGCAGGGTAGTGAAGCCCAGAGTGAACTCTGTAAGACCAAAGTGTTTGGGGCTGGGTGCCAGCCTGGTGGAGGCTCAGACCTTGGCCTCTACTGCCTCTCACCACACAAGACCGGATGGGGATCGCGAGAAGGATAAGGAAGGCCAACCTCAGGGGCTGGTGCATGGAGGAGCTGTGGTTGTCCTTTCTGGCTGCTACCGGGGCCTCTATGGGAAGGTAAGAAGCAACAGATTCCTGAATCTGTGTCAGGTAACAGGGAAGGTTAACTGGAGGGAGGAAGGATGGTGGCTAGGAAAGGCTACCAGGTGTCATGTACATGCCTGTGATCCTACCACTCCAGACACTGAAGCTGGGAGACCACAAAGTCAAGAGCTGCTTGGGATACTTAGGAAATTCAAAGGCAGCCTAGCAGTTGTCTAAAGGAAAATAAAAATGCTAGTAGGAAGAGGCACATAACAGAAAAATAAAATCACAGTCAGTTCAAAGCCAACCTCAGGTATTTAGCAAAACCCATGTTCAAAAAGCAAGGGGCAGCCAGGTGGTGGTGGTGGCGGCGCATGCCTTTAATCCCAGCACTTGAGAAGCAGATTTCTTTCACTTGAGAGGCGGATTTCTGAGTTCAAGGCCAAGCCTGGTCTACAGAGTGAGCTCCAGGACAGCCAGGGCTATACAGAAAAACCCTGTCTCGAAAAAAACAAATCCAAAAAACCAAAAAAAAAAAAAAAAAAAAAAAAAAAAAAAGGCAAGGGGCAGAGGGCAGAGGAGATAGCTCAGTGGGAAAGCGCTTCCTACACAAACCCATGAGAAATCCAGGAAAGGGTGGCGGCTGCAAGGCCTTTGTCAGCCTCACTTCTCAAGTAGAAGGGAGAAAGTACCATATCCCACGACTTCCACGAAACTTAAGTATTAAAGCGGAAGCAGGTGTGCAAACCCAGTACCTAAGAAACTACAACAGGAGCATTGCTGCAAGTTTAAGGCCAGCCTGGGACACATGACAAATATTAGTCTGTCCTAGACCCTGTCTTGCAGACAGTGACAGCCTGGGAGATGTCTCAGTGTGTGAAGTGCCTGACTAGCAGGCAAGCATGAGGACGTGAGTCTGGACCCCAGCACCACAGAAAAGCCAAGCATCCACCAGGGCCGGGGAGGAGAGACTGGGGTGAGTCTCTGGGTGCATTAGCCAGCCAGCATAGCTGAATCCGTGCGCTCCAGCTCCACCATCTCAAAAGAGAGGTGCTGGGGATGGAGAGATGGCTCAGCAGTGAACAGTACTTGCTGCTCTTCCAAAGGACCTGGGTTCAGTTTCCAGCACCAACACTGCATGCAGCTGACATCTGTCCAGTCCCGGGAGATCTAACACCTTCTTCTGGACTCAGCAGACACCAGGCATACACATGACATGGTGTATGAACACATGCATGCAGGCAAAAACACAGTCACACATAAATAAACATTTCAAAGACATAAGGTGGTCCCCACCTTTAATCCCAGCACTAAAAAGGCAAAGGCAGGTAGATCTCTGTAACTCTGAAGACATCCTGCTAATAGAGTGAGTTCCAGGCCAGCCTGGGCTATCTACATCTACATAGTTTCAATAAAAGGAAAAAGCATTAGGTAATAAGCATTTAAGGAAGATACCTGCTGTCAACATCTATCCTCCATACATATGTGCACACCACACAAGCAGCAGATATGTGCCTGTATACCCACATGGACACGCAAGTCTTCATTTTATGTTTTGCTAAGGGAAACACAGGAATATATACCTGATCCCACATCTCAGGAGTCATGGTTTTGGAGAGGAAAAAAAAAACAAAAACAAAAACGAGCCATGCCTGGTCCTAATCACCAAAAGTCACAGTGTATGCTTGGGCATAGTGATATACACGTTCAATCACAGCACTCAAAGACTAGTGGATCTATGAGTTATAGGCCAGCCACGGCTACCTAGGAGAACTCCTATTCTGGGGGAACAAATGCAAAAATCACAGCATGTTCAGAGAGAGAGAGCCCAAGCCTGGTGGAGGTAAGTGCTAGATATTTTAGGCCTAGCAGCAGTAGGCCATTCACCCTCTGCCTTCTTCCTCCCTCCTTCCATACCACCTTAGGTAGAAGGCCTTGATCCTGACAACGTACGGGCCATGGTTCGGTTGGCAGCAAGGAACCACATTGTGAATGTTAGTGAGTATTGCCTGCGGCCTGTTTCCCAGCAGGAGTTTGATAGCCACACCTCGAAGCCAGGTGAGTCTCTTAGAGCTAGAGACTTAGAAAAGCATGGGGACAGGCAGGCTCTCCAGATCTGTAAGGAGAAAGAAAGAGCACTGTATGACTTCCAGTCAGAGATCAGGGATGTGAAGGAACAAGAGTAGTTTATTTACTTTTTGTTTGGTGGTGCTGAGATTAGAACCCAGAGCCTTGACAGTGCTAATCGGATTCTAAAAAGGAGCCATACCCTCAGCCTAGTTTGTTCAGTTTAATTGAGAAGAGTTTGATCTAATAACCACGCATCTTCATCCTCTCTGAGCAGTAAGAAATGGATATGGAATCCAGTCTCTACCCCCAAGAGATCCTCATGTATTGAGAGTGGTAGTCTCCTCTTCACTAAATATGAGGCTAGGGTTAGGGTATGAGCAAGGAGAGGCAAGCAGAGCAATGGTGGCTGTGGGAAGGACAGCTTGGAGGGGCCTGCAGCTCTTCTTCCACTCTTGTGAACACTAGACAGTTGACTCTGCTGTCTTTGCTGTGGGCCAGGTGGTTGAGAGGGACTTCTTGAAGGAGATGGATAGGGAATGGGGCCTTTGCCAGGAGGACAATGACCCTTGGATCAAAATGTCAGTAACAGAGTGAGGCTTTCTTCTTACTGTCCCTATACCCCTGTGAAAAGGCCACGTGAGCAAAACTTCCACAGAGGCGCAGAACAGAGCAACCGGAACAGCTTCGTCATTGCAGGCCTTACAAAATCAGGAAGACTCAAAGAGGAGGCACAAGGATTCAGAGAAGAAGCGGAAACACTCTCCCAACCGGTAGGAGCTGGTCCACTGGCCTTGCATGGTATAGGGTGGCTCGAGCAGTCAGGGAAAACTTCAAGGCAAAGCAGGGCATAGAAGGAACTGGGAACAGCAGTACGGGCAGGTTTTACAGCATGACTTTTAAAGACAGGCCAGCTGTAACATGGGTGTGACAAAAAGCTAAGCCAGGTTTTGGCTTTCTCCACAGACACGATGGACCTGTACCCAAGATTGAGAAAGCAGCCCCTGGAAACAAGCACTGGTTGCACAGGGACCTGCGTGTACGGTTCATTGACAAAGTATACAAGGGTGGCCGCTATTATAACACCAAGGTATGGCCCACACAACCAGAGGCCCCTTCCCACCCGGGACTGGACCCTTTAACCTTCTAAGATCTTACTTCTATTCATCTCTCTAGATGACAATTGAAGATGTCCTGAGCCCAGACACTTGTGTGTGTCGGACGGATGAAGGCCGAGTTCTGGAAGGTAAGTCTGAGGGATAGATACCTGGGATCTTCCCATCTTAGAGGATGATAAAGAAAGGGACTATTTGAGGAGCTGGAGCAATGGCTCAGTGGCTAAGAGCACTGGCTACTTTTCCAGAGGATTCAAGTTTAATTCCCAGCATCCACATGGCAGCTCATAGCTGTAACTCCAGTTTCAGAGGATCTGACGCCCTCTTCTGACATCTGTGAACAGCAGGCACACACATGATGCTACACACATAGCATTGCAAGCAGAACACTCATTCACATAAAAGAAAGAAATCTAAAAAAACACTTTTAAGAAGAAAGAAGGATCCTGTTTTTAAAAGATGCTTAAACAATTCAGAGGCCTGGAGAGATGACTCAGGGGCTAAGAGCACTGACTGCTCTTCCAAAAGTCCTGAGTTCAAATCCCAGCAACCACATGGTGGCTCACAACCATCCGTAATGAGATCAGATGCCCTCTTCTGGTGTCTGAAGACAGCTACAGTGTACTCACATACAGCAAATAAGTCTTTAAAAAAAGAGAAAGAGGCGGGAGGTAAAAGTACAGACCCAGCATCCTCTTCAGAGCAGATACTTCTTGAGAGAGAAAACCTAAACCCTATGCATTTTTCATGTTAGATTAACATGACAGTTTGTCCCTGTCAAAACTATTGCCTTTACAGGAAGAAGTGTACTGAGCTTGCGCTGCAGGGCAGGCTGAGAACATACCCAGTACATAGTTTCTGTAGGAAAATGCTCCTGTATGATGCTTATTTCTGTGACCTACTCCTTTGTTTTCTCACCTGTGAAATGGGTAGAGTGGGACTCCATCTATCAGCAGGGTATAAGAGTAGTTCTAAGTATTAGCAAAGGCACTCCTGACAGGATCTGGCCAGGCTGGCCTTTGCTGTGGACTTCATTCCCCTCTCCCTCATCTGTAGCTGTGAGAGAAGACATGCTGGAGACCCTGATTCCCAAGGGAGAAGGCCACCGTGTGATGGTGGTGCTGGGACCACATGCTGGAAAGGTAAGCCCATGTCTGGAACTGAGAGTGAAGTGCCAGCGCTGAGGATCTGGGCTGCCCTTGCTCACTCTGCCCCGTCATCCTTCCTCAGGTGGGGCTTCTTCTGAGCTGGGACATAGCACAGAGTCGCGCTTTGGTCCAGCTTGGGAGAGAGAATCGGGTGGTGGAGCTCCACTACGATGCCATCTGCCAGTACATGGGCCCGGGAGACTCAGATGAAGACTGACACATGGACCATCACTCAGGCTGTCACTCCTTTTGTGCAATCTACAACAGATGCCAGGGAGAAGATGGGAGATAATTGTTCTGTCCTCCTTTGAGATGCAGGGATGGGGGCGTGACTAGATAGAGCAGACTATTTGCCAAAATTTAGAGTGTAATAAAAACCATTTTAAATCGTGGAAGGGTGAAATCAAAACCAGTATGTAAACAGTAAATTTGGGTGGTAACTGAGATAACCAAAGTGGAAACACTTCATTTCTTAGCCTCATTTCCCTGCTGAGGGTGCAGGACAAGTTAAATTACCCATTCAATACATAGCTCGCCGGGCGGTGGTGGCGCACGCCTGTAATCCCAGCACTCTGGGAGGCAGAGGCAGGCGGATCTCTGATGAGTTCGAGGCCAGCCTGGTCTACAGAGTGAGTTCCAGGACAGCCAGGGCTATGCAGAGAAACCCTGTCTCGAAAAAAAAAAATACATAGCTCACCCTTGGAACATAAAAACTATGAAGTCTGTCCCCAGACAAACACTATAAAGTCTGCACTGCTGCATCTCAACTTCTGAGTTTGGATTTTGAATGGCCTTTAAAGGCCCGTATTTTTTTTAAAGGTTTACTGTATTTTGTTGTTGTTGTTTTGTGTGTGTATGATTATGAATACAAATGCTTCCAGAGAGAGAGAGAGAGAGAGAATGAATGAATGAATATGTCATTGGGAATACAAATGCTCGCAGGCTGTGAGTGTTGAGCCGCCCTGGAGTTGAAGTTACAGACTGGCAGGCTGCTCTGTGTGGGTGCTAGGGAGCAAGCTTGGGGCCTCTGGAAGCGCAGGAAGCACTCTTACGCACTGAGCACCTCTCCAGCTCACATGCCCATGTGCTAAAGGAGTCTTGCTCAGGATGGGGCTGCTAGCACTTATTTTGACCTTTGAAAGATAAAGGCAGCCGGGCTGTGGTGGCACACACCTGTAATTCCAGCACTTGGAAAGCAGAAGCAGGCGGATTTCTGAGTTCCAGGCCAGCCTGGTCTACAGTTTACATACTGTCTTCCAGGACAGCCCTAATTACATAGAGAAACTGTGTCTCGAAAAACCAAAAGAAAACAGATTACTTAGGTCATGACTGAGAACCTCCAAAACTGATCCAAATGAGACCTTTCCTCCTTAGAATTTAATTATGGCTAGTAGTGTGTCAGAGGAAGGGAAACTAACTGCTGTTCCCATTAGCAACTCTAGTTGGGACGTCTGTTTCGTCCTTGATCCAGGGAAGACCTCCAGGAATGTCCCTGAGCTGATGATGCACTAAAGAGAAAGAGGGACTTCTACCCACGAATAGGATGGGTTAGTTCCAATTTCCAAAAAAGCTAGTCACTTTAGGCCCAGAACTTTGTGTAGGTTAAAAGGTATTTCTGACTCATGCAGTTTCTCTGCTTTTGCCATACGTGATTATATTCTTTTATTTTTATTTTTAAAAAAAAGGTTATTGTTGAGAATCCTGAACCTTTTTTCTGCTTAATGGTTGGAGAAGAAAAGTCAGAGCCTTAGACACAATTGTTCCTAAATCATCCCTTATATATATATGGTATTTAACTTAGATCTGGGCCACCGGTAAAAATACCTAACTTGTCCACCCGTGGCACACACTGAAAAGAATCAAAACATCCCAGAACTGAATGATTGTGGTAAATGCGGCTAGAACTGGGGCTATCAGGAAATGTGCTAGGTGTAGCAGCACACACCTTTGATCCTAGCACTCAGGAGACAAAAGTAGGCAGATCTCCATGAGTGCGAAGCCAGCCTGCTGTACACAACAGGCCCAGGCCAGCCAGAACTCTTTAAGAGCCTGTCTCAAAAAAGAAGTCAGGCTAGTGCGGCTTTCCCCTTCCTATTGTCCCTTTTAGGTCTCTCTTATCTAAGACTTTGATACTTAATCAAATAAGATAGGGGAGAGTGGACATCTGTTCCTGATTTCAGAGGAAGTGTTCAGTGTATCTATATTTAATATAATGTTGGCTATAGATTTATTGTGTGTAGCCATTATTATTTTGACATATTTCCATGTATTTCTATAGTCTCCAGAGCGTTTATCACAAAAACATGTTGAACTTTGTCAAATGCGTTTTCAGCATTTACTGAAATGATTCCTGTTTTTCTGTCCTCAAGTTTGTTTGTATGCTGTATACCGTTGGCTGATTTATTTATGTTTGCCTTTGGGGACTGAAGCCCACTTGGGCATAATGTGTTCTTCTCCATGGGTTCCTGGAGTCACTTTGTAAGCATTTTCTTAGGATTTTTTAACATAACATTTTTATTGACTCCCTGATGAGAATTTCACATCATACACCCTCATCACACTTCCCAGTCCTTCCTTGTCTGTCCCCTACCCGACTTTGTGACCTCCCTGTGAAAACAAGTTAAAATAAAAATAATAAATAAAAATTAGAAAATAAAACTAAGTCCCATTTGTGTTATCTCTGTACTCACTGGAGCATGGTCAGACTCTGGCCTGCCTCCTGGGTAAAACTGAGTCCTTCCTATCTAGGCTAATACTTTTGGGAGAGTTGGGATACGGGCTGTCACAGAAGCCTTCCATGGCCTTCTGCCTTAGCTGTGCATCTGCAGTATCATCTGCAGCTGTGCATCATCAGTATCACAGCAAAAGTAGCCTTCCTGCTCGTCACAACAGAAGCACAGAGCATGGGCATTCACAAAGTTTCTGACGACAGCACAGACCAGGAACATGGCCCCAAGCTGCAGTAGGACCACAGACCAAGACAAGGCCCATCCTGCAACAACAACGCCAACATGGGCTCAGGTGGCAGCACAGACCACAAATCTCTGCATGGTCTTCAGTGATAACATGGGTCACAGACATCAATACAGACCCTGGCTGTAGTAAAACCACAGACATGGCTCTCACTACCAGTACACCCTGTCACCATTGCCTCAGATGGCAGTGCAGGCCACTCAAATCAGTGTGGTCCCCAGGCTGAAGCACAGACATGGATATCCGAACTGTCCTCCGTAGTAAAACAGGCCAAGATATCAGCACAGCTCCCTGTTTGCATCTATGTTCATCAGATTGCTCTGTAGTTTTCTGTTCTTTATTTTCCTTTTGTAGTTTCTTTATCTGGTTTTGGTATCAAGACGATTAGGTCCTCTTGATATGACTCTTTTTGTTTTTTTGTTTGCTTGTTTTTTCAAGACAGGGTTTCTCTGTGTAGCCCTGGCTGTCCTGGAACTCACTCTGTAGACCAGGCTGGCCTCGAACTCAGAAATCCACCTGCCTCTGCCTCCCAAGTACTGGGATTACAGGTGTGCCCCACCACTGTCCTGCTTGATATGACTCTTAAAAGATATTATTGAGGGCTGGAGAGATGGCTCAGCGGGTAAGAGCACCGACTGTTCTTCCAAAGGTCATGAGTTCAAATCCCAGCATCCACATGGTGGCTCACAACATCCGTAAAGAGATCTGACACCCTTTTCTGGAGTGTCTGAGGACAGCTACAGTGTACTTACATATAATAAATAAATAAATATTTTAAAAAAAGATATTATTGAGCCTCCTAAAAAATTCATAGAAGGGGCTGGAGAGATAGCTCAGCGGGTAAGAGCACTGCCTGTTCTTCCAGAGGTCCTGAGTTCAAATCCCAGCACCCACATGGTGGCTCACAACCATCTGTAAAGAGATCTGATGTCCTTTTCTGGTGTGTCTAAAGAGACCTACAGTGTACTCACATATAATAAATAAATCTTTTTAAAAAAAGAAAATTCATAGAACTGATGCACACTTAGAATAAGTTGTAGGATACAAAATAAGCATTGAAAACAGCATTTTGGGCTGGAGAGATGGCTCAGTGTTTAAGAGCACTGACTGCTTTTCCAGAGGCCCTAAGTTCAAATCCCAGCAACCACATGATGGCTCACAACCATCTGTAAAGAGATCTGACACCCTCTTCTGGTGTCTGAAGACAGCTACAGTGTACTTACATACATAAAAAATAAATAGGTCTTTTAAAAAGAAAGAAAGAGAAAGAAGAAAGAACGAGAGAGAAAGAAAGAAAAAGAAAGAAAAAGAAAGAAAGGAAGGAAGGAAGGAAGGAAGAAAAAGAAAGAAAGAAAGAAAGAAAGAAAGAAAGAGAAAGAAAGAAAGAAAGAAAGAAGAAAGAAAGAAAGAAAGAAAGAAAGAAAGAAAGAAAGAAAGAAAGAAAGAAAGAAAGAAAGAAAGAAAGAAAGAAAGAAAGAAACATAGCATTTGAGCACTCAGAAGTCCAAGTCAGGTAGGTCCCAGTGAGTTCAAGGCCAGCATAGTCTACATAGACAGTTCCAGGCCAGTCAGAGCAACATACTAAAACTGTGTCAAAAGAAGGCGCCTTCATTTATACTAACAGTCTACTGTTCCAAGAAAGAAAACAGGGAAACTATTCCATTCAAAGTAACTCCCCCAAAATAAGTATGTTTAACCAAAATGAAAGACCTCTAAAAAGAAAATCTGAAGATATTGAACAAAGAAGTCATAGAAGATATTAGTCAATGGAAAATTATCCCATAATTCTGGATAGGCAGAATTCATATTGTGAAACAACCAAATTTAATTTACAGAATTAATGTAGTGCCTATCAGAATCACCATGTCATAGTTAACAGGTTTAGGAAAAAATTCATATAGAGCCACAATATACCATGTATAGTCAAAACAATTATACTGGACCTCAAATTATACTGCAGACAGTGATGAAGATAGTGGTATTTGAAAAAAATTAGGCCGGGTGGTGGTGGCACACGTCTTTAATCCCAGCACTTGGGAGGCAGAGGCAGGTGGATTTCTTAGTTTGAGGCCAGCCTGTTCTACAGAGTGAGTTCCAGGACAGCCAGGGCTACACAGAGAAACCCTGTCTCGGGAAAAAAAAAAGAGAGAGAGAGAAGGAGAAAAGAAGAAGAAAGAAAGAAAAAGAAAAAATAGGCAGATAGACCAATAAAATAGAAAGCCCAGAAATCAAATGGCTAAGCTATACCCACGTTGTTTTTGACAAAGGAAACAAGAACATTCTTTGCAAAAAGAACCTAGGAGCTAGAGACATGGCTCAGTGGTTAAGTGTACTTGCTGCTTTTGCAGAGGACCAGGGTTTGCTTCCCAGAACCCACATTGGATGACTTAAAACCTCCATCAAATGCCATAATTTAAAACCTGAAGTACTCAAAGATTTAGAAGAAAACATAGATAGGAAATACCTCTCAAGGTATTGGGTTCCTTCCTTTCTTCCTTTTCTCTTTCCCTCCCTCCTTGCCTCTCCTCTCTCTCCTCCCTCTCTCCTCCCCCCCTGCCTCTCACTGTCCCCTCCCCCTTTTCCAAACATGGTCTTAATCTGTAGTTCTGGAACTCATTATGTAGAGCAGACCTCTGCCTTCCATGTGCTGAGATTAAAGCATGTGTCATCATGTCTGACCCAAAGAATTTCTCTTTTTTTAAAATATTTAGTTATTTTATTTATATGTAAGTACACTGTATGTGTCTTCAGACACCCCAGAAGAGGGCATCAGATCCCATTACAGATGGTTGTGAGCCACCATGTGGTTGTTGGGATTTAAACTCAGCACCTCTGGAAGAGCAGTCAGTGCTCTTAACCACTGAGCCATCTCTCCAGTCCCAAAGAACTTTCCTTACTAGATCACCAACAGCACAGGAGCTAACCCAAACATCAATAGATGGGACTGCATCAAAATAAACACTTTCTGCCCACCAAAGGGGACAGCAGGCAGAGCAAAGAGCCTCTAGAAGACACTCATTACTAGCTATACCTCAGACAAAGGGCTGATATCAAGAATTTACAAATAATTGCAGAAATTAAATAACAAGGAAATAAGCCTGCCAATCATCGAATGAGAAAGTGAACAGAGGCCAGGCAGCGGTGGTGCACACCTGTAATCCCAGCACTTGGGAGGCAGAGGCAGGCGGATTTCTGAGTTTGAGGCCAGCCTGGTCTACAGAGTGAGTTCCAGGACAGCCAGGGCTACACAGTAAAACCCTATCTCGGAAAAAAAAAAATCCAAACAACCGAAAAAGAAAAAGGCAATAACAGCTTTGAAAGTGTTCAATATCCCTGGCCATTAGGAAAATGCAAATAAAAACAACTTTGAGGTAACACCCAACCCCAGTCAGAACAGCTATCAATAAATATGACAGTGTTACAAAGGATGTTAGTGGTGGTGCAGAATTCTTAAGCCATTGTTTGGAGACTTCTCAAAGAATTAAAAATGGAACTGCTATATGCCCAGCTATTTTACTCCTAGGTAAATAGACTATCATAGAGATATTGACACTCCCGTGGTTTATTGCTGCTTTGATCACTATAGCAAAGAATTGGAATCAACTTACTTGTCCATTAACAGATACACACACACACACACACCATCTTTTCATTAGCCACGTATAAAAAATGAAATGTTATTCAGCTCTAACAAAAGAAGTTAAAATTTTTGCAGGAAAATAGATGGTCTTAGACTGTGTGTTATGTGAGCTCTCACAATCTCAGAAAAATGTATATTTTCTCATATTTGGAATCTGTAAATTAATATATGTACACATGGATACAATATAACAAGGAAAGGAACAAGAAAGGCAAAGTATAAGACGATGAGGCAATGGACATGCAATGGACATGAGTTATGAGCGAAAATAGAAAGCGAATTGTTTTTTATTTTATATCTGTAGGTGTTTTGCGTGCGTTTACATCTGCGCACCGTGTCAGTGCCTGGTTCCTGTGGAGGCCAGGAAAGAGCTTCTGATCCCCTAGAACTAGAGTTACACGCAGTTGTGAGACACCAATTGGGTGCTGAGAATTGAACCCGGTCCTTTGGAAGAGCCACCAGTGCTCTTCACACCTGGGCCATCTCTTTAGGCCTTATTGTTATTATTTTTGTTATTCTTTATTCTTTTTCTTTCAGGGGGAGGTAGGGAAGATGTGAAGACATGGTTTACCAGGTTCCTGTCCTGGAACTCAGTGTATAGACCAGGATGTCCCTAAACTCACGGGATTCTGCCTGTATCTGCTTCCCAAATGCTTGGATCAAAAAAGATGGGCTTCCAATTGTTATTTCTGTAAAATATCAGAGTTATGCTCAGTACTTCCCCAAGCCCCTCCCCACCCTCCTCGGTCCTTCCAGTCATCTCAGTGCTCAGCGGGGTAGGCAGGAGGATGGATCTCTTTGAGTTTTACACCATTGCGGCCAGCACGGTACGTCGCAGGCCAGCGACCTTGTCACGAAAAGAAAACCCAGGTGACCGACAAGGCTCCCTCACAAATGGTTGTGGTCGCACGACCGAATGCACGCTGAGCGTCTGTGTTGAGAGAAGCATCCACTCCAAAGCCTGTGACGCTGGCACGGCCGAAACCACTGCGTGCGGCCAGGGAGGCGCCCGCGTCTCAGCCCCGCCCCCGCCCCCCGCGCCCCCCCCCCCAACGAGCGCCGCGCCCGGACTGAACCACCCGGGTGTCGGGCGAAGGGGGGGATCGGGAGCCGAGCCACCGCCCGGGCTCCCGCCGCCGCCGCGGAGGGCGGCCATCTTGGAACCTTCCACTTGCTGGAGGGGGGGCAGCAAGAAGCGGCGCCTGGACACAAACGGCCGCCAGTCCGCTCGTCCCAGGACACCGTCCTCGCCTGCATTCTGTCCGGTGACTCTGGCGGATGGCAGGATCGAGTCAGCGGACGGCCTCTATCCCACCCTCCACGGTCACCCGCTTTCCCCTAACCCCCTAATCCTTTCTTTTGGAACCTGCTCCCAGCCACTCGCGCGGGCTATTGGCTCCGGAGCTGCCATGGTGAGCTCTGATTGGTCTGTGGCCGGATGAAGGCGGGACTTCCTTTCTGAGGCTGCGGCCCTGGGAAGAACGTGGCTCCGCCTCCACCCTTGAGCCAGGTTCCTGCCGATGGTTTTGGTGCATGCGCAGTGATTGTAGCCCGTGACCGAGCGTACGTCATGGGTTGAAAGACCACGTCAGTCGGTCGTGGGTAAAAGGTCATCGGAGGGTACATGTTTACTGTCGAGGCTGTTATCATAACTATTTTTTGAGGTAGCAGATTAACAGTTATCCTATTGGGTGCATGGTTGAACACACCTTTAATTCCAGCACTACAGAGGCAGAGACAGGCTGATTTTTTAAAATCAGGGTCATCCTAGTCTACATAGTTCCAAGTCAAACGGGTGCACGGTGTTGAAAACAAGCAATAAAAAATCTTGACCTTGCATAAAGGGACACTCAAATGGAAAGAAAAGCAGCTAGGCAAAATAATTCTTGGGAGCTCGCAGGGAGGAGAGCCAACTAGAATACAAACCTAGAACGACGTGGCCCCTTTCATTGTCCCTGGTGTGTTGACTGCATTTTATTCCATTGGTTGGAACTTGACTTCACAATCTTCACAATTGCCTAACCAAAGCTAAAGGGAATGGAAAAATCTCGGCATACAAGTCCTTGCCAGACTAACTACTTTTGATTAAACAAAACCAAACGTTTCTCACTATTCCGCCCTGTTTATTATGCTTCTTTTTCAAACTTAGCGAGCATATGGCGACCATTTGATGTCTCTAGTAGGATTGCATTACTGTTATTAGTGATGACTTAGTCGCAGTGGTTCTGCGAGCCTTTAATGCAGCTGGGCATGTTGCAGTGACCCTCAAACATAAAGTTATTTCGTTGCTACTTCAGAACTGTTTTACTACTGTTATGAATTGTAATGTGAATATCTGTTTTCCAGCTCTCTTAGTTGGGGTCCAGTTGTGGGTCGTGACCTGCATGTTGAGAAACCCTGGCTTCAGGTCAGTATGCCTCCCAAAGGTAGTCCTTTGATCAAACAATTGAACTGGCCCAACTAGAATGTGAAGTTTATACCCTGTCCAGAAATTCTATTACTTGACTAGAAAGTTTATCTTTCCAAGCCATTACTATTTACTACTCTCCCCTCTGGAAGGGTCACTGTAGAACTGTTTAGGAGCCAAGGTTCTGATTTCAAATCCCAGCAACCACATGGTGACTCACAAACATCCATGATGAGATCTGACGCCCTCTTCTGGTGTGCTTGAAGAGAGCAAAGTGTACTCACATAAATAAAATAAATAAATCTTTAAAAAAGAATAGAGATTTAATCTCAGCACTTAGGAGGCAGGGATAGGCAGATTTCTGAGTTCGAGGCCAGCCTGGTCTACAGAGTGAGTTCCAGGACAGCCTGGGCTATACAGAGAAACCCTGTCTCAAAAAACCAAATTAAAAAAAAAAAGACAGAGGAAAAGAGGGGCAGAGGGGGGAGGGAGGGGGAGACAAGACAAGGGGAGGGAGGGGGAGGGAAAGAAGAAAACTGTTTACTTATCCTTAGCCTTTTTACTTTAAACTGTCTAGCCAATTTTTACGTCCCTTTCATATCATTCCCCTGCCTCTGAAGAGATGCCTCTAATTGCCATTTATTGAGTTGGATTGAAGTAAGGACTCTCTGGCTTTCTCCAGCTGAATTTTTAGATTTGTGTGTGTGGCATTTTGGGGCTACCCTGACAGAGGGCCTATCCAAAAGACTCCAACTGTCAGAAGGAGGTAGGAAACGACGTCTTTAACTGGGGTCTGGGAGAAATAAAGGCACAAGGTAGGGTGGACAGCGAATCAGGAGAAACCAGAATATGGGAATATGTCAAATCAAACAAAGTCCATCTACTGGGCTTCTCCTTGTTTTTGACCCAAGGCAGGACTCAAAAGGATACACCTAGGATCTGTGGGTTCTGGAAATCCAATACAGGTCTGTTGGAAGAAAAGACAGTGTTCTAATGATGGCACTGTCTGTCCAACCACAAAACATATATAGGTTTACATATATATTATTATTTTGTGTACGTGGATGTTTTGCCTGCATATATGTCATGTACCACATGCATGCAGAGCCCCAAAGACCAGCAGAGGACATCACATGTCCTGAGACTGAAATTACAGTTGTGAGTCACCACATGGATACTGGGAATAGAACCTGGGTCCTCTGGAAGAACAGCCAATGCTATTAATCATTAAACCATCTCCCCAGCCCCCATCCATAGTTTTTATTTGTTTGTTTGAGGCAGGGTCCTAGTATGTCGCCTTGGATGGCCTCAAAACTCAGAGGTAGGTCTGTCTGTTCCCAGAGTGTAAGGCCAGTACCATCATGTCTGGATCTCTGTTTGTTTGAGACAAGGTCTCTCATTTGGCCTGAACTTTGCCACTTCTGCTAGATGGTGGGCCACTGAGCCGCTGGGGTCATCCTGTCACCCCTCCTATGTCCCACTGCTGGGATTATGACATGACTTTGCCTAGGTGGTTTTTTTGTTTGTTTCTTTTTTGGTTTTTTGGATTTGTTTTTTTGAGACAGGGTTTCTCTGTGTAGCCCTGGCTGTCCTGGAACTCACTCTGTAGACCAGGATGGCCTCGAACTCAGAAATCCGCTCTGCCTCTGCCTCCCAGAGTGCTGGGATTACAGGTGTGCGCCACCACCCCCGGCTTGCCTAGGTTTTGCATGGGTACTGGGAATATGAACGCAGGTCGTCATGCCCACCCACCACGCTTTTTATCCACTGATGCATCTCTGCAGCCCATTTTCAATTTTATTTTATTATTTAATGTGTATGAGTGCTTAGTGTGTATTCCGTCTGTGCATGGCTTTGCATACCTGGTGCCAAAAGTCACAAGAAGGCATTGGATTCCCCTGGAACTGGAGTCACAGTCAGCTGGGAGATACTTTGGTGCTGGGACTGAAACTTGAGCCCTTGAGTAGAGTGGCCAGTGCTCTTAATCACTGGAGCCATTTCTCCAGCCCAACAACCCATTTTTTTTTTTAAACAAAAAAAAAAAAAACAGGGTCTCATTAAGTCCAACTTACCTCGACCTTGCTGTATAACTGAGGCTGGCCTTGAACTCTAGACCCTTGTGACTCCACCTCTCAGATGGAGTCAGCCGCTTGAGCCACCATGCTCACATTCCCTGATTAGTTTTCTTTTGAGCCTGGAACTTGTACCCATCCACTTGAGGCTCTCTGCCTCTCATGCCAGACATCATGCTCAGCCATCCCTGCCGCCTTAAGGAGCATCTCTAGCTCTTTCATCACGATTGTTCTCCCGGGGTTGGGGACCAACACTAAATTGTCCCCTTCTTTATGGGTTTTTTTAAACTCCCTGAGCTCCAGGCGCTACTGGATGTGCGCCCTCTGCTGGCAGGAGAGGCCAAGGTGTTAGTTTTGATACAAGGTACCACATTAAAATAAAAACAGTGCCTTAGCCTCTTTTGTGAGTCTGAGTTGGCCAAGAACCGGGTACTGGGGGGGATGAGGGCCCAGACTGTTAGATGGGTTCCTAGTTAGGAGCATGTGGGTGTACTTCAGAACAGAAGGCTTGAGAGGAGGTGGGAACCTAATGTATTCCACGTGCAGTCTTCTCAACTTTCCTAATGCTGTGACTCTTTTATAGAGTTCCTCACCGTGCGGTGGTGGCACACACCTTTAATCTCAGCACTTAGGAGGCAGAGGCAGGCGGATTTCTGAGTTCAAGGCCAGCCTGGTCTACAGAGTGAGTTCCAGGACAGCCAGGGCTACACAGAGAAACCCTGTCTTTAAAACAAAATAAAACAAAACAAAACAAAAACAAAAGTAGAGTTCCTCACCTACGGTGATCCCCCCAACCATAAACTTATTTCATTGCTACTTCATACTGTAATTCTGCTAGTGCTATAAATCTGAATGTAAATAGTTTTTGGAGATAAGAGTTATACCAAAGGCTTGTGTGACCCACAAGTTGAGAACCACTGCTTTATGGTTTCTGTGTTAGAACATTTCTGGGTTCAGACACTCAAGCCTGTGATTCTAACACTGAGGGGACCGAGGCAGGATGATTGTCATGATTTTGGGCCAAAAGAAAACTCCACGATTTCTCAATGTTAACAACTATGTAAATTATAGATGATTATAAAAGAAGTGGCACTGGGGAGGAACTAGAAGGTATGGGAGGGCTCTGAATAGTGTTTAAGGCTTTAAAATATGTTTTGAGCCGAGGTCTCATTCTGTATCTCTGAGTACTTATGTAGACCAGGCTTGCCTAGAACTCGGAGATCTACCCTCTCTGGTCTCAGCTGAGTTAAAGGCATGGGTCGTCATGCCCAGGTATTTGCTTTGCTTTAAAACATTTTTTTCAAGAAGATGTGACACTCCAATTTAAGCAAACATTCTACTGTCACACTCTTTCTGTACAGTGAGCCATGAATTCATAGGGAAGGAGCCCCACCAGCTCTGGGCTCCTTCCCACCAGCCTAATTATTTAACAGATTTTTGTTGTTTTTGCTTATTTGAAACGAGGTGTCATTGTGTATCCATGGCTGGCTCACTATGTAGGCAAAGTGGCCTGAAACTCCCAGAGTTCTGACACTGTCCTTAAACATCGCATGCACAAGGTTCACAGACATACACGCAAACAAAACAGATATGCAAAAAATAGATCTCAAAATGTATTCTGAGGATCTGTATCACACATGGTTGTAAAAGAAGGAAGGTCCTGGCACTGAAGTAGACCAAGGACACAGAGGGAGGTCAGGGCAAGACCCCTGCATGGGCAGTCTCCAAGGAAAGGGGAGGGCATTAAAATAAAACCTAGTTTCCTATATAACACTCTGTGACAAGGCCCACTCTGGATAAAATGAAACCTTAAGGTTCTATGGATGGAAAGAAACAGCAGGATAACTCACACCAGTAATCCTAGCACTCAGGAGGCTGAGGCAGGAGGATTGTTAGGAGTTCAAGTCCAGCCTGGACTATATAGTAAATATCAGACCATCCAAGATAACACAATATGATTGGATCCCAAAAAAACTAACATAAAATTTTACATTTAGCCAGGCGGTGGTGGTGCATGCCTGTAATCCCGGCACTCTGGGAGGCAGAGGCAGGCGGATTTCTGAGTTCGAGGCCAGCCTGGTCTACAGAGTGAGTTCCAGGACAGCCAGGGCAACACAGAGAAACCCCGTCTCAAAAAAACCAAATCCAAAAAACAAAAAAACAAAAAATATATATTTTACATTTATTTTTCATGTGTTTGAGGAGTGGGCTTGTTTTCCATGGTGCGCTTGCAGCAGTCAGGACAACTTTCTAGAGTAAGTTCTCTCCTTCTGCCAAGGAACTCAAGTTGTCAGCCTTGGTGGCAAGTGCCCACACATGCTGATCCATTTCACTGGCCCCAAAGAAATCATTCCCAAAAGGGGTGGTGACATCTTTTTTTCAGATTTATTTTATGTGTATGCATAAATGTTTTGTCTGTATATATGTATTGCACCATATGTATGTCTGGTGCTGTTAGAGGTAAGAAGGGGTGAGTTCTCCTTGAACTGGGGTCACAGATGGTTGTGAGCTACCTTGTGGGTGCTGGCAGGAGAGCCCAGGTCCTCTGAAAGAACAAGTGCTCTTAACTGCTAAGCCACCTCTCAGCCCCAAATTGTATTTAAGACTTCCTTTTTTTTTTTTTTTTTTTTTTTTTTTTTTTTTTTTTTTTTGGTTTTTCCAAGACAGGGTTTCTCTGTATAGCAAGACTTCCTTTTTTTTCTTTTCTTTTCTTTTTTCCCCAAGGCTAGGATTCTCTGTGTGGCCCTGACTGTCCTGGAAGTCACTCTGTAGACCAGGCTGGCCTCTAACTCACAGAGATTCACCTCCTTCTGCTTCCTGAGTGTGGGATTAAAGGCGTGCACTACCACCCCACTGCTTGAGAATATTTCTATTTAAAAGAAACAGCTTCTATGTTGACAACCTTTACCACACACCTGAGCCTCTGCTAGAATCCTTGATTTTCAGCTGTCGAGCAGTTTCAGATATACTCTAGAAGGACAGCTAATTATTTAGATTGATTTTCTCCTTATCTATGTGTATGTGGTAAGTATATGCCCTGTGTGGATGCCCTCAGAGGCCAGAATAAGGTACCAGAAACCCGGGAGCTGAGTTACAGGTGGCTGTGATCACTGGATGTGTGTTGGGAGCCCAACTTCAGTCCTCTGGAGAAGCAGCAAGTGCTCCTAACCACTGAGCCATCTCACCAACCCCTGAAAGGGCTCTTTTTCTTTCCTGAGTTCCCATACTTTTTTCTCCTGCCTCAGTAGCACGAGGATCAGGAGTTTAAGATCTCAAAGGAAAACTAAAACTGCCCATACTTCGGCCATCAGAGATTAGTGCTGTTCCTAGCTTTCATCAGATCGACTTCTGACTACAGAGGACAGTGGCGAAGAAAAGGCACCGCTATATCACCCCCTCCAAGGCTCAGGGGGACACCAAGGAAAAGGAGGAGAGAGGATGTGAGAGCCAGAGAATGAGGAGATGTATACCAGAAATGTGTCTCCTGAAGCTGTGGTTATCTGCACGGGACTGGCACAAGACTGAGCTCATCGTCAACGCGTCATGAGTAGGGGAAGTGGCTCCCATCCCTCCTTTCAGGCATTAGCTGTTATTAGGGAAGAGGATGTAGTTCTCTTCAGTGGCATAGGCACTGAGAAGTTGGCCTCGATTGAGCAAATCATCTCCTACCCATGTTCAAGATTCAGTGCGCCACCCACCAAAAGAAGCCATTAAAGTAGAGCAGGTGCTTGTTGGGAGAAAAGGGTCCGGCAGGAGAGGGAGGGGCATGAGAGAAGGGGATGGAGAGGAATAAGTAACGTGAGCACTAAATCCTTTATATAAATCAAGCTGCCCACACGGTCAAACTACAAAGGGATTTTAGAAAAACCATAAAAGGAAGCCTGATGGCTTCAAAGTAAGCTTCATTATAAGGAAGTGTTGCCCCAAGCCCGTCTCTCCCCTCAAAGTGAGAAAGAGAGGGAGAGAGAGAGAGAGAGAGAGAGAGATGACCACACAGGACCATAAAGAACTTAGAGGAACACTGGTAACAGGATGGCTGAACAATGCTATGTTTAGATTATGAAGTACAATGAGTAGGTTAAAAAAAAGATGAGATTAGGTCTGGAGAGATGGCTCAGGGGTTAAGAGCCCTGACTGCTCTTCTGAAGGTCCTGAGTTCAATTCCCAGCAACCACATGGTGGCTCACAGCCGTCTGTAACAGGATCTGATGCCCTCTTCTGGTGTGTCTGAAGACAGCTCAGTGTACTTACATATAATAATAAATAAACAAATCTTTTTTTAAAAAAAAAAAGATGAGGTTAAACAGAAAATGTTAATTGGAGGGACTCCGGCCAGCCTGTGCATCCTAAGCACAGCTCTGACAGGCCGGGCCCTTCTCCCCATTCTCTCTGCCTTGCTAAAAACCTTTAGATTGCATTCCTAAAACTAGCCCCCAAGGTCAATTCCCTTCTTTGTCCACTTCCTCCTCCTGAGGCTGAATGACTAGCTCCAGCTATCAAACTGTTGAAGACCAGCAATCAAACTCCGCCCTTGGCTCACCTAATTAACATGTCCAGCGAAAATTAAACACCTCATCCTAACATAGGGTTTCCCCTTTTACCTTTATAGACCTCCTTTTTCCTATGTGCCACACCTGTCTAGCTTTATCCAGAGGCAGTCCTTTGTCCATTTCCCCTGCTCCCTCCTCCTCTATCTTTTGTCCTTGTCTTTTACTCCCTGCCCTCTGTCCCTCTGGGATAAATAAATCTCCATTTTGCTGAGCACTTCCTCTTAGGGTCCTGAGATGATAATTCTCCTTTCATTAATAAAACATTAGGCTTGTCCTAGAAGCCTTCACCCCAATAAACAAAATACAAGAGTGACTGAGAATGGTTCCCAACGTCAACATTGGGCCCCCACATATATACATACTCATGCATGTGTGCCTACACACACACACACACACACACAGTGAAAAATGGAAAAGTCAAAGAAAGGGAGCGTTGGCCATGACTGTTGTTTAGTACATTTGATAGGTAAGGAAGCCAGGGCTCAGAGGGGTTCAGCAACTTGCCTGTAGCTACACAGCTAAAGAATGGTACAGTAGTGACCCAACATCACTGAGACACTTTCTTGCTACTGACTATTTTTTTGAGAAGGCAGAGGCAAGTGGGTCTGTCTTTTCAAATCCAGCCTAGTCTGTAAAGTGAGTCTCAGGCCAGCCGCCAGGTCCAAAACTATAAACAAACAGCATCAAAACCATACTTAAAACTAGGAAGTCGAGCCAAGCGGTGGTGGCGCACGCCTGTAATCCCAGCCCTCTGGGAGGCAGAGGCAGGCAGATTTCTGAGTTCGAGGCCAGCCTGGTCTACAGAGTGAGTTCCAGAACAGCCAGGGCTACACAGAGAAACCCTGTCTCAAAAAAACAAAAACAAAAAACAAACAAACAAACAGAAACCTAGGAAGTCGTAATGATCTATGTCCCGGTCATCCTGAACTGCCCAACCTGGCTTGATCTTGGAAGTTAAGCAGGTCAGATCTGGTTAGTTCTTACAGGGGCACCTGCCGGCCTGTAAATCCCAATTCTCTACTGCACAGAGTATGGGTCTAGCCTGTGCCAAAAAGAATATAAAAATCAGTAAAGAATAATACACTGCATTGGTTTTAAGGGAAAAAAGTCTCTACTACATACTCTTCCAGAGGACCTGAGTTCAATTCCCAGCACCCACATGACAGCTCCCAGCTGTCTGTAACCTCAGCTCCAAGGCACCTGACACACTCACACAGACATACATGCAGGCAAAACAATGTACATAAAATTAAAATAAAACAAAAGAATAAACAAAATAAGGCATTACAAATAAACAGACAAAAACAGTTTTTTTAAAAAGATGTATTTATTATATGTATATATGTGAGTAAACTGTAGCTGTCTTCAGACACACCAGAAAAGGGCGTCAGATCTCATTACAGATCGTTGCTGGGATTTGAATTCAAGACCTTCGGAGGAGCAGTCAGTGCTCATAACCGCTGAGCCATCTCTCCAGGCCCCAAAACACAGTCTTAACTATATAGCCCTGATTATGGTAAATGCAAGGCAGTTCCCCATTCTTCTTTTCCTTTTATTGACTTTTTTTGTAACCCAGGATGGCACAAACCCTCCGATCCTGTTTCAGCAACCAGTTCCAACTCGTTTATTACTTCTCACAACTGTCGTGGATATTGCACTTACCTCAAAACTCTAATATTTCTAATGTGTAACGTGGGGCCTTTTGTGTTTCCAGGTAAGCATTCTCCGTTTGTACCTTTTGTTAAAAGACAGGGTCTCATATAGCCCAAGATAACCTTGAACTAGTCCTCTTACCTCTTCCTAGCCAAGTATTAGGACTACAGGTGTGTGTGTGAGCAGTCACACCTGGAGTACTCATACATTTTACCATAAAAAAAAAGTATCATTTTGTAAAGAGCTGGGACTAGGGTGGGGAAAAGCAAGTAAAATTCCACTCCCATCATTCCCCTGCCCAAGGCGATCTCAACTTTCAAAATCTTTTAATTTCCAGTCCGGAGCTTCCAGAGCCACAGGAAAACAAACATTGGACAGCCACTCTAGCCCAACGCGCAGAGGACTCGTTAGCCTAGGAGGTCTCTATCCGCTCAGTGGGTTAACGAGCTCAATGATTGGTCCGCTTCCGTCTAGGGCGGGGCAAGCCCTCTCCCGGGTTCCCTCAGATAGTCCTGCCTTTGGGCAGTCTCTTGTGCCTCTAGTCCCCTAATCCCCCCTCATTCTCCTTCCGGAACTGCCATCGGAGGACTCTACTACTGCTCCGGATGCTCCACAGGTCCACCAAGTGGGTGGGAAGAGCCATGGCTGGATTTTTCTACCCAGAACGAGTCACTTCCGGTCACAGACTCCCTCCTCCGGAAGTAAGACCTGATGTAAACAGCAAAGCCGGGCACCAAAGCCCGGGAGGTCAGAAATTCGTGCCGCAGGCGGCACCAACAGCTAGGGCAGGGGTCGGGGAGGGGTGATCACGTCGGCCAAGGCTACGAGCATCTGGAGCAAGATCCAAGGGTTGGTCATGGTCCGTGGGTTGGGTGTTTCTACTAGAGGTCTTGACAGGTGATGGATGGCTGTGGGTATAGGGGCTTGAGTCTGTGCTGTCGAGGAAAGGAATGTGACTTTTGGGAGAGGGTGAGGCATTTCAATTAGGGTTCTTGGTTAGTATGGGCATTTGGAGCAGAGATTGGAAAAGGGCTCTTGGAAGCTAGTGCTCATGTAAAAGCAAGACCCAGGTTTTACACCAGAAAAGTAGATTTGAGATCTTAGATGATAGGCAGGAGGTGTGCCTGAAGAGAGGTCTTGGAAGTGATGGGGTTTGAAAAAAGGCTGAGCTTTCTAGGGCAGGAATATTTAGGACAGGGAGACAGAGCAGCGGCATTGGTAGGTTGAGATTTTCCTAGGCAGGATTTGTTTTTTTTGGGGGGGGAGGTGTTTACTGGGTGAAGGTCTTTAGGGGGTAGCTGTGCCCTAGGGCAGAACCTTCAGGAGATAGTGTGGAGACAAAGGGGACAAATTTTTTTGGGAGGAAAGGGTTCATGAATAACGTTGGGTCAGCTCAGGGTTTATGGGTAAAGAGTATAGGGAAAGTAATGTGCCAAATATGAAGAATTTAAAATGTCTAGGTAATGCCCCAGAGTGGGGTGGGGTGGGGTGTGGTCTTCGGAACTTAAATAGAGGGAATGGGAGGGGGTTCTCTGGCTTGCCTTAGTGATCAGAGTTAGTAATATGAGGGAGGGGTTTGGGGAAAGTATGTTGCTTGGGAGGATGTAAATGAATGCCCTGGAGGCAAATAAAGCTCCCGTTGAAGATAGTTAGCAAGGCTTGAGGAGGGGAGTTCTGTGGGTGTTGGGCCATTCACAGCTGTCTCAAGATGATGCAGGAAACCTTAGCTCTTGTTCCACTGTTTACTGACAGGTGGAGTTGGGTGCCCATGTGATGATGAAAAGCTTGTAGAAAGAGGTTTGAGGTCATATCAGATGTTAGAGCCAAGAAGGCCTGGGAGGGAGGAGGAGGTATCATGGGATATCCCCCTACCCCATTACTACCTGATGGGTTTAGTCCGGGTTGGTGTTTGTGGCCCTTGTGAGTCTATGTCATTGTAGGCCTGTGGTCTTGGTTTAAACAGATACTCTGAGGTATCCTCCACTTGTTTTTTTGTTTTTTGCAGTCTGGCAAAGAAAAGTATCAAAATGGGGAGGAAGCCAGGCGAGGTGGCACACGCCTATACTCCCATCACTCAGGAAGTGGAGGCTGGAGGACTGCTGGGAATTGAAGGCCAGCCTGTGCTACATAGGGAGTACCAGGACAGCCAGGGCTACATAGCAAGACCCTATCTCAAAACAAAATAGACCAAGTGGTGAGGAAGAAGAAATCATTTGGGGGACAGAAGTTGTAGGACTTAAGAGAGGACACTGGGGAACTCTTCACAATGCTGTCATTTTTTGTGCCTAGGAAGGCCATCCTGAACCATGGCTCAGCAGACACTTCGAGGAGTGACCAGCCTACATTTCAACCAAGACCAAAGTAAGCTTATGATTGTGTCTCTGTGAGAAAGAGGGAAAAGAAGGGTGAGGGATGACTGAGCCACAGACTGCGGAGTCAGTCATTCCTTCCATCCCCAGGCTGCTTTTGCTGTGCCATGGAGACAGGCGTACGGATCTACAATGTAGAGCCCCTGATGGAGAAGGGGCATCTTGGTGAGTGGCTGTAGTGCTGGGGGTGGGGCAGTGGGCAGAAGGGCTGATGTGGGCATTGGCATCTACCTCTCTTGACACCCTGGTCCCTGTCCAGACCACGAGCAGGTGGGCAGCGTGGGCCTGGTAGAGATGCTGCACCGATCCAACCTGCTGGCCCTGGTGGGCGGGGGCAGCAGCCCCAAGTTCTCAGAGATCTCAGGTAAGCGCTTTCATCCTGTGCTTGACCCAGATTCCTCGAATTCCTCACTTCCCACAGACACCCAGAGGCACTGGCAGATAAGGTTGTCCTGAGCCTCAGAGTCCCACAGTAAGGCACAATTTATAGCTTCTTATAGCTTCGAAACTTTGGTCTCGGTAATATTTTTTGAGGCAGGGTCTCACTATCTAGTTCTTTTTAAAACAAGCTGGTCTCAAACTCACGGAGTGCTCTAGGAGCTGGAGGTATAGCTCCGTGGTAGAACAGTTGCCTGGTATGTACAAGGCCCGAGTTCCATCCCCAGCACTATAAAAACTGCAAAACTACTTATTGCCTGCTCCAGTTTGCCCCGTTCTTAACAATAGGGCGCTTACTGGGAGCCAACTAGTCATTCTAAGTACTTTGCACACAAACATATGTTAATTTGAGACTAGGTCTTGTGACTAGTTATCTTAAGTACTTTGCACACAAACAACTGTTAATTTGTGACTGGGTCTTGTGTAGCCAGGTTTGACCTTGAATCAGTCTATTTCCCAAGTGCCAGAAATACAGGCTATTGCCACCACACCAGACTTTATATATTAGCTCATTTACTTTTATGTGGATTTTCTTCTTTTTTGATGATGTGGGACTTTTTGAGACAGGGTCTTTCTACATAGCCTTGACTGTCCTGGAACTCACTACATAGACCAGGCTGAATGCAAACTCACAGAGATCTTCCTGCCTCAGCCTGCTGGGATTAAAGATGTGCCCCACCATCCCTGGCTCATTCTGTGTGGTAGGGAATACTATTAGCCGTTCTCCTCTCCTGTGCTGTGGATGGAACCCAGGCCTTTGCACATGTTCTATCACTAAGCCATGCACCTGGCTTGTCCTCATTTTTATTGATGAGAAAACTGAGGCTCAGTTAATGGATTTATCCAAGATCACACAATTAACAGGGATTCAAATCTTAGAGCTGTCTCTCTTACACCCTCTTGGCTTGAGTCTCAAGTGCCATCTTGTTTTAAGGTCTTTTTTTTTTTTCTTAATTGATCCCACCAAGACCTGACAAGAGTGGTCACGGGTGAGTCACAGAACCGTAGAAATCATCACAGAAATCTCCTGAGGTTATACACTGGATTCCGAAGCCTGAAGTAGGCCTGAATATGAATCCTTTAACTGGTTGTTCTTGTGCTATAAGGCTCTTGACCACAGCCAGCTCGTTTGAGCCCTGATTTCCTTGTCTCCAAATGATATAGCTGTTCTAGAATGTGCTTTATTAGAGATCTGGTCCACAAGTGTCTGTGCTGCGTGAGGTGCACATTGACTATTTGCTGCAGCAAGTGGTTGGGGTCCCATGAGGAGTAGGAACGGGACCTGTGTCACCCAGTCTGCCTTTCACCCGAAACTTTGGTCTTGCCAACCCACCCATCTGCCTGGCAGTGCTGATCTGGGACGATGCCCGAGAAGGCAAGGACTCCAAGGACAAACTGGTGCTGGAGTTCACCTTCACCAAGCCAGTGCTGGCTGTGCGCATGCGCCATGACAAGTGAGCTTGATGAAGACTTGGGGATAGGGGCGGGGCAGGACGCACAGCAAGTAAGGTAACCTCCCCACCCCCATCCCTGCTGCCACCACCACCGCTACTGCCTCCTCACCGCCCAGGCAGTTGCCCTGTCCTTATCTAGCCCTCTGTGTTATGTGTGATGTCTACAGGATTGTGATTGTGCTGAGGAACCGCATCTATGTGTACTCCTTCCCTGACAATCCTCGAAAGCTGTTTGAGTTTGACACTCGGGACAACCCCAAGGGTGAGAAGACCCAGATGTGCAGGTGTGAGAATGTGAGGCTGTGGAAGAGGCAAGGAGAGGAGGAGACAAAGGAAGGGACGCATCCTGACATGCTGGGGGAGAGGCCCTATGCCCTTTCAGTCCCACAGTTAGTTCCTCATCCCCGCCCCCAGTCCTGCCCCCACATGACAGCAGAAAGCACTCACTGAGAACTGGGTAGGTGTGAGCCCCGGGGCCTCCAAGGATCACTTAGCAGCTTAGAATCTGTTTAGACCATGGAGAGTCGAGCTTACTGCGAAGCCTGCCCCTGTGAGGTTGCTATGGGTACCATGCCACCGAGGGTTAAATCTGGCCCTCCCTCATCCAGCTCTGTCCATTCTGAGACTCAGCCTTGCCCCGGCCTCTCCTTCACCTGCCCATCCCCACTTCATCCTCACAACTTAGGGCTGTGTGACCTCTGCCCAAGCCTGGAGAAGCAGCTGCTTGTGTTTCCTGGACACAAGTGTGGAAGTCTGCAACTTGTGGTGAGCCATCGGGCAAGGGTGGAGAGCCAAGTGAGCTGCCTCTCTTGGGAAGCACGTGGTCCCTCCTCCTTTATCACCCCCAAGCCCACACTGCTCCCTCCTCCCCCAGGATCTGGCAAGCACAAAGCCTGGTACTTCGTCAGCTCCATTCACTATCAATGCACATCAGAGTGATGTGGCCTGTGTGTCCCTGAACCAGCCAGGCACTGTAGTGGCATCAGCCTCCCAGAAGGGTACCCTTATTCGTCTTTTTGATACCCAGTCCAAGGAAAAGCTGGTAGAGCTTCGAAGAGGCACTGACCCTGCCACCTTGTACTGGTGAGCACAGGATATGATGTGGTGGGCTGGTTATCTTACAGCACAGGTCATCATGTTGGATGTCATTACGGGTCTGTCTTGCAGCATTAACTTCAGCCACGACTCCTCCTTCCTCTGTGCTTCCAGTGACAAGGGCACTGTCCATATCTTTGCTCTTAAAGACACCCGCCTTAACCGCCGCTCTGCGTAAGTATCCTCACCCTATCTTATCCCAGTCCCTCAGGCCTTGTGCCATACCGTGACGTATCAAATGCTGCCTGCAGGCTGGCTCGTGTGGGCAAAGTGGGACCTATGATTGGGCAGTACGTGGACTCTCAGTGGAGCCTGGCCAGCTTCACGGTGCCTGCTGAGTCAGCGTGCATCTGCGCCTTCGGTCGAAATACTTCCAAGAATGTCAATTCTGTAATTGGTGAGTGACAGCAGCCCCTTGATCTGTGGTACTAAGTGGATAAAGGACTACAGGTCCCCTAGAAGAATTTAAGGGCTAGCCAAGCTGGAGGAAACTGGAACGGGTGGCTCAACCTCATTAGTAAGGGGTGTGGCGCTTGGGCAGGGGCCTGGAGTTAGACCATGAGCCCCAGTGGGACACCCGAGAGGATTGGGGTATGTGGCTGGGCATCTAATCATTCACACCACTTCAATCCTCCCCAGCCATCTGCGTAGATGGGACCTTCCACAAATATGTCTTCACTCCTGATGGAAACTGCAACAGAGAGGCCTTCGACGTGTACCTTGACATCTGTGATGACGATGACTTTTAAGAGTCCTCAGCTGTACAAGAACTTACAGTAGCCGATGGCCAGCAGAACTTGAGTCTTGAGGGTGTTGAACCAGCCAGCAAGCATAAATGAGCCTTTCACTCTGCATTCAAACACAGCTGTGACTAAATAAACAGCTCACTTCCCCACGCACTTTTTGTGACTGAGTGCTAAAGGCTGAGGACAGCCTAGTCTGTCTCTGGGCCTCCTAGTCCAGAAAGCACCCGGGGCCCAAAAGGATTATACTAATCCAAACTAAGGACTTAAAAAAAATTATGGTTACCAAGAGATAGTCTCTGTGATGTATATGAATAAAAAGCCTTTGAATGGCATTTATGACTTGATTTCAAGGGTGTGGCATACTTTTTCAGGAGCAGTGTGCTTTAGGATCCTGTCAGGAAGTGGAAACCAGCTTGGGATCTGACTTCCTATTTTTAGCATGCTCAGTGTTGAGTCAACGCACAGGCTGCACAGTCCGGCATGGTGCCCCGCCCAGGGGTAAGGAGAAGTTCGAGTTTTGAGCTGCTCGCCGCGTGGCTAGGCTTGGTTTCCCAGCAGTCTCTGCTGCCAGCGTTGGTAGTTTCTGGTCACGTTCACGTTTGCAGCTGCGCGGTATGCTTACATTGCTTTACGTTGCTAGTCGTAACCTCCTTAGACTCCATTTCCCAATGTGCCTTGCGGTGCTGTGAGTGATAACTGGGTATTGTAGTCTTGTCGCTCTTCGGGCTGGTCCAGCAACCGGCAGGATGTCGGAGGTGCGGCTGCCACCGCTGCGCGCCCTAGACGACTTTATCCTGGGGTCTGCGCGTCTGGCGGCTCCTGATCCAGGCGATCCACAGCGATGGTGTCACCGCGTCATCAACAACCTCCTCTACTACCAAACCAATTACCTTCTCTGCTTTGGCATCAGTCTCTCTCTGGCCGGGTGAGGGAGGGAGGTAGTGATTGGCTGAAGATAGGGCACCAAGGGTAGACTTGCGGGTCTTTGAGGATGAGGGGGATCTGAGGGAAATGCTAGACTGAGTAGTGAATTGGGGAAAATATGAAGGTTTGGGGAGCATGGATGGAAAATTTCGAAGGCGGCAGATCTTTGTTATAAGGAGGGTCATGGAGGTGGGATGGGGGAGGTGACTGGAGGAAAGACACAAGACCTGGGGGAGGGGGGAGGGCTGAAGAGGAATGTGGACTAGGACGTGGACTCTGGACTTAAGGAAGGATTGATAAGAGGATGTGAGAGTGATAGGGCAGATTATAGGAGCCCAGGAAGGGTACAGGTGGAGGTGCAGTAAAGACGGGGTTTGGGAAGGGAGCCCATAGAGAACCTGCTCATCTTGGGCCCAGAGGGAAAACCCAGAGTAGAGACGCTTGAGACCAAAGGCTGGCAGTCTAGAAGAGGGACTTATATTGGGCAGGGTCTTAAGAGTGTGACTGAAACCAAGAACAGGTCCATTCAAGCAACTGGGGGAGGGTGGCTCTATACAAAAATAGGGTAGCAGGGGTCTTTGGAAGGAGATGACACCTGGAAGGTGCGTACACCTAACTGAAGGCCTGGATGGGGGATCTGTCTGCCAGGGTTAAAGTCAAAGTAGAGGAATGTGGGAGCAGATGGAGAAATACTAGAAAGGTGGCCTGCAGGTCTAAAGTCAAAGACCAGAGAAGTGTTGGGCGCCTAGGACCTCTAGCAAGATGTGCGGGTCTGGTAGGATTGTAGTACCGGGGAATTAAGAGTCCACAGGAATTGCTGGGGGGTGGACTTGTTGGAGATGGGTCTGGTGAGATTATGCTGGGATGCTAATTCTGGAGACAGGGAACAAAACTCTTGGGGTCCAGGATTGGGTGTACAGTGCAGCTAGCTGAGTGCTTTTGTTCCCCCAGGTACATTCGTCCACTGCACACCCTCCTGAGCGCACTGGTAGTGGTGGTGGCCCTCGCGGTGCTGGTGTGGGCTGCTGAAAGCCATGCAGCTGTGCGCCGCTGCCGTCGCAGCCACCCTGCTGCCTGCCTGGCTGCAGTGCTTACCATTAGCCTCTTCATTCTCTGGGCCGTGGGCGGCGCTTTCACCTTCCTGCTCTGCATCACAGCGCCTGTGTTTTGTGAGTCTCTACTCTCCCTGCTATAGCTGGGGAAGGCGGCCAGCTCATGCCTTGAACATCAGGCCCTCCCGGCACTGGTGTCTGAGCTAAGAGGGGACTAGAAACCCTGGAGGATAGACATGCTTCCACTAAGTGTGTCTTCCTTGGCTTTGGTCCTCTGGGAGTATCCCTCTGTTACCTGTGTGGGTCTTCCAGGGTTAAGTGCCTTAAACTGTCCAATCCCCATTTTACTGGGATATCCTTCCTGGCCACATCCTTCCTCCACAGCAGGCTTTGAGAAGTCACCACTCAATTAGCCTGCCTCTGGGTGAATTCCCCATTTCCTGGTATCGCCTACAGTGATCCTGCTGCATGCTTCACTGCGCCTGAGAAACCTTAAAAACAAGATTGAGAACAAGATTGAGAGCATCGGTCTAAAGCGGACACCAATGGGACTGCTTCTAGAGGCACTGGGACAGGAGCAGGAAGCTGGATCCTAGGACCCCCGGCATCTACGCCCTGGATCTAGAGGACCCCACACCCCACACCCAAGACCAAACCTTTTCCTAGCCATTACAGTAGGCGCCTAGAGCCCTCTGGCTGGTCCAAAAAGAGGCACCTGTGACTGCTCACTGCAGCCCCAAACTAATCATCTTTTAGCCTCCAGCCCCTGTTACCTAGGGACCAAAGTCTTCCTCAGTCCTGAATTTGAGACTCAGTCACCTACATCCAGCCTTGAAACTGGATTTTTAAGCCAGAGCATCTGTGGACAGTCTCAAAACTGGACCCCAAGATACTCCCATGATCCAAATGTGGGACTCACTGGCCTTCCATATTTCAAAGCTAGGCCCTAAGGCAGGACATTCTCAAATCTTGAGCTCTAAAGATTTTTCAGACCCCACACAGCTTGGAATGTAGGTTAAGACCTGGCCATATCTTGAGCCTATGTCCAAGTGTCCTCAGCCCTGACCACACTGAGCCTAGCCCTCAGCCGTCCTAATAGCCTCCCTCCAACTGTTTAGATGTCCTCTCCCTCCCTCACAATGTTCTCAGTATCAAGGACCAATGTGTGGGGCTGGCTAGGGATAGCCCCAACTGGGAATGGGCCACATATAATAGTGTTGCTACATCAATAAAGCCTTTGAATCTCAAGCTAGTTCGGCCTCCTGTGTGAAGTCTTTGTACCTTTCAAGGAACAATCCAGTGGCTGTCCTCAGTTTTGCTGGACACTACCTGGCCCAGATTATGTATAGGTGCTGAAATGGTGACTACTATGGTCCTCATACCTGCTACTTCTGAACTAGTTCAAACAGAGGGATACCCAAATGTGTACTATCCTTTTGGATTGTCTCTTTTGATAAGTGGGCTAGGGATAGAAACACAGGGAGGCAATGAAGCTGCCCCATCTCACAAAGCGAGGGAAGTCAAAAACGTGACGGCTGGACATGGTAGCACACGGAAATCCCAGCTCTGAGGAGGCTGAGACAGAAGGACTATGAGTTGTGGCTAGCCCTGGCTACATCATACAATCTATTTCAAGGAAACATAACACATGACACTATTATAAGTTATTTTCAGTTGACTTTCTTCCCATAATTATATTTTTTTCTGGCTGGGCATGGTTGTAAATGCCCTTTATTCCAGTATAGGTGAATCTCTGAGAACAAGGCCAGTGAGCACAAGTACATAGTGTTCCAGGCAAGCTAGGGCTACACACTGAGACCCTGGTACACACACACACACACACACACACACACACACATTGACTTAACTAGAGGTGTGAAGCAGACACAGAATCAAGTTCAGTTTATACATTTATTATAGAAATCCCCTTCCAGTGTGAGTAGTGTCTTGGGCCCAGATCCATTGGTACAAAAAGAAAATTTTAAACACCAGGTAAGGGGGGTAGGGGAACCCCCAGCTCCAGAAAGTCACAGACAATATAGAAAACACAGCTTATGTGGATTTGTTTAAAAAGTGATAAATAGAAGGTATGCCGAGGAGGACATGATGTGGCCTGTGACCCATGGCCAGATGTCACCTGAGGGTTTTACTGGCATGCACTAGTTGCCAGGTTTAACCACTGCAGCATCCCAGGATGCAACATACTCAAATGGCTCTGTTTCTTGACAACCTCTTATATGGCCTTCTGATTGTGGAAGGTCGGCACAGAGGCTATGGGCAGAGAGAGAGGTAAAGCTCCTTCAGGTACCCCACGTAAGCCATCCATCCTTCCAAATGTGGACAGAAGTCCATCTGCTCGATGACTCTAGCGGGCAGAGGCAGGGAGTTCTGTTCCCAGTGGACTCCCTCCCAGCCCCGAGACTCTATATGGTCCATTTCGTTGAGGCAGGGTGGTGGCTCTGGAATGGAACAGGCTGGGCATGGGGACAGGAATGAACCCAACCAGGAATGAGCTCACAGTTTCCCTTTTATAAAACACCTAGTGTTGGGCAAAGACAGTGAATACTAAATCACAACTGTAAACAGAAATGGAGGAAGGGGCACAGTCCCCACACCATTATCCCCCTTTTTGAAGCTAGCTGGGGTCCTCCAGTCCCCCCAGCACAGGATGAGAAGAGAAGCAGGGGTATCAGACATCTTCCTGGGCCAAAAAGAAGCCAGGGGTCCTGTGAGATCGGGCAGTTGTCCCTCAGGACCAAGAGCAACCACATCTCAGGGCTCAGCGAGGTTGACTGTGTGCTCCTCAGACTGGAGTTTGTCCAGACGGACACAGGGCTTAGGGTCAGACCAGTGTCCCCGGGGTCTGGGTATCAGAACTGGAAGACTGCTCCCCCTCTAGCGACAGGTCACTTAAACGAGCGCTCAGCTCCGGGGGATACAGGAAGTCCGTGTAGTATCTTTAGAAAGGACAGCGGGAATCCGGAAGACAGGTAGGGAAGACAAGGTAAGAGAGGAAAGGACGGATAGGACACACACAGAGAGAGGAAAAGCAGCTGTTAAAGAGGTGGAGACAGGCACAGGACAGCACCTTCAGGGTCTCGAGCATGGGGTAAGCTTGGAAGAGAAAGCCAGGGAGAGCACAAGTCCCTTCCTCCCAGCACCCTGACTTCAAGGCTCACTGACAGCTGCCTTACACTAGGGAGGATAGAAACTCCCGTCTAGAGCTTGGCATGAACTGCTTCCAACACCCACGACCCTCCTCACCAGGGCCCCAACGACTAATATAAGTTAGGTCTGATAGTGACTCCATGCCAAGACTACAGCTCACTGCCTTGCGGTCCCTGCAAGGTCAGGATACTGTCAGCATCTGAACCAATACCCCTACCCATCAATAAAAGCACCCCCATACCTGCCAGAGACAGGGGGCGCTGTAAAACTCCTGGAGTGCGGGAGCGGTGCCTGGCTGGGAGGGCCATACAGAGACTGGCCCACCTCATAGCAGCGGGCATGGAGGAACGGGGTGTGTGTTGGCCCCACGTGCGGGATCATTGGCCGGCGCTGGGGACCAACGGCCAGTCCCGAGTTCCGGATGTACCAGTCCCGCAGCCCCTCCAGGGCAAGGTTCTTGTGGCCACCTCGCTCACCAGCTGGAGGTATCCGAGTGGGCGGGGGCATCCAGAGTAATGGGTTGGGATGCACTTCCAGACCCTCCACAGCTTCTGGGGGCAAGCCACAGGGCTTGGAACGGATGGCACGGGTGTTGGGGTCCTTGCTGCGGAGGACGGGGCTGCTGCCATCAGCCGCATATATGGGCGGAGGACCTGGGAGCATGGCCAGGAGCCCATCTCTGCGGGAAAGGGGTCCTGGGACTTCAGGAGCAGGCAGCAGCTCCCCCCAACCGCGGGGCAAGCCTCGGTCCAACGGATAGTCCAAGAGGAAGTCTCCACACACCGGTGGGAGCCGGGGGGGCCCACGGGATGCGGGGGCAGCTGAGCTCGGCCTGGCAGCCCGAGGAGGGTCTGGGGGGCCGGTGGTACGGGAAGAGAAGGAAGGGACTGGTTGGGGACGCTCGTACAGCACCTCACTGCTCTTGCAAACTGGGGGACCAGCAGCAGGGGGAGCCAGCGGAGCAGGTGGAGATCCAGCTCCCCCAGCAGCCGCGCGGTCCACCAGCAGGGCCTCAGAGCTATTGCTGCGGCGGGTACGAGCTGCGAAGAGGGAGGCCCGATCCGAAGCAGGGTCAGGCCGAGGAAAGGCCATCTGGGAGTCCTGACTACCGGACCACTGGCGAGAATGGAGGCCTTCGGGTCTGGAGAGCAGAGGTGAGGTAACAAGGGCAAGGTCAGACAGCGAAGGCACATGATGAGTGCCCCGGCTGCCCCCATCTCTTTCTGAGCCTCCACTCCCTCGAAAATGGGACCAGGATTAGACGCTGTGTTCTCGTAGCTGCTAAGGAGTGCATGGAACGGGCCAGTGAGGCTCGCTCCCCGCACAGGAAGGCTGGGGCACAGGGCGTGGGAAGCAACACAGGGCTGCTGCCCGCGCTTAGCGTATGGAAGTGTCTCTGGGAAGGCAGCACTAGCTAAGGAAGGGCACACCCCACAGACACTGTTCTGTTACCCGGGGGCTCCTAGGCTCCCGCTAAGGTTATCCTCATGGCTCCTTGCTGCCCCCTGAAGGAAGTCCTAGGCATTATGCCTGGATCTAATAAAGGCCTTGCTGAATTCTAACCTACCGCGTCTATGAACCATCCCCAAACAATCGTCCCACCATGCACAGAATGTAGCCCCCCCCCCACCAAACACAAGGCTTCTGTTCACAGCACGGGAAAAATAGACATTTAAGCATTTAAGAAACATTACAGTATAGTGCTTTGAGGCTGACACTTGATTCAAAAACTTTCCATGGGTTCAAACATCAGAACTTTGGTTTGCTCACAGGTTACTTAATTAACCTTTCTGTGCTTCAGTTTCTACATTTATAAAATGCAAATAGCCACATCTCCTCAGAGGAATCTTAGGATGACTGAAGGAGTTACTATCCACCACGAACACTGTCGGTTATTAGGAGACAGTAGGCATTCTGTACATGCTACCTACCCATCATGCATTGTACCTGTGTCTTTCAAAGGCGGACATTACACTCCACAAATGAGGAGACAAAGATTCAGAGAAAGAAAATGACTTATCCAAGAGAGAGCCCGCACTTTCACGCCTGCAATTCCCACATCTCTTGGTATTCAACATCTACAGTTAGAACTAAAGTTTTCCTCCTCTGATAGTCAAGACCCACCCTCAAGAGTCCCCTTACTTGCAGAGCCGGGGGCCACTGCCCCGGGTGAGGACAGGGGTGGCAGGCACACTTCGCCCCTCAAAACTGGAGGCACTCCTGGGCAGCGAGCGTGTGGGGCTAGACAGAGATGGCAGGCCCACATCGGGACCCAGGTTAGAAACTGGACCCACCAGTAGGCCCTCCTGCCAACCCAGGCTCAGGATCCCACTCCTGGTCCCGGGAAAGGGGAAAACAGGTTCCTCTTTACCTGGTGGGGCTGGCCACAGAGTTGCGCCGGCTCTTTAGGTCCCCGTAAATATCTGATGGTGGAGGTTTCCATGGGGCACGTCGCTCGGGGCTCCCCCCAGATACTGCCCGAAACTGGTCCCAGGCTTTTGGTGGTGATGGGCGCTCCGTTAGAGGGAAACAGCTATGAGGCTCCTCTGGGAAGAAGGGAAAAAAATAGGGTAAAATTCATTGAGAGCGCCTGGAAGGGGCTGGGCAGGCTTAAAGGGAGGGGCACGTGCTGGGGCAGGATTGAGCACGCTAAGGATGAAGCAAGGCAAAAAAGGCAGTGTAGATGCTGACCTGTAGGGACCGCGGGAGAGGAGGCGGGGACCGGAGAAGCTAAGGACACATGGGAACATGGGGCATGGCTAAGGGGAGCTACAGTAGGAGGGGTTTGACCAAACAGGATATTTTGAGAGGACACAGGAGGGGGCTGAGCACAGGTTTACGGGGGATAGTTCTCACCGGTCTCATGGCTGGCCCCTGACTCTGAGAGGGAGCTGCTCTCCGAGTGCAGAACTACATCCTCTACAGGCGAGAAAAGGAGAAACAACCCATCAGTCAAGGGCTGGGTCCTAGCCCCTGACACCACTGGCTATAGGCACCTCTGTGTGGCCTGCCTAATGACCACTGAGTCGGACCCTTCCTCGGGAAGCCATCTTCGCCAGACACAGGTGTCTAATCCCAGCTACCTAAAAGGCTTCATGAAGTGGTGTGTGTGTGTGTGTGTGTGTGTGTGTGTGTATCACAAGTTCAAGGCCAGTCTGGACTACAGAGTTAGTTCAAGGCCAGCCTGAGCAACTTACCAAAATCCTTTTTCAAAAATCAAAAGTAAAAACAAAACAAGGGGGCAGTGGTGGCGCACACCTGTAATCCCAGCACTCTGGGAGGCAGAGGCAGGCAGATCTCTGAGTTCGAGGCCAGCCTGGTCTACAGAGTGAGTTCCAGGGCAGCCAGGGCTACACAGAGAAACCCTGTCTCAAAAAACCAAAACAAAACAAGGTACTGGAGGGGAGGCTCAGTGCTTAAGACCGCTCGCTACCCTCCCTACCCTTGCGGAGGATCTGCCTTTGGTCCCCACAGAAGGCACTTCGCAACAGTCTCCAACTCCAGTTGCAAAGGTTCTAAAAGCCCCTGGCTTCCACGAGCACCTGCATGCATGCAGTAAACATAAATACACACAAGGGCACATGCATGTAAATAAACATGAACCGATCTTAAAAATTAAAAAAAGAACTAGGGCGTGGCTGCACGGTAGAATGCTTCCCTAGTATGGTAAAGGGGGCCTAGGCTCGACGCTGCCACACCTAGAAGCATCTACCTGAATTCAAGACCATGAGCTTGAGTAGTTGTACCTACTCCTGTTGCCTTCTGTTCAAGCCTCTCCTAACATCACGTCAGGTTATTGCAACTGTCATTGACAGTCCTGATGGCCTCTCTGCCTTCAGTGGCCACTCAGGCACTCCACCACACCCACACACATCAGTCACAGTCCATTCTCAGGCCCCATTTGTCACCGGGGAGATGCTGGGACTTAGCTTACCTTGGCTGAGCTGAGCGAGCCGTGTACCCAGGCAGACACCCTGGGCATTGACTAGTGCTCCCGCAGACAGTGGCAGTGGTTGGAGCACCGGGAGGCCAAGGCGGGCCCGGAAGTCCCTGAGCTGCTCCTCTAGCTCATGCAGCCTTCGAAGTGCATCAACCTGGACCTGGCGCCTGCGCCGCCTCTGTTCTCCGTTGAGGTCAGGGGCCAGGGCCAGACGGCGGGCAGCAGCTGCGATCTGCTGCTGCACTGACACCTCTCGTTCCAGGGCCTCAAGAGCCAATTCCTGCACAACCCCAAAGGGGAGAAACAGAACTAAATAGAAATGGCTAGGCATAGGAATGGGAAGTTACCAGAGCTCATCTACACAGGCCGTGGAGCCTGCTCTTTTTAGGGGCTGGCCTGTTTGCCTAAGAAGGGAGTGTATTCATCCTCACGAGACCGGAGGAGGGGCTGGGCCTGTGCATCTTCCTAAAGATGGGAAGCTTGTCTTGAGAGACTTGGGTTCTTCCCCTCTTGCAAACCCTTTCCCTCCTCAGCTTCTTCCCCTCCTGGCCATAACTGTCGTGGCGCCCACGCCTGTCCCTGCCCCTCACCAACATCTGCTCACCTCAGCAGGGCACAAGGAGTGCTGCACTGGATTGGAGTGTGGTGGAGGGTAGACACGTGCTGTGGGCGGCCTCCGGCGTACCAACTGAGGTCGTTCACCAGGCTCCAGTGGGCACTCAGGGGGCAGCTGACCAGTTAGCTCCTGGAAGGAATGGGGGCAGAGACTCCGAGAGTTAGTTAGAGGCATGGCATCAAGTAGGGAGAGTCAGAAAATTGCCCTCCCAAAGAGCTTGGCCCTGCTCAATACTCCACATGTGTTAAGTCTTCATCCCTCAACATCTCTACCACCCAGGGTAGGACGTGTGGACTCGGAGTCCCTCAGTGGCCCAAGTCTCTGGGCCATTGAGCATAGGAAGCTTGGAAATCTGGAGGCCTGTGTTCTTAGCTTTTATAATTATAAAAGCCCACTCCCTATGATGCAATACGGGGGCTGCATTTTCTGAATCCAATTAAAGTAAGTGTGTATGTGTGTGTGTGTGTGTGTGCGCGCGCACGCGAGTGCATCTGTGTAAGCCAGAAGCCAATCCTGGATGTTGTTCCTCAGGATGCCACCTCCTCCACACACACCCTGTCCTCTGTCACTAGCTTGGAACTTACTGATGAGACTAGTCAACAGGCAAGGCCCAGCGCCGCCACCTGACCTTCGCTTCCCCCAGCACTGGGGTTACAAGTCACCACACCTGGCTTCTCCATTTTACATGACTTCTATGGCTTGAAATCAAATCCTTACACCTCCATGGCCAACTGAGCTCCTTCCTCAGCCCCTGAACCCCATTATTAGCTTAAGGAAAGTATGTGGACACTCATACTATGAAGGGTAAAGTCAGAACTACAGTTGGGTGTGGTGGGTTATGCCTAAAATCCCAGTTCTTGGGAGGCTGAGGTGTGGAGAGAGACTATCCGAGACTACAGTGTGAGATCTAAGCTGGCCTGGGTTACAGTAAGACCTTGTCTCAAAAACCAGATGAATGGATGGAGGGAGGGACTAGCGGAGGGAAGGAAAAAGAATTCCCCATGTCACTTCAGGATGGATTCTGTTTCCCAATTTTTGAAACAGGTGTTCCCTTTGGGGAGGTGGGTGGTTTTTAATATTTGCAAGTAACTAAGGGTCTGTGTGACCATATTTCCCTGACTCTGAGACGTCTAAGTCAAACTTTGAGGACACACAATGTGCCAAAAAATGACTAAATGACAAGAGGTTAGGTAGCCATCACTGCAGTATGCCTAGGTCTCCTCACTCCTCACCCCCTCTTGCATGACAGCCCTGGGGCCAGGCCTCACCGCCTCCTGCAGGCACACTTTCCTAAGCTCTTGAAGTTTCAGGCTCAGGGCCTCTTGCAAGGCCCGCTGGCGGTCAAGCAGCCCTCGAAGCCGGTCCGACTTCACCTGTGGGGCGGCCTCTCCAAATAGGGCAGCTGCACAGAGGGAGCAAAGGTAAGGACGGCTGGGACGTCCTGGAGCAAGCGCAGGTCCAGGGGCCGACCCCTCCCAAGCAGGCACAGGGAGACTCGGGGCGGGGAAGGGGCGGTAGGAAGTAGAGGCAGCCACTAACCTGGGGCATTGAAGGTAGGAGAGCTGATCAGCTGACCTTTGACTTCCATCCTTGCACGGTTTGGACCTTGTGGCTGATGGCTGGATAAAGCCTGGCAGGGAGGAGGCACAGGAGACATTGAGGAAGCACACTCCATGGAACCCCTGGCCAGCCCCACTGCCCGGGCTTCAGTACCCAGGCCCCGCCTGCCTGCCTACCTGGCTTCCCCTCGCAGAGTCTGTGTCAATGTCTGGAGCCTCTTGGCCTGGTACCTTGGTTCCCTTCCCATTGAGTGCTGACACAGTAAGTGGGAAGCCGGGCAGACTTACAATGCCTCCTCAGAGGCCCATAGGCCACAGCCAGGAGTCTCACCTGAGGAGAGAATTAACACTAGACAGTCAACTAGGCATAACAACAGTAAGCACATACGCGGCCTAGGGTGCCTGGAACAGCTATCTGCTATGTCACAATGAATCTTTGAAAGCCATCAGGCAGGAGGGCCATCATTATTAACTTTCCTTTTGAGATGAGACGCGGAAAGCACACAGAGGTGAAATGAGTCTCCGGTAAAGGGCAGAGCCGAGGACCACCCCTCTTACCGGAACAGCTCCAACCCCAACAATTTCCGGCCTATCCGTCAAGCTTTAGGGCCCAGGCTGTGGACACAGTCTAGGGTGCTGTTCCCGGCCTCTTGCCGCCTGAATCTTGTTTCTCCCTTATCATTTTGGGGGTGGTTTTGTTTTGCCATAGGTCTCCCTCTTGTAGTGTAAGCTGGCCTGAAAGTCACTGTGTAGCCACAATGGTCTTGAACTCATGGGAATCCTTCCTCAGCCTCCTCCCACATGCTAGGAATCCAGGCAGGCACTACCACGCCCAATTCATTCTAGGGTTTAAATGTCCCTTTCAGAGGTGGCCCCTGAGGGATGTCTTCTCACAACGACCGACCATTGAACAAGACACTGCACCTCCCTGCATTGTCACGTAGCCGGGAAGTATGTCCGCCCAGTGTATCAGTAGCTCCGACACCTCAAGCACTGTTGCCCACAGCAAGCAGTCCACAAACGGATGCCAGCTGGTAGAATAAACGCAAGACAGCCGAGCCAGGCAGCAGGGGTGGATCTGCCGCTCTGTCTCTCTCTCTCTCTCTCCCCCTAATTCCATCCTGCTGCCCCATGAGCTCATGCCCCCTCCGGGCCCTCTTCCCTCCCACCCTGTTCGATACCAGCATACAGAAGTTCTCCTGCTGGGACAGGCGAGAAGCGCCATCCACAGCCAGGGAAAACACATTACCTGCCCGTCTGTCTGTCTGTCCCGAGAAGCCTGGCTGATCCTGGAGCGTGCTTTGGCTAGCTGCCAGCCCTCCTTCTGCCGTTCTGGAGTTTGCTCCCTCCCTCCCACATCCTGCTCAGTCCCCAGCTGGGCAAGCAGGTGACATCACCTCCCACCACCTGTCCTAGCCTCCAAGGCAGGTGACTGGGAAGGCCTAATGGAGACAGCGGAGTTCTCCTTTTAGCCTACCTTGAAATCCGCAGCTTGTCGGGATGTGGTAGAGCAGAGCGACCCAGACAGCCCACAAAGCCTGGAGAGAAGGCCCTTCCCCATTCTCACTCTAGGATGTGCTTAAACTGTCTACAAGGTACCCCCAGTTTTCTCTGCAGTCCTCCTGCTTGTCCCACAGAGTCTGTATCCCTCCCTCAAAGGCCTCATGGACTCTCCTCAACAGCAATGGTGAGGCAATCCCAGAAGGGTTCTTGACAGACCGTATGCATGCTACAGAGGTGCTCACAGGCGCACCCATCTGAGGTCCAGCACTGCCAGCATGGTGGGACATCTTTAATGTCCCCTCTCAGCTTCCTCGTCCCTCAGCTCCGGAAATTCCTACTTTCCCCAGGACCCGTTTTAATTTGGAAAACTTTCACAAGGCTTGCCTGAGCCCTTCTCCGCCCCAGCAGAAAGCTAACTCCTCCTACCTGGGGTCCATTTACCACGTTCACCAACTTTAGTCTCATGTTTCACATCAGAGGGCCTCACTCCTTCCTTCTTTAGAAAATTAGAGTATCCTGGAGTTGACACAGGGTCCAGTCAGGAACCCCGACTCCACCCCATCAGCCTGACCTCAGGGACATAGTTAGGGCATGAGTCATTGGGTCACTAGGCAGGCTAGACATGGGTCAACGCCCCACACCTCCATACCTGAGTCAGGAACCTTTGCTTCCACTCTTCCATGGTCTGTACACTTACCTTGGGACTTCAGACTGCCTGACACCAGACAGAGGTAGTAAGACGGCGACCTCCCACAGCCCAGCCTCACCACCACACCCTCCCTCACGCAAGCCTCTGAGACCCTCCTGTCCAAACCCAAGCTTTGCCTTGTCATTCTGTGGTCCTGTGAACGGGGTTAGGTTGCAGTAAGAGAGCTACAAGGGGCACATGCAGGGACACACACACACACACACACACTCACACAGAGGCAGGCCCAGCAGGTTTTTCAGGTCTGCCCTTCTGACACCATGGCTGAGAAAAATTCCTGGCTGTAATGACTGTTTACAACCAAGATACTTCACCTGGGTGGCACTCCGACACTGTCAATGAGAACCCTATTTCCACATCCTGCCAGCACTTGAGCAAGTGCACACACAGTCTGGACCTGCTCCCCAGTGCTCCCCTAAACATACAGCACACCCCCTTCTATCTCTCTGGATGAACAAACGGAGGGCCGAGCAGATACGGATGCCTGAACAACAGTGGTTTCTAAACGGTTCAGTCCGTCTTCTCTGAGGCACTGGTCCTGATAAAAAGGCCACTCTGAGGAGGGGAAAGGGCCGAGAGCAGAGGGCTGAGTCTCTGCCCCGTCCTTCCTCCTCCATTTTCCAACCAAGAATCATTCTGATATCAAGAAAGGAAAATGGGCACGTGAGGATTTACCCTGTTCCTCCCACCCCCCCCCCATCGATCCTCCCGTGCTGAACACCACCCCTTCTACATTCTCAGGGCCTTTCTCCCTCACATCCGGACCTCAATCCCTGTGACATTCGTCACTAGCTCACGCCCCTGGCCCATCACCCCCAGGTACTCACCAATGCCAGAGTGCTGTACAGCAGCCGAATATCTCAAAAAGAGCAGTTGTCTCATCCAGGCCCTAGCTTTCCTGGCTATAGAAGTGAAGAGCCGTGACTGCTGTCTCGGCTACCTCCCACTAGGGAAAGGCCCAACCTACCTGGACAGGAATGGGGTTGGCCCACACCTTTTAACCCTTACCTGCCTGCTTTCAGGGTTAGGGCCACCCCTGGGAAGGCAGTCTTGGGGGCCAGGTGCCTCGGGGTGCCCAACATGGTCAAGGAGAAAGCATAGAACATTCCTCAGTGTGGGTATCTAAGAGAAAACTGGGCAACGAGCTCGAAGAATTGTGGGAGGAGTCACTGCCCAAATCCCCAGGCCACTGGAGCCTACCTATTCAAGGTAGTACCTCGGGGCATGGGGGCTAGGAAACTGTGAAACAGACAGACAGACAGACACACACACACACATCTTGGGACAATTTCTCCCACAATTAGGATAATGATTTTCTTTTTTTCTTTAATGATTTTATTTACTTATTTTATATATTATATGATGAGTACACTGTACCTCTCTTCAGACACACCTGAAGAGGGCATCGGATCCCATTACAGATGGTTGTCAGCCACCATGTGGCTGCTGGGAATTGAACTGAGGACCTCTGGAAGAGCAGTCAGTGCTCTTAACTGCTGAGCCATCTCTCCAGCCCAGGATAATGATTTTCTAAGTTGCAGAGAGAAGTTAACCTTTCCTAGGAGAGACCGGATCTGAAGACACTGTCACCTTCTGTACTCCAAGAACAAATAATCCTGGTAAACACCATAATCTATGCCCTACAAAGCTGACACAGAAACTGCTTCCTGTGAACCATGTTACACATGTGAAGCTGAGGCTTGGCAAAGGTGAAGAGGCCTGACTGAGAACGCTGTAACTAAAGGCACAGGAAGGAGCCGGGCAGCAGTGGCGGCACACACCTTCCCTGAATCCCAGCACCCGGGAGGCAGAGGCAAGTGCATTTCTGAGTTCGAGGCCAGCCTGGTCTACAGAGTGAGTTCCAGGACAGCCGGGGCTACACAGAGAAACCCTGTGTCAAAAACAAAACAAAACAAAACACCAAAAACCAAACCAAAACAAAAAAATAAAACAAACATAAGAAGGAGTGGAGTCAGAATCCTAGCGCTGGACTGTGGGCTAGAAGGAGCCAGGGGCTTCTCCTAAAGGAGAAAAAATAACAAGACCCGTCGGCTTCTTTATCCATGTTCTAGCCCGGAGCAAAGCTTTACAGACAAGGAAACCGAGAACTCCGAGTTCCTATGATGCCCCTCAACCCTAGCTGGGCTCTGAGCATGTTCCAGGCACATAGCAAACTCCAGGTAAGACAATTTATTTTGTGACCTCAGAACCCAAAGCTAACCCCTACAGCAGCCTGCCATGTTTGAGGGGGCGGTGGGGGCGGTGCATGTTGGGGAGGAGAAGAGTCCCCTCGGCCACATGGTATTAAGGGCTGCTGCCGCCGCCAGTGCCCACCTTTCTTCCTGGCTGTGAAATTTATGTGTGGAGCACAAAGGACCCTTTCATCTCTCCCCCCTTTCCTCCTTTGGTACGCTGGCAGAGGCGAGCATCTGATGATCAGCTAGTGCACACCGGTGGGGACATCCTCTTGGCAGCCATGGATGCCTCCCCAACCCCCCCCCTTGCAGGAGGCCACCAAGCATGGTAGGAAAACAGATTTTTTTTTTTTGTAGTTTTTAGTTTTTCGAGACAAGGTTTCTCTGTGTACCAGAGCCCGGGCTGTCCTGGAACTCACTCTAGACCAGGCTGGCCTTGAACTCACAGAAATCCACCTGCTTCTGCTTCCTAAGTGCTGGGATTAAAGGTGTGCACCACTACAGCCAGCTGGGAAAATGGATGTTTATAACCAGGGTCAAGAGAGATGAAAAATTAGGAAAAAAATTCAGATAGCACCTCAGAGGTTAGGTTACCTCATCTGTAAAATGGACAAAATAGACAACAGGGTCCAAAAGAACATGTATGTAACTCACACCAAGTCATTAATGGCGGATCATAAGAACAATGCATTTGGAGTTAGAGAGATGGTTCAATAGTCAAAGGGTATGTACACACACAGAGAGAGACACACAGACACACACATACACATTGTTCTTCTGGAGGAAGTGAGTTCGATTCTGAGCATCAATATAGGAGCTCACAATCTCCCATAAATCCAATTCCAGGGAAATATAACATCTCTGAGGGTATCTGTGCGCGTGTGTGTGTGCGCGCGTGCGCACATACACACACACACAAACATGTGGTTAAAAAGTACACCTTTGAAAATTTTTAAGATTTTATTTACTTTTCTTTTCCCCCTGCGAGACAGGGTTTCTCTGTGTAGCCTTCGGTGTTCTGGAACTCACTCTGTAGACCAGGCTGACCTCAAACTCACAGAGATCCACCAGCTTCTGCCTCCCTAATTCTAGGATTAAAGAAGTATGTGCTGCCATGCCCAGCTAACTTTTATGTGTATGAATGTTGGCTTGATTGTATGTCTGGGAAGCACGAATCTGCAGTACCTGTGGAGGCCAGAAGAGGGCAACAGACCCTAAGCCTGGAACAACAGATGAGCCATCATGAGGCTGTTGGAAATTCAATCTGGTTCCTCTGGAAGAGCAGCCAGTGTTTTTAATTGCTGAGCCTTCTCTCCAGTCACAACAATTTGAACAATTTTGTTTGTCTGTTTGTTTTGAAAGAACGATAAATCTGAGGCTTGAGCGATCTGGCTTATTGATAAAGAGCACTTGCTTCTAGAGGACTGCGGTTTGTCTCCCAGCACCTGTATCAGGCGGTTGCTTCATGACGTCAACTCTAGCTCTAAAGGATCCAACACCCTCTTTCTGTCCCCTGTGGGGACCAATACACAGGTGACATACTGACACAGATACATACACAAAAATAAAAACAAACCTTAACTCCTGGCAGTGGTGGCGGCACAAGCCTTCCTTTTAGCTCGGCACTCAGGAGGCAGAGGCAGGAGGATCTCTTGAGTTCAAGGCTAGCCTGATCTATAGAGTGAGTTCCAAGACAACCAAAGTTATGCAGAGAAACCCTGTTTTGAACCCCCCCCCAAAACCCTTTAACAGTAATAATAGTAATAATAATAATAAATCTACAGAGGTATACTAGTAGGAAATAGGAAAGATATAGGAAGTAGACAGGTGGGGCTCAGTCACCCCATACATCATTGCCCTCTTCATGATTTTTTTCTCAGCACTGGAAACTGAGCCCAGGGCCTGGAGCACTAAGCAAGCAGTCTCCCTCTGCCGATGGCCCCAGCCGCACAATGTTAACAGGCTAGAAGATGTTGGAACCTCTAAACATACATGAACCCTGCACAAAAAAGGGTAAATGGGGGGGGGGGGCTGGAGAGATGGCTCAGCAGGTAAGAGCACTGACTGTCTTCCGAAGGTCCTGAGTTCAAATCCCAGCAACCACATGGTGGCTCATAATCATCCTTAACAAGATCTGATGCCCTTTTCTGGAGTGTCCGAAGACAGCTACAGTGTACTTACATATAATAAATAAATAAATCTTTTTTAAAAAAGGGTAAGCCGGGCGGTGGTGGCGCATGCCTGTAATCCCAGCACTCTGGGAGGCAGAGACAGGCGGATTTCTGAGTTCGAGGCCAGCCTGGTCTACAGAGTGAGTTCCAGGACAGCCAGGGCTACACAGAGAAACCCTGTCTCGGAAAAAAAAAACAAAAAAAAACAAAAAAAAAAAGAAAGAAAGAAAGAAAGAAAAAAAGGGTAAATGGTGAGTCAATGATTTAATTCTATTGCCACTCACGGTGACAGTATGTGACTCCTTAGAAAACTCACTTTTCTGTGCCTCTATGTCCCCATCTGTTAAAGAGGGAAACCGGAATTGTGAAGGGAACATTATAGGGACTCAGACTCCTCAGTGTTAACTTATAGAACAGTTCATTGCCAGGCACGGAGACCTTTAATCCCAGCACTCTGGGAGGCAGAGACAGGCGGATTTCTGAGTTCGAGGCCAGCCTGGTCTACAGAGTGAGTTCCAGGACAGCCAGGGCTACACAGAGAAACCCTGTCTCGGAAAAAAAAAACAAAAAAAAAAACCAAAAAAAAAAGAAAGAAAGAAAGAAAGAAAGAAAAAAAGGGTAAATGGTGAGTCAATGATTTAATTCTATTGCCACTCACGGTGACAGTATGTGACTCCTTAGAAAACTCACTTTTCTGTGCCTCTATGTCCCCATCTGTTAAAGAGGGAAACCGGAATTGTGAAGGGAACATTATAGGGACTCAGACTCCTCAGTGTTAACTTATAGAACAGTTCATTGCCAGGCACGGAGACCTTTAATCCCAGCACTAGGGAGGCAGAGGCAGGCAGATCTCTGTGACTTTATGGCCAGCCTGGTCTACAAAGCAAATTCCAGGCCAGCCCATGGCTTCATAGTAAGCCCCTGTCTAAAAACAAAACTATAAAATGGTAATACGCTCACAGAGTTGCTCCAAACAACTGAATTAATCCAGTTACAGCTTGCTAGCACACGGCAACTGGCCGGGTATTAGTACTCCTCCCCACTGAATCAGACGGATGTTTGGATGCTTCTTCTTCTTCTTTTTTTTTTTTTTTTTTTTTTTTTTTTTTTTTTTTTTTGCTTTTTTCGAGACAGGGTTTCTCTGTGTAGCCCTCACTGTCCTGGAACTCACTCTGTAGACCAGGCTGGCCTCGAACTCAGAAATCCGCCTGCCTCTGCCTCCCAAGTGCTGGGATTACAGGTGTACACCAGCACTCCCGGGCCATGTTTCTTTTGAGGGAAAGCTGGATCATCCAGCCTCACCCAATAAATCTGAAACAGATGTCTGTTGTTTATTTGTTTGTTTGTTCTTTTCTTGGGTAACCTTGTCTGAATTCTCACTATCCAAAATCAAGAACTGAAAGGACTCATGGAGGCATCCAAAGAGATGACTTAGCAGGGAAAACACTCGTGAAGCCAGTCTGACAATGTACATTTGGATCCTTAGAACTCATATAAAAGCCAGACACAATGTCGCAGGTCTGTAATCGTAGCACTCCCACAGCAAGATAGAGGCAATGACGGAATTCCCCTGAAACATGTGGGCGACCAGCCTGGGATACACAGCAAATGAGAAACCCTACCTCAAACAAAGTTAGAGGCCTTGGACCAACATCTAAAGTTTTCCTTTGACCTCCAGACATGAGCCCTCACACACAAGGACACACATACACAAAATAAACACAGCCAGCAGGATAGGTAAAAAGGTGCTTGCCACCAAACTTGAAGATTGAATTCAACCCTTACAATTCAACATGGTGCAAGAAGGCAGCTGACTCCTGAAGGTTGTCCATACCCACATGCTCGCTGTGTGCCCGCCCGTCCCCCCAACACACACACACACACACACACACACACACACACACACACACACGAACACAGAGATAGAAAAGCATTCCTTACTTACACATAAAAGCATTCCTTTTATGATATAAACATAAAAAATTTTATATAAAAATTTTCTATGAAGAACTAAACAATAGTTAGGCGGTGGTGGCACACGTCTGTAATCCCAGCACTTGGGAGGCAGAGGCAGGTGGATTTCTGAGTTTGAGGCTAGCCTGGTCTACAGAGTGAGTTCCAGGACAGCCAGGGCCACACAGAGAAACCCTGTCCCAGGAAAACAAACAAGCAAACAAGAACTAAACATATTGAGATGCACTTAAGATACACAGAGCTGGTATCCCAGCCTCTAAATTCTCCCTCCTTGCCAAAAGCAGACATATTTGAAAGAGGTGTCTCTCCCCCCACCCCCGACACACAATCTAACTTATGATTTAAAATGCAGGAACTGCGATAGGTCTGGTGTATGCCTGTCACCCCAGCACCGGGGAGGATAAAACAGGACCATGTAGAGTTCCAAGCCGGGCCAGGTTACACCGTGAAACCCTGTCTCAAAAAATGGAGGAACCAGACCCATTTCACAGACATTGTTGTAACTTGATCCGATCTGAGGAATCAGTGCCTGCTAGCCATGAAATTTGGAGCCCTGGGCATCTACTTCTGAGCAAGATCTCTAGCTCCTAAATGTATTTTTTTAGTCAGCCATTGAATTCATCTTCCTATACAAAATGCAAAAACAAAATAAATATCTTCAGATAAGTTAGTGCACTTCACTAGTGAATTCCTGGAAGTCTTTCTTAACTACCAAATAGACTGGGATGGGGAGTAAGCTGAGTTGGTAGCAGGTCTCTAGAATGTCCTGGATGGATAAATGGTTCTCTCTTCCCTCACTCATACCCAACAGCCAATGAAACTAATACATTAGCCTCGTGTTGTTCTTCCTATTTAGTCTCAAATTCAAGGATCTGGACAGCACAGGAATCTCATTTTCTTGTTACTACTGGATGAGCCTGAATTTTTATTTATTTTTTTCCCACAATATTAGGATGATCCTTATCCAGCTCTATCCCTGATCCATTGGGTTCGTTCATTTGCTTGTTGTTTTTGTACTCTCTGGACAGGGTTTCTCTGTGTAGCCCTGGCTGCCGTGGAACTCACTGTGTAGACCAGGCTTACCTCAAACTCAGAGATCCGCCTGCCTCTGCCTCCCAAGTGCTGGGATTACAGGTGAGTACTACCACCACTGGTTTGTCTTCCCACTCCCCCCCCCCCCCCACGACAGGGTTTCTCTGTGTAGCTCGACTGTCCTGGAACTCACTCTGTAGACCAGGCTGGCCTCGAACTCAGAAATTCACCTGCCTCTGCCTTCCAAGTGCTGGGATTAAAGGCGCGCGCCACCACCGCCTGGCTGTCTTCCCACTTTTTAAAAGATATGTCTTACCATGTCCTCTGCATCTATAGAGGATAGCTTTCAGTTTATTTTTTAGGTTTTTGTTTGTTTGCCTGTTTGGTTTTTGAAGACAGGGCTTCTGGGTGAAGACCTAGTTGTCCTAGAACTCATTTTGTAGACCAGGCTGGCCTCGAACTCAGAGATCGACTGTCTGTGCCTCCTGAGTGCTGGGACTAAAGGCATGCACCACCACCACCCAGCTTCAGTTTAGTATTTTTATAGGACTCCTGAGTGTGTAAATGTGCGGGCCTCTGACTCTTGTGCTTTTTCTTGGGGTCTTTTCCTTCTGTTGGTTTATTTTTTTCAACTTCAACATGATGGTTTTTTTTTTTATCTTATTGTATTTAATTTTGTCAAAAAATATAAAAGGGGCCCAGTGTGGTGGCACACTTTTTTAATTCCAGCACTCCAGAAGCAAAGACAGGCAGATGGATGTGAGTTCGAGGCCAGGCTTGTCTACAAATCAAGTTATAATACAGCCAGCGCTGTTATACAGAGAAACCCTGTCTCAAAGAAAAAAATAAAACCATATAATATAAAGTATTCTGGGAAGGATATGTCTTGCCAGGCATTGTAGCACACTTCTTTAATCCAGTACTCAAGATGCAGAGGCAGGTGGATCTCTGTGAGTTCAAGGCCAACCTGGTCTATATAGGGAGTTTGAGGACAGCTAGAATTACATAGTAAGACCCTGTCTGAGAAACAAACAAACAAACAAACCAACAAACAAATAGTGGGTCTTGCTATTTCCTGAGCTGAACAAGGACGTCTAGGATCAAGTGATGCTCCGAACATCTGCTTCTTGGGTAGCTGGAGATACGGATTCATGGCACTACCAGGCTAACTGGGCCTGATTCCAATGTCCGGCACCAGTCACTGCCTATGCCCTACACACTCACACAGAGATGCCCATGAAAGAGATAGGTTTGGCATCAAAATGTTTATTGATAACTTCATGAGGGAAAGGGACAAACCCCTCCTCTCATCTCACCCCTACCAAGTCCTGAAGTCTGTGACCTAGGAAAGTGCTTTGTTTTGTCACTTTCCAAAAAGCAGAGAGCATGCCCCTAAGGTCAAAGTCAGAGAGGCAGATACCATGACTTCAAACATTCGGACATACCCTGTGTCTGTCTCTCAACCTAGTATGCTTTCAGCCCCCATCCCTCCCATACCCAACACGGGACAGTCCCCAGTATAGAAAGGCTGGAAACACAATCCAGACCTCTCAGACTCCCAGAGAGTCAATGAATAATTTAGGCAGTTCTTTCACATTTGGGGAGAGCAGGGAGGTATAGGAACATTTCCATGCACTTCTGGGGCAGTAAGAGAAATGCAAGCTCTAAGTGAGATCACTAGGATGGAGATGGGGGAGGGGAAATCCCATACAAAATAAAAAATAAAAACCTCCACCTGCCACAGGGAGCTTACAAGCCTACTTGTTCCTGTTAAAAGCAGCATAAGGAACACACTTTAGGAGCCCTGGGGACAACAGAGCCTTCAAGTTCTGAGGCAAGGTATAATGAGATCCAGAGTGCAAAAGGGATGGGAAATGGGTATTAGGAAGGAGAAGGGGCTAAACAGGTTGGAAGGCTACAATAACAGGTACAATGGGGGCCTTGTTGGGGGGGTGGTATGAGAGGTCAGGACAAAAATGAGTGAGGGCAACTGGGCGGTGGTGGCGCACACTTGTAATCCCAGCACTCTGGGAGGCAGAGGCAGGCAGATTTTTGAGTTCGAGGCCAGCCTGGTCTACAGAGTGAGTTCCAGGACAGCCAGGGCTACACAGAGAGACCCTGTCTCCAACAAAACAAAAAACAAAAAAAACAAAAAACAAAAGAGTGAGGGCTGTAAAACAGAAAAAGTTCCAGACCAGCTGGGGCTACATAGCAAGATCCTGTCTAAAAAGAAAGGTAGAGCATGGTGCTGGCCGATGCCCATAATCCCAGCACTCAGTAGGCAGAGGCCCAAGGATCCCATCCCAAGTTTGAGGCCATCGTGGACTACATAGCAAGTTCCAAGACAGTCAACACAGACAAATCCTATCTAAAAAGAAGAATCCAGCCCAGACGAGACGCTGGCTACAAGACTGGGGTTCAGAGGAGGACAGAAAGTACAAGGAGACAAGCAACGATATAGAACAATAGCTAGAAGGTGTGATGGAGCTAAGCCAAGGCAGTGAGCAGGGGAGGGAAAAGGGCAATATGTTCAAGGCCAGGTCAGGAACAAGAAAAGAGCAGGGCAGAACCAAGTCGTGGGGTGGTGGTGGTGGTGGTGGTGCTGCTGCTGCTGCTGGGACAGAAAAAGAGGAAACTGCAGGAGACAGAAGAGGATGTCTAAAGGTAGTGAGCCATGATGGAGCTAGCAGTGGGAGGGGGCACAGTAGGGGGGAGCATTACAGAAGTCAGACAACAGCAATCAGCATGGAACTGGAACAAATTATGGTTACAGAGTGTCAGAACATCTGATTGGAAGGGATTCAGAGTCTAGATAAGCATTTTAAGAACAGTGTGGTCAAGCATCAGATCAGAATCGGAGTTCGTGCTGGCCATCAACACAAGGGCTTCAGAGATAGGATAGGATCAAGCGAGGAAGGAGCTGGAGCAGAGACAGACCTGGTAGGGATTGGGAAGCAGAACTGGGTGGACAAAGAAGGGGTTCAAGATCACACCACGCCAAAAATATAGTTAGGTCAGGGGTAGAACTGCAGGTTTGGGGCCAAGGTTGCCAGGACTTTGGGGTTCAAAGAGGATGTAGTCAGGTCAGACAGGGGTCAGGGGTGAGGGCAAAGGGTCAGAGGGTGTAGGTGCGCGCGCAGGTCCATCCTTGTGGGCGTTTCCAGGACTTGTCCCGCCCTGTCCCCACCCTTCTTCTTCTGCCTGGAATGGTTACTTACCGAGGGTCCTCGCACGGCCGCGCAGGTGGGGTCTGTAGAGGCCCGAAGGGATCTAGTGGGCGCGCCTTCCCTCGCAACGCCCCGCTCGTCCCTGGGCGCGCGCCTCCTCGCCTGCTCCCTACCTCTGGGCCGTGTTTGACCGCACACAGAAGCGTTCGCCTTCAGGGGCAGCTGGGGGACCCCCGGATGGTGGGGGAGGTGCGGTGGCCCCGCCGTGGGCGGCGGCCCCGCGCCCCTCACCTTCTACTCTGGACGTCCGTTTCTGGCTGCACAGCCACCTCCTCCGCTGAGCGCGAACCTAGGGGGCTGGAGGACGAGGGGGGCGGGGCGCGGGACCACAGCAGCGGCAGGGACAAAGTGCGCAGGCGCCAGCCTGGGTCTTAGGTTTTCCTGCTTTGGGAGCACCAGGAATGAAGAAGAAGCGGGGAGTTTGTGCGCACGCGCCTTTTTGGGCGGCAGAGCTTTAAGCCACACCCCCTAGGTGAGCCACCCGGATCCTCTGAGTCCAAGACACTCTTCCCCAAGACAATATCCCAAATGCTATCGATAAGCTTTTATCACGCCTCTAAAGTACTCCCAAAAGCTCTTACTGCAGTCTCCCAGATGCTCCCCAAAACGACCTTCCATCATCCTCCAAATTATATCTCCAAAGTATTGTCTGATCTCAAGCAGTACCTTTAGGCTAGGCCGTTCTCTGCTGTCATTGGTCTGCAGCAATACACAATCCTATGGATCAAGCATGCAGAAATCATTTGTTGACCCTAGGTTAAACCTGCAAGTTACCCTCCATGGATGTCCAAACTGCATGCACATTTTTTCGTTTTTTTTAAAAAAAGATTTATTTATTATTATATGTAAGTACACTATAGCTGTCTTCAGACACACCAGAAGAGGGCGTCAGATATCATTACGGATGGTTGTGAGCCACCATGTGGTTGCTTGGATCTGAACTCAGGACCTTCGGAAAAGCAGTCAGTGCTCATAACCACCGAGCCCCACAATTTTTTTCACAGCATGCCCTTAGAGTGTGTGCTTCAAGCTACACTCCAGGAGCCTCAAAATCACTCTTTACATCTGAATTGTACCCCCAAATCACTTCCCATAGTTCTCTCACCTGTTAATCCAAAACAGTGCCTCCAGTCCACCCTTCATCAATCCTCAGTCTGCACCAATAAACTGCCATCCATAGCCTCCAAACTATTCCTTCTTCACTATCTTCAATTGACCCTCGAAGCCAATAACTTCTTTTTTTTTTTTTTTTTTTTTTTTTTTTGGCTTTTTCGAGACAGGGTTTCTCTATATAGCCCTGGCTATCCTGGAACTCACTCTGTAGACCAGGCTAGCCTCGAACTCAGAAATGCCAATAACTTCTAAAAGGCATTTATATTAATCATTCATTCATTTGCAGTATATAAAATTTCAGGAACCCAGGGCCTCATATTTAAAAAAAAAAAAAAGCCAAGCTCCAAATATCATTCCTAAATCCTAAATTCACAGTACATGAGAAACACCTTCTGTTGACCCCACTCTCCATACCACCCTCTGTTGATTCTGAGTAGGTTATCCAAGAACCAAAGAGTCCAGTTATGTTTAATATAGTCTCTGCCTGCACTTCTAATTGCTTCCAATTGTTACTGGTTTAATTGCAAACCATGCTCCATGCACTCCCTACCAAAGCAATCCACCTTCCACTAACAGACCTTTTCATCTCTACAAAAAACTTCCTTTACTGTTTTGGTTTGTTTGTTTGTTTGTTTTGGGGATGATGTCGCACGAGGTACAGGCTGATTCCCAATTCCAAGTAGTCAAAGATAGTCTTGGACTTCTGATCCTCCTACCTCCACCTCCTGAGCCATATCCCTCGACTTTCCCCCATTTTTAAAGACAAGTTCATGTGGCCTAAGGTGGCTTGGACCTTGCTGTGTGACCGAGGATGATATATAACTCCTGATCCATGGAGCTGGAGAGAAGGCACAGATGATGACGAACAGTGGCTGCTATTCCAGAGGACCTGAGATGGTTCCCAGCATTCATACGGTGGTCTGTGCAAGTGGTGCTCACACATACATGCAGACAATACAGTCATGCATGCAAAAATAAAAGAAATCAATTAAAATAAACTCCTTAGCCCCTTGCTTCCACCACCCCAGTAAGGTCCCAATCCCACTCCCAGACAACCACAAATCAACTGTCTATATAGATTCCCTTTATCCTAGACATTTTATATGAGTGCAATATGTAGATTTAAAAATAATAGTCATTTTTATTTTATGTGTATGCATGTTTTGCCTGCATATATGCATATATGTATACACCATGCATTCTGCACCTGTGGGGGCCAGAAGAGGGCACCAGCCCCCCTGGAATTGCAGATACAAATGGCTCTGAGCCAGGTGGGTCCTCTACAAGAGCAGCAAGTGCTCTTAACTGGCATCATCTCCCTGGCTCCAGTATGTAGACTGGGGGCAGGGCACTGCTTTGTTTTTCTGAGACAGAGTTTCTCTGTGTAGCCCTGGCTGTCCTGGAACTCACTCTGTAGACCAGGCTGGCCTCAAACTCAGAAATCCGCCTGCCTCTGCCTCCTGAGTGCACTAAATGTGTGCACTGCCACCCTGCCCCCTACTCCCACTCAGAGCTGTAAATATTTTAGTGTCTATCTTAGCATAAGGTTTTGGGTGATAGTGATCATTTTTTGAGACATGGTCTCACTGTATCCTGGCTAGCCTGAACTCTTTGTGATGCTTCTGCCTCACCCCCTCAAAAGAGCTTTACCATAGCATGGTTTTGAAGGTTTATACATATTGTAGCATATACCAAGTAGTCTCCTCTTTGTTCTTTTCATTACTGAATATTAGCCTAGTCAATGATCTATTAATTGTACCCAAATCACTCACTATAAGTGTTCAGCTACAAAACAGAATAGCTCCCTGAAATCCACAAAAACATACAGAGGATTGTTTTTTGTTTTTTGTTTTTTTGTTTGTTTGTTTGTTTGGTTTTTTTTTTTTTTTTTGCATTTGGTTTTTTTCGAGACAGGGTTTCTCTGTGCAGCCCTGGCTGTCCTGGAACTCACTCTGTAGACCAGGCTGGCCTCGAACTCACAAATCCGCCTGCCTCTGCCTCCCAAGTGCTGGGATTAAAGGCATGCGCTACCACCGCCTGGCCACAGAGGGTTTGTTTTCTTTAAAAGATTTATTTATTACTATATGTAAGTACACTGTAGCTGCCTTTAGACACCCCAGAAGAGGGGGTCAGATCTCATTACAGGTGGTTGTGAGCCACCATGTGGTTGCTGGGATTTGAACTCAGGACCTCTGGAAGAGCAGTCAGTGCTCTTAACCACTGAGCCAACCAGCCCCAGAGGGATTTTTTTCTTTTTTCTGAGACAGGGTTTCTCTGTATAGCCCTTGCTGTCCTGGAACTCACTTTGTAGACCAGGCTGGCCTTGAACTCAGAAATCCACCTGCCTCTGCCTCCCAAGTGTTGGGATTACAGGTGTGTGCCACCTGGCTCACTTCTTTCTGAACACACACACACACACACACACACACACACACAACTTTAAAACCAGTTTTTCTCAATTGTACCATCTATATCATGCCCCAAGAATTCCCAAATACACCCTAAACTTGCCCCTCAGTATCCCATTGTGTTACTTTTACAGTCCCAGTCTGCCAACTATACACAAACCAGTCTCCGGTGACTGCATGTCCCTTTGGTGATTCCAACAGCACCCATGTACTTTCCAGTAGTCCCCAATTATGCCCTTAAATTCCCGCCAGTGAGTCTTAAGCATCTCAAAGTGCTCACAGTAACTTCCAACCTCACTCCCCACCCCAAAGCTTCACCCCCCCACCCCAAAGCTACACCGTTAGCTTTTCTGTGGCTGCTGTAACTCATCACCATTAACCTGGTGGCTTAAGACAACAGAAATTTGGAAATCTGCTCTTCCACAGTTCTGCGAAATAGAAACCTAGAATCAATTTCACTGAGCCAAAATCAAGGTGTCACCAAAGCTGTTCTGGAGTCTCTAAGAGAAAAGGCAGCCTTTGCTCTTCCAGCTCCTTGTGGCTGCTGTCATTCCTTAGCTTGGAGCCCTGTCACAATAATCTCTGTCCCCACTCTATCACTTCTTCCATGTCTGTCGGTCAGACCTGCTTCACTTACCTTTTGTGGTTACAATTAAGGTCGACTTGGATAATCCAGAATAATCTCTCCATTGCAAAATCCTTCACTTAGAAGCTAAGACTGCTGATGGATGCCTTCAATCGTAGCTACTCAGAAGACCGATTTTATAGGTCACTTAAGCGCAGGAGTGTGAATCCAGCCTTGGCAACACATAGCGAGACCCTGATTTCTCTAAACCAGGCCTTAATAGTGCACACCTTCAATGCCAGCGCTGGAGAGGCAGAGGGAGGTGGATCTCTGTGAGTCTGAGGCCAGCCTGGTCTGCACTTTGCGTTTCAGCCAGAGCTCTGCAGTGAGACCCTATCTCAAACAAACACGCAAGTTAAATAAATGTTTAAAGCAACCTCTGATTTATTCACATCTGCAAAGCCCTTCTCGCGCGCTCCCTCCCACTCTCGGTCTTGCTTTCAGGTCTGCCCCCCCCCCAACTCCTGTTCTCTCAGCTGTGAATATAACACACTTGAGGGCCAGTGGGCTGGCTCCATGAGTAACAGCCACTGACACAAAGCCTGAAGACCTGAGTTCAATCTCCTGAACCCACATAAAGGTAGAAGGAGAGAACTGACACTTTCAAGCTGTCCTCTGACCCCCATATGATGCACATGCAAACATATACAACGAACACACTATATAAATAAACACATACCCTTTTCCCCCCAAAAGCTGCAGAGTGTGATGGCACGACACCTCTAATCCTGGCCACTGGGACGGCAGAGGCAGGTGGAGCCAACCTTAAAAGATTGAGGCCAACCTGGTAGTCTACTTAGCAAATTCTGGTACAACCAGCCCGCCATAGTGAGGACCTCCAAAAAAGAGATAAAGGAAGAAAAGACAGTAAAGAGAGAACTCCTGGGTCAGGACAAAGGTAACTCTAGGGGCAAAGCTGCTGCACTTCCCAGTGATCTTATAACTCCGCCCCAAATACCGACCGCCATTGTGTCCTGCCCTGCTCTCTCAACTATAGTTCCAATCTTACACCCATAGGTTCCGGTCTCATGCACACTCTGGCAGCCTCCTTTTCTTTCCTTGACAGATCATTCAACCAAATGATGGCTGGTCAGAGACCTCAGCCATCCATGATCACAAGGTTTGTGTACCTCTAAACACCGCCAATCTTACTTTCCAACTGCTCTCCCTCTGCGTTCCACTGGGTCTCCAAGTTATCTCACGGTGAAACCCCTGTTACATCAGATGGGAAAGGGGACGGGGCCTGCTGAGGAGACCTCTTGAGGAGGTTGTGAGTGAGAGATTAAGAGACTTTATTTCCTGAGGTATGCTTCAGGAAACCACTTTGTCATGGACCCACTTGGGACAGGCATATGAAGCTGGTACAAGGGTTTTTTTGTTTGTTTGTTTTTACACTATTGTGTCTTGCCTTGATTTTCGCTTTATTTATTTATTTATTTATTTATTTATTTATTGAGGCAAGGTCTCTCTACATAGCCCTGCCTGTTCTAGAACTCACTATGTAGACCAGGCTAGCTTACAATGCACAAAGGATCCACATACCCCTGACTTCCAAGGGTTGGGATGAGTATGCAGCACCGCATCTAGCTTCCTTATTTATATTTGAGATGAAGGCTTGACTATGTCACCCAGGCTAGACCCATACTCTCGATCTCATGCAATCCTTCTATTCTACCTCAGCCTCCTGAACAGTTGGGGCTACACCAATACATCACCCCTCTGGCTCAGACTGTCTCTTTTAATCTGGGCATGCTGTCAAGAAACCTGTGGAAAGACTAGAAGACAGGCCAGAGGAAACATATTCAAATCACGGGTTTGATTAACTCCTGTATAACCAACCGTAGAGCAAGTGACCCTGCCTTACTGTACCCTGGTTTTCTTATCTATAGGCTAAGACAAGAAACCCTCCCCAGAATTCTAGTGTAAGGATAAAAATGAATGAATACAGGGAAAGTGTGAGAGAAGCGTCAGTTAGCATGGATTCTTACTGCTTTTCTTTATATATATATATATATATATATATATATATATATATATATATATATTGTTTTTTTGGGGGGGGAGTTGTTTGTTTGTTTGAGACAGGGTTTCTCTCTGTAGCCGTGGCCGTCCTAGAACTCATTCTGTAGATCAGGCTGGCCTCGTTTTGAACTCACAGAGATCTGCTTGCTTCTGCCTCCCTGTGTGCTGGAATTAAAGATGTGCGCCACTACCAGCCAGCTTTTTTTTTTCTTCTTTTTTTTTTCCAAACAGGATGTAAATTGTGAGATTTATCCCCGACCATGTCTGTATGTTGTGGCAGAGCACAGCGGAAGCCCTCGGGAGTGTAGACTTGTCCACGGACCTTGATAGGGGTATACTTGACTACAGAGCCGTTGGGACGAGCCACTTCTCAGCTACTGTGTCTTCAAATTCAGCTGCCTTCAATTTAGAGGCCCCACTTATTTGAGGTGTGGATCTTCCAGCAACAAGGGAACTTGAACTTGGCTGTATTCAGGAGCTTGGTTTCTTATTCCTTATTCTGTAGTTTAGTGTAAATGGACCATGACGAACTGGCCAACGGGAGTCCTGGCTTCTGTGTCCTGGGGCTTCCCAAAGGCACCCACATAGCTGCCTGGAGGCTAGACTGGGAGCAACCATTGAAAGTGGAAACATGACTATCCACAGGAAAAATTGTTTCCGAAGTCCCTTAGGGCAACCCAGAGAGGCAGCAGGCTACGTGCACTCCCATGGCACTGCTGTTAGGCACATAAGACCCCAGGTTTCTTTTTTTTTTTCTACTGGAAGCTTTAAACATACTCTTCAAAAAACTGTTCTAGAGAGGTATGGTGGTGCACACCTTTGGTCTTAGCACTAGGGAGGCAGAGGACAAGTAGATCTCTATGAGTTCAAGGCCAGCGTAATTTAAATACAAGTTCTAGGACAGCCAGAGCTATGTAGTGAGATCTTGTCTCAACAACTTCTCCCCTGCCCCACATACATTGTATTCTAATATTTCTAAGGAAGAAAAAGAGATGTTCTCTTTCATTTTCATGATTCATTTTATTTTATGTGTGAGAGAGTTTTGCCTGCATCTGTGTATGCGTGCCACCTGTGCCTGATGTCCGCTGAGGCCAGAAGACAGATCTCTTGGAACTAGAGTTATGAATTGTAGTGAGCCGCCGCCATGTGAGTCCTTGGTAAAATCCTTAAGGCTCTTATAAGAGCACCAAGTGATCTCAAACTTGTGTTCCTTCTGCCTTATTCTCCTGAGCTGGGATTATAGACATACACCACTATGCCTGCCTTAAGGATTTTACCAGTAGAACATTCAGTTAGGATGTTTCAAAGAATGGATATAAAAAGAAAAATTGTCAAATTATATAAAATTCTCAAGAAAAAATGTTTAAAAAGGAATTTTTAAAAATCTTAAAATAGGGGCTGGAAAGATGGCTCAGCGGTTAAGAGCACTGACTGCTCTTCCAGAGGTCCTGAGTTCAATTCCCAGCAACCACATGGTGGCTCACAACCATCTGTAATGGGATCTGATGCCCTCTTCTGGTGTGTCTGAAAACAGCTACAGTGTACTCACATATAACAATAAATAAATCTTTGGGCCAGAGCTAGTCGGGCTGGTGTGAGCAGAGGTCCTGATTTCAATTCCCAGCAACCACATGATGGCTCACAACCATCTGTACAGCTACAGTGTATTCATATACATAAAATAAAAATAAATAAATCTTTAAAAAAAATCTTACAGTAGTGCTGGACACTGGTGGTGAATGTCTTTAATCCTAGAATTTGAGAGGCAGAGGCAGGCAGATCTCTGAATTGGAGACCAGCCTGGTCTACAGAGTGAGTTTTAGGACAGCCAGGGCTATACAAAGAAACTATTTCAAAAACAATTTTTTTTTTTACAATATCTCTTCTTGGGGCTAGAGAAGATGGCTCAATGGTTAAGAACATTGTTGCTCTTCCAGAGGACCTAGGTTCTAGGAGCAGGCATGGATATGGCACAGATAGGATTGGAAACCAACCAGAGGATAGCAACATTTGCTCTAGTAGAGGACCCAGGTTCTGATCCCCATTATCCACATGCAGGCTTACAGTCGCCTGCAACTCCAGTTTCAGGGCATCCAGTGTCCTCTTCTGACCTCCACAGGTTCTTTCTTGCATGCATGTAGTACACATACTTACAGGCACAAACACATACCCTAGATAAATAGATGGATAAATAAATATTAAAGAAAAATAGTAGTGAGCCAGGCAGGGGTGGCGCTCGCCTGTAATCCCAGCACTCAGGAGGCAGAGGCAGGTAGATTTCTGAGTTCAAGGCCAGCCTGGTCTACAGAAGGAGTTCCAGGACAGCCAGGGCTACACAGAGAAACCCTGTCTCAAAACAAAACAAAATGAAAAGTAACCTGGACTAGTGTTGGTGGTGGGTGGTCTTCAATCCCTTCTGGGTGTGGGGGGGTTAGAATCAGGAAGATTCCTGAGAATTCAAGGTCAACATGGCCAGAGTGAGTTTCAGGCCAACTAGGACGACAAAAATAGCTCCTGTCTCAAACAAAGCAAAACAAAAGCCTTCAAAACTAACTTAAGACTATAACCTTTCTTCTGTAGAGGGTTCCTATTGTGATATGGTTATGTCTGTGCAGAAATGTGCATATTTACTAAACCAAGGGAGGCACCTGGGAAGCGAGATTAACAATAGCACCGAGGGCAAGCCCTGGGAGCACCCTTGCCTTTCTCTTCAGGAGTGCTTGTATCTGAACCATTCTGCAACTCACTGTGTAGCTAAGGATGCTCCTTGACCAGCAAATTCTCTGCCTTTCCTGTCCCTCTTACTGAGCGGACAGAGTTACTCCGTCATACTCCCACACCCACTATCATAATTTTTTTCCTGCTCCAACTGATGCTCTTGGGATGCTGGGACAGGGAGAAATGGTGAATTCTGATGTTTTATGAGCTATGTGTACCTGTTGGTATCAGTGGAACTTCTGTGTTCACGTCACCCTGCGTTTATCTGCCACACACAGGCTCCTCCTAAATGATTGATCAAGCGAATAAGTGAGCAAATCAATTGAGGTTGGGAAATTTCTTGTATGCAAAACAGCTGGCCTGCCTTTTTCATTATTTATATATCTCTTATCCTCATACTTTGCCAACACAGTTTATGGCCCCATTTGACAGGGCTGGAAAGTGGAGGCACAGAGTGGAACAGGTCTTCTGCATTATTCAAATAGTTCATTATGGTTACAGAAGTCATTCTCTGAAAACCAGATCTAATTACCATCCGTCCACTCATTCATCCATCTGTCAAAAGCTTCATTAACCATCTATTGCGTAGTACAGTCATCATAGTACAATAAATACTTTAGATAACAACAAAGTCTTTCTGGAAGACCAGCTCTGTGGCTGGACTGTGGGCACCGAAAGGGCAGGGTTTCAGCACCACCTTCAAGGAATGTCGTTGCCTCAGTCAGAGTGGCTTGAGGAGACTTGGGTATGGAGAAGTTGGAGTGCGGGCTGGGATGATCCAGGGCTAAGAACCGGCTTGGTTCCGCTAAAAAAGCTTGGTGTGGAGGCTTTCCACGCAGGCGCAGAAAAAACAAGACTCAGCTCACTAGCTTGCTAGGGGTGGGGATTGGGGCTGGGGGTGGGGATTGGGGCTGGGGGTATGAGAATGGTGTGGATAATTTGAGGGAGGGGGTGTGGCTCAGGAAGCTACGCAAATATAAAGGCGTGGCTCAACCAAATCACTCCTCGCCTATTTGCTTCCGCCTCCCGGGGCGTGGCCTAAAGGGCTCCCTTCTCCAAAGGGCGGGCCAAAGCCGGTGTTCCCTACGGCTCGGAGTCGTGGCTTAAGGCGGGTTCTCCAATCTCCAGGCTGCAACTGGCTGCCTTGCTCAGGACCCAGTGTGATCACTTCCTGTGGAGTTTCCCCAGCCCAAGGAGGAGGGGGAAGAGGACGAGAGGGAGGCGAGCGGTCGTTCGGGGTTAGGTTGGGGGGTGTCAGTCCGTTCAGGGCGGGTGATGACTCACGGCCCATCCCATCTTCCCGACGCCGCCCGCCCACGCAGAGCTAGCTCCATGGCTTAACGGAGGAGGCAGCGGCAAGCGGGGGGGAGGGGACTCTTATTTTGTTAGGGGGACCGGGCCAAGGCCCGACCGGCCTGGCAGGGCTCGCCCGGAGCCGGGCGTCATGTCTCATGCAGCCGAGCCAGCTCGGGACGGCGTAGAGGCCAACGCGGAGGTCCCTCGAGCCGTGTTCCTGCTGTTGGAAGAGCGCAGACCAGCTGACTCGGCCCAGCTGCTCAGGTGCGGGGCTACCTCTGGGGCCGGGAATGACAAGTGAGGTTCCCCAGGGGCTCATCTCCGAACACTGGGGTCCCGGACTGGGATTGGAGACTCTTGGCCTAGGCTTAAAGGACGTCGGAGTCCCCATGTTGGGTGGGCACCTTAGAAATCTAGTACCGATCTGCTTAGATAGAAGCTTACAGAGTAGTGGGAGTGCGCCGAGGAGGGCAGAGTCAGATTTGGGGGGCTCTTTGCTGGGTCTAGCGGGGCAGACTGTGGAGTATACAGTAACTGGGCTGCTGTAGTTGAACTTGGGAAACTGATTAGAAGCTGAATTGGGGATTGTTGAGTCCGTCGCGGGGGGGGGTATGCATTTGAGGGCACACTATCAGGTGAGGCACTGATTTTAAGGAAAGCCTGGGATTCCCCCCCCCCCTTCAGTGTGTGTGTGGGGGGGGAAGACTCCTGGGAGGTGGAGGTGTCATTTGGGCACCTGGTGATTCCCGGTGGCCGGTGCTGTGTTTGGGAATAGCACGGATCTAGAGGAGTTAGGGGGAGGTCTGCGATGTTCCGGGAGTGTGTGTGTGAATAATCGAGCCAAGCAACTTGCCGGGCCCAATCGTTTCACTGTTGCTAGCCCGCTCACCCGGCGTCTGTACAGAGAGGCCGAGATAGTGGAAACCCCTCTTGTCTTATCCAATGGGTGCTTAAATGTGAGGCGGCGGGGCAGACTGGAAAGATACAGTTCACTTTTTAGGCGCGCGGTGCGGGGGGGGGGATGTTGGGGGGAGGCCACGAGCCTTATATGGAGACCCAGAGGAGGGTCTTGTTTCTGTTGCCACTCGCCCTAGCCCAGCAGCCGGCCCTGCCCACTCCCTACCCACACACCCCCTCTTCTCTTCCTTTTATTTCGCCCTCCCAGCCGGCCTCTCAGTTCCCGGGTGTAATCTTGAATCAGTCTCTAGAGCCGGAGTGAGTACCGATTGCACCACTCCCGTCTGGGTGGGTCTCCGGTCTCTCCTCTTCGGCTCCTCACACCTCCTTCAGCCTGGCTTTGAAGCTCCAGCCCTTCCTTGTCCCTAGCCCTGCCCTCCCCAGCACCCATCTTTCTCAGCTTCCGTGCAGTGGTGTGTGAGTATGGGAGGGGGCTGCCTCCTTTCTGCCTGGGATTGTGCTGAACTCAGCTTCTCTTTGGACTTCCTCTTCCCAACTTCCTGGGTGGCTTTAGAGCCCCATCTGTGGGCAAGGAGAGGAAGGAAGAGCATCGTCGGGGAGGGGAGAGACTTTTTACTAAGCGAAGTCACAAGCTTCGTAGATTCACTGAATTCAACGGTGCCTATCATTTGGGGATGCGGTGGGTGGACCCCAGGGCGTCACGTTTGCTAGACAAGAGCTGGACCACGGAGCTAGACGCCTCGAGCAAGGATCTGTATTCACCGTCGCGCATGTTTGGCCGGACCACTAGGGTCCTTTATTCCCCAACAGGGAGGACTGAGCAGAACTATGTTGATTGCTTATAACAGCCTCGATCATCACAGTAATGGGCACAGTTGAAAGGAGGGATGGATATTGCTTTGAAAGTCCCAGCTCCTGTGGGTTTTTTTTTTTTAATAATTTGAGATGCAGGCTCCGTATATAGTCTCGGTTGACCTCAGCCTTCTTCCTTCATGTGAGGTATGGCTTGTTTTGTGTGCAGGTGGATGTTGTTACTGAAAACGGGTGTGTGTTTTGATCTATCTACAAAGTAGTAGTAGGAGGAGGCTGGGCAGTTTCTCCTTGCTAAGAAAGATGCTCCTTCTGCAAGGCAGATCTGTGCACTCAGATTCTCTTGAAGTTGCTCACTGGCGGAGTGAGGAGAGCCTTTCCTAGCTCCATTCTTAGATTTGGCGGGGGGTGGGAGGGGTGGGGGGTGGGTATCAGTGGCCTATGAACTCTGGCTGGGGCTGGAAGAACTCATTTGCAAAGTGGTAACTCTTGATGAAAAGGGAACGGGGAGCCCAGGTCTCTTTGTGATGCATTGAGTTGGTGTTACAATGGAGTGTTGGGCTGGTGGGTGCTCCCACTTGCTCTTGTGTGCACGTATACAGACATGGGTTCACATTCAGCTGTGGGCAAAACAGTAGGGGGTGTGGGGGCTGGGTGAAGTCTGAATGCAAAGCAGCCCGGAATCCTTATTCAAAGTGAATTGTCATTCCCAAAGTCCTCTTGTGTCGCTCCCCTCACCCCCCTTAATCCCTGGTTGGTGTGATGATTAAAGCGAGGGAGTTGAGGTCCAGGCCCTTCTATTGTTCTGACCCTTAAGGGCCTGTGGGTAGCAAGCAGTGTCGGGTAGGAAGAGAGAAAGGATGTGGGACTTGGTCGCGGCAGTGCCCTTCTGGCTCTGCGCCCGCCTCGGTGTCTGGGGAAGGGAGGGTATTTAGAGCTCCTGGCAGTCACTGATCACCGCTCCTTCCTCCCTCCCTCCCACCCTCAGCCTGAATTCTTTGCTTCCGGAATCCGGGATTGTTGCTGACATCGAGTTAGAAAACATCCTTGATCCTGACAGCTTCTACGAGCTCAAAAGCCAACCCCTACCCCTCCGCTCCAGGTAGGACTGGTCTAACTGATCCTGCTCTTTGCGGTCTTTCTCCCTTCTCTATGGCCAGGGACCCTCCGAGCCCACCGAAACCCATACTCCCCTTCTTCGTACCCTATCTTTTCCCCGTGCTGAAATTATAGGCACGGAGGAGGACAGCAGGTGGACAAGTCGGTGCATCTCTGCCCTGCCTTATCTCCCTTCTAGAATTCATGTACAGATCTGGCAAACCTGACTCCTCAGATGGGCGTGGCCTTCTTAAGATCCCGCCCTCCTGTGGGCGGGGCCACGCAGCCCCTGCTCAGCCCTCCTCACACCTGGCAAGCCCACCCTCCACGAGTGGCTCTAGAGCGTCCGGTGTAGTGGGTGGACGCCCAAATGTGCTGAGTCATCGGCCTGGGCTCAGAGAGAGGGGAGGGGACCTGGAAGAGGGGCAGGAAGGGAGGATTGTGAAACCTCTGAGATTTTCTAGACTAACTAGCTCCTGGCAGCAGAGCCCTGGGCAGGGAGGAAATGGAGTGTGGGGCGCCTCTGAAGTCTGATGCCCACTCCCAGGAGCTCCAGGCTTAGCAACCTCCCAGGGTCACGTTTCGCTCGCCACGCAGCTCCTGTTCCACCTGAGCTCAGGTTTTACTCTAGTAAGAAAAACTCTTCTGAGAGGCCAGAATGTAGTCAGTCTGTGAACTTGCTCAAAAGGAGGCTTCACCGTCAAGACCAAAGGTTCCAATTTTATTTCTCCTCGAGGAGTTGGCCAGACTGTGACCTTTGAGTGATGGAACTGTGTCTGGTCCCAGCGTCTCCTGAGGCCCACATCCAGACCTGGTACCTCTGTCTCCTACCGGCACATGGTGCTTCTGGGTGTACTGCAGGCCACCGTGACCCTCAGGCTTGGAAAGAGACTGGTAGCTTACCTGTGGCCCCGTATTTCCCATTCTACAGCCTCCCAATATCACTGCAGGCCACGCCGAGCACCCCAGCTACCCTCTCTGCATCGTCTTCCGCAGGGGGCTCCCGGACCCCTGCCATGTCATCCTCTTCATCACGGGTCTTGCTGCGTCAGCAGCTTATGAGGGCCCAGGCCCAGGAGCAGGAGAGGCGTGAACGCCGAGAACAGGCTGCGGCCGCTCCCTTCCCCAGCCCCGCGCCCGCCTCACCAGCCATCTCTGTGATCGGCGTAGCTGCTGGTGGCCACACACTGAGTCGCCCACCACCTGCTCAGGTGCCCAGGGAGGTACTCAAGGTAAGGCCAGGTCCAGAAGCTCTGGTACCCAATGACTTATAGGAGCTAAGGGGTCACCCAGGGTCCTCATGGCTTTTGGACAGGATCCGTGTGCTCCTAAGGACAGTACACGATCGTGTTTAAATGGTCTGCCATTGTGCCTCGGGTGTTTATGGTTTCTTAGGTTTTCTTCTGTACCTGTGAGGAAAATTTTGGCCATTGGGATATCTAGGAAAGGCATTTGTGATTACAGTTCCTGGTTCTGTTGGGTGGTGTCAGAGTCGTAGCAGGGAACCCTAAGGACCCTGACAAGGTGATCTCAAAGCTGAGAGAACAGCTGGGAGGTGGTGGCGCACGCCTGTAATCTCAGCACTCTGGGAGGCAGAGGCAGGCGGATTTCTGAGTTCTAGGCCAGCCTGGTCTACAGAGTGAGTTCCAGGACAGCCAGCAGCCAGGGCTACACAGAGAAACCCTGTCTCAAAAAACCAAATCCAAAAAAACAGAAAAGAGAGAGAGAGAGAGAGAGAGAGAGAGAGAGAGAGAGAGAGAGAGAACAAGAGAACTTATCAACCCTGGATAGACTTTGGAGGCTCTAAAGGATTTCTGGGAAAAGAAGTTTGGGGTCTTGGGGAGATCCACTAATATTTTTGAGATGTTCTCAAATTCCAGGCCCTGTTGGTCCGCATGAGCCTAAAAAAAGTTGACTTACAGGCTGGAGCTCCGAGTTTCTTCTCTGAGCTCTCCCGTGCCTTCTCTCCTTCTGCACGATCTTTTATTTCACAGGTTCAGACCCACCTGGAGAACCCTACACGTTACCACCTGCAGCAGGCTCGCCGGCAGCAGGTGAAACAGTACTTGTCAACCACACTTGGGCCCAAGCTGGCATCCCAGGCCCTCACCCCACCACCAGGGCCTTCCAGTGCCCAGCCACTTCCTGCCCCTGAAACTGCTCATGCTACCGGCCCTACAGGCAGCGCTCCCAACAGCCCCATGGCACTGCTCACCATTGGGTCCAGCTCCGAAAAGGAGGTAAGAGGCTGTTGATAACTTCCGCTTATGCCCTTGGTCCAGCTGGTTTAGTACTGCTTTGTTTGCGAGTGTGTGAATGTCTGAGATGCTGGGGATAGAACCTAGGGCCCTGCCCAGGCCAGGCTAGCACTCTCCCATTAAGCTACTCCCACCCCCAGCCTCCCCTTCCAGTTCTTCTAACCCTGTACAGTATCTACTTCTTCCCCCAGATTGATGATGTCATTGATGAGATCATCAGCCTGGAGTCCAGTTACAACGATGAGATGCTCAGCTATCTTCCCGGAGGCACTGCGGGGCTGCAGCTCCCCAGCACGGTGAGGCCCTAAGAAGGGAAAATTAGGGCATCCGTCTGTCACTAAGACCACAACTGCATTGGCTGTGTGTATGTGAGCGTTCCCTGCCATGCATTGTACTAAGAGAGAGACAGGCCTTCTATGGAGAATGGGGGCTTAGGCTGCCACTGCCCTCAGGCCTCTGTTAGACTTCATGGAGAGGTGGCCCTGGGAGGCTTCAGTGTATATAATATGGGGACTTTATAGACTTACTATTACCTGGGCCCTTGGGCTGTGCCCTGCTAAGTACCAAGAAGTGGAAATCACATAGCAATTCCAACAACCTGAGAGATTCAGGTACTACTGTGTTGTGATTAGAACCAAAAAGCTTGAGTTACATAAGAAAGTGATTGGACCCCGTACTATCTGCAATGAGGTCCCTTGCAGTGAATTGGGCTGAGAGGCTCAGTCCTTGTAAAGAAAAAAAAAAATGCCGGCCACTTTCCAGAGCAAGAGATCTGCTGTTATAACAATCTGATTCTGGAACAGTCAGAAAGCCTTCATCACTTGCTTTGGCAAGTTATCTCATAGCTTTTCCCAACATCCCAAGAAGAAGAAACCTTGTATAGAAATGGTAGCAGTTTGGAGTTGGGGGTAGAGCTAAGCAGAGTGCTTGCCTTGCGTGGGTGAGATCCTGGGCTCTGTCCTCAGTGCCACACACACACACAAAGGTCCACTTGGTCGTAACTTTTCACGGGTTTGGACACAACTAGAGTTTCTGAGGGATTTCAGTACGAGGCAGCTTGACAGGGGCTAGGTCCGGGTGCACTTCTGTGTGAGTGTATCGCACCAGACCAGTGTCTAGGATAACAGGAGAGCAAGACAAAAACTAGGCTGGTAGAAAAGCAGCAGTAGCTGGGAAAGAGATAGACTAGAGATTCTGAGATAGCAGAATGTGTGGGTAGACGCAGAGTCGAGACCTTGCTAAATGACCGGTAAGAGCTCATGGTTTTTAAAGTATCGAATCACACTTAAGGCTGGGGATTAGGCTGGAACTCTCCAGAAAGCCAGATTTTGGATGGCACGTTGTCATGCTAATTTACCAAGGTCTGGAAGGATTGAGTTGGAGTGTTCCAAGAATGCTGGTTCGGAATGCTGGGCTGCAAGCCGCTAACAGCCTGGCATGTCAGAGCAGAGCTGACAGAGAACCTGACGATTGGGACTTTTCCAGCATATTTCTTCTCGGAGCCAGCCTTGGGGTTTCGGAGGAGGGTTTCAGAGGCCTCTGAGATCTTTGAGGAGCTGAGTGGGTACCCCCCACCCCAGTTCCCACAAACCAGGGAAAGTTCACTCGGTTCTGTTCCTCCTGTTAAGTACCATGTGAAACTTTCCTGAAGGCAGAGAAGAAATGCCTTGGAACTCCCCAGGCCTTGCTTTAGAGGCTCCTGATTTTGACTGTGTTAGTGTCAGAGCCTGAATTTGAGGACGCTGTTCTGTGTCTTTCCTGTCTCCAGCTGCCTGTGTCAGGAAATCTTCTCGAAGTGTACAGCAGTCAGGGTGCGGCCACCCCAGCCATCACTGTCAGTAATTCCTGTCCCGCTGAGCTGCCCAACATCAAACGGGAGATCTCCGGTAAGTGCCAGGGTTTTGCCCTTTATCCCCCCCTGCCCTGCCCTGTCACAACCAAAGCTGGAACGAGATCTAGTTCGAGGGAAGGGGTTTGAAATTTCCAGAAAAGGCTGGGGCTTAGAGTCCGCACGACAGTCCACTCCATCCCAAGCTCCACAGAGAGGAGAAACTAAGGCATTCCATTTTTGTTTTTGGTTTTGTTTTGTTGTTCTGTTTGTTTTTTTTTTAATCTCCTGGCTCTTTGTCAGACTTTCACCTTGTTTTTTTCTGACTTCCTCTTATCTTGGGTGTAACAGAAGGCTTGTGCCACCCCAGTTTCATTTTTAAAAAAGTATCAAAGAGCCGTTTTATTTATTACTTTTTGAGACACAGTTTCACTCTGTAGCCTAGGCTGACCTCAGATTCCGAGCAGCCCTTTTGCCTGGGCCTCCCGAGTGCTGAAACTAGGAGCTGTGCACAGATGCCCAGCTCTGGAACTCCTTATATAGCCCAGGCTGGCATTGAACTTGGAGCAATCTTCCCACCTCTCCTTACAATGCTGGAATTATAGACATGAACTACCGTGCCTGACTCAAGACATCTTTTAAAACAGTCAACAAAAGCACGGTGGTTCGTGATTGTGGTCCCAGCACTTGGAAGACAGTCTGGGCTACATATTGTCTTTAAAAGGAGAAAAAGAGGAGAAGAAAGGAGAAGCAAGCATCGAAAGAAGACGCAGAAGAACAAAAGAAGACGATAACAGAGTTGGAGAGATGGCTCAGTGATTAAGAACACTGGCTGCTCTTCCAGAGGTCCCGAGTTCAAATCCCAGCAACCACACGGTGGCTCACAACCATCTGTAACTCATGTTCCAGGGGATCCAGTGCCGTCTTCTGAGTTCCTTGGGTGCCAGGCATGCATGTGCTGTGCATTTGCACATGAAGGCCAAACATCCGTAAACAGAAAGATAAATGCAGTTTTTAAAAAGAAATCGCTCCCACGTCTGGCTCTGTGGCCAAACTTTGTAGTTGCAGCTAATTTGGAGACTGTCAAGGAGGATGGCTTAAGTCAGGGGTTCAAGGCCAGCCTGGACAAGAAAGCGAGACCCCCAGCTCTAAAAAAGTCTCAGCGTCTGTCCCTCTCCCACTAGCCCCTACCTCTGCCTCTGCAGGGTTCTGCTTCCTGGGCCCGGAAGCCCTGATATCCATCCTCACTCTCTTCCAGAAACCGAGGCAAAGGCCCTTTTGAAGGAGCGACAGAAGAAAGACAATCACAACCTAAGTAAGCCCCAGAGCAGGCGCACTTGCCCACCTGCCACACAGCCCTGCGTGCTCCTTGCTTCAAGGGCCGCCTTCCACGGGGAGCCTCCCAGCACCCCTGCTCCTCTCTCTCCTTTCACCCATTGATGACTCTTTCCTACTCTTTCTTTTTCTCCCCCTCTCTTGAAAGTTGAACGACGCAGGCGATTCAACATTAACGATAGGATCAAAGAACTGGGCACCCTCATCCCCAAGTCCAATGATCCGTGAGTCTGGGCTGGGGACCCCAGGCCAATGGGAGGTGGAATGAGCAGCCTAGACCAGGAAACTTGGTCCTTGCTGTGTCTGCCATGGAGTCGTGCCCAGACAAAAGTCCTCTGAGCTGGATGCCGAGGCTCATACCTGTACTCCCAGCACTGGGGAGGCTGGGGCAGGAGGATTGCCATGAGTTCAAGACCAGCCTGGGCTATATAGTAAGCTCTAGGCTATCCTGGACTACAGAGTGAGACTCTGCATCAAAAAACCAGTCTCTTCCCCTGAAAAGAACCCTGTCTTTCTTAGCAGGGGGGGAGGGGACTGTAGACCCTCCGATGTTGAAGCCACAGTGTTAGTTCTTGTCGTCCCATCTGCACCCTGTGGGTCATAAACACGAGTGCTCTGTTCATTCCGTACTGCTTTTGCATACTCAGGGTTCAGTTATTGGGCCTTTGCTTTGTACCAGATACTCTGCAGGGCTCTGAGGATATCAGAGGGAACAAAAGGAAAAGTACCATCGTCCTTTGGATCTGATGCCTTTAATTGGGGCAACACAGTTAAGACAAAGAAAACCCATGCCATTCATGTCTGATGAGGGTTGTGGAACAGAAGGAACAGAAAGGAACTAGCCATGCTGGTGTATGCCTATTAGCCCAGCACTTGGCAGTCTGAGGCAGGAGGATGTAGAGTTTGAGGATAGCCTCAAAACTAAAGGACACAGGGCGACTGAAGAGCGTGCTCCACAGTTAAGACCTGGGTTGGGTTCCAGGTCCAAGGCATCTGATACCCTTTCCTGGCCTCCATGGGCATCAGGCAGGCGCTGTCGGTGCACACACATACATGCAAGCCAAACCCGCATACACGGAAGATGAGTGGATGTTGGGGTGGCGAAGGCAGCTGCGGAGTAGGGCTGAGCAGGCGGGAGACACTTGAGCTAAGCACAGTGCTGGCCTACCGTTCATCCCCAGCACAGAGCAGGGACAGGTGGGATGGAGGAGGCCACATGGTGGAAGGAAATGCTCTAGGTGCACTGTATCTGAGGACAGGGCTTGAGAGAAAAATAGTTTCCTGTGTTAACACTTGAGAGGTCAGCCTTGGTCATCATAGGGAAAAGGAGCCAAAAAGGGTCAAGAAGGCTTCCAGGTTTGGGGATATAATGGCCACCACTGGAGGACTGCAAGCATAGGGTTTATTGTAAGCACTCTAACCCTTTGCCTCCAACTCTGACATGTGGTCAGGGCTTCCGTCTAGCTTGTGCAGATCCCCCGGAGAGCCGTCCTGTACAGCACTCTATCTTCCCTCCTTGGCTTCCACAGGGAGATGCGCTGGAACAAGGGCACCATCCTGAAGGCATCTGTGGATTATATCCGCAAACTCCAGAAGGAACAGCAACGCTCCAAAGACCTGGAGAGCCGGCAGCGGTCCCTGGAACAAGCCAACCGCAGCCTGCAGCTCCGGATTCAGGTATGAGGGGAGAAAATTGGGAGGGTCGCAGCCTCCGGCACCTCTGCAGGGGGGCAGACAAAGAGCTGACTGGGTTTTCCCTTTAGGCAACCCAGTTCAAGTGATAATGAGGTGATTAGCACACCATTAACAAGAGTTAGGACACCTGGTGTGGTGGGGCTCTACTGCACTTTTAATTCTTACCCTTCAGGAGGCAGAGACTGGTGGATCTGTGAGCTCAAGGATTAGGGCCAGACTGCTGCGCTGCCTTTAAAAAGTAGGAGAAACAGACGCTTTAAAGGCACCCGCAAGGCTTCTCAGGGCACTGACCCCAGTTCCAGGGAATCCGATGCCCTCTTCTGGCCTCCACAGGCACTGCACACGCGATGCATATGTGCAAGCAAAACACCAATACACACTGATATAAATATTTAAAAAAGAGTCTCACCTGGGCATGGTAGCACATTCCTTTAATTCCAGGGAGGCAGAGGAAGGCAGATCTCTTGTCTAGGGACTGGGGGGTGGGGGAAGGAAAGAGAGATTCTCCAAATAAACAGCAGTCTAATGTGCATGGCATATATGTTGACTCATGTGCTGTAATAAGAGCCGTATGCCAAGCAACCATATGAGAGAACCTGCCGTGAGTGTACCATTCTACAGAATGAGACTCTGGGGCTCAGAAACTAAGCATGAAATTTGGCCAGGGGTGAGGGCCAGAGGCCGCATTGGAACCTAGTAGCCTGCCCTTTCGATAGAGACGCTCTTTTACATGTGAGGGTCTTTGAACCCCATCTTACTTTTGTTTTTTCAGGAGCTAGAACTGCAGGCTCAGATCCATGGTCTGCCAGTACCTCCCAACCCAGGACTGCTCTCCCTAGGCACGAGTTCGGTCTCTGACAGCCTCAAGCCAGAACAGCTGGACATTGAGGAGGAGGGCAGGCCGGGCACCACGTTTCCTGTGTCAGGGGGGCCTGCCCCGAACGCTCCTCCTCATCAGCCAGCGCCGCCTTCCGATGCCCTTCTGGACCTGCACTTTCCCAGCGACCACTTGGGGGACCTGGGGGACCCCTTCCACCTAGGGCTAGAGGACATTCTGATGGAGGAGGAGGGGATGGTGGGCGGCCTGTCAGGGGGTGCCCTGTCCCCACTGCGGGCTGCTTCTGACCCCCTGCTTTCTTCAGTATCCCCGGCCGTTTCCAAGGCCAGCAGCCGCCGCAGCAGCTTCAGCATGGAGGAGGAATCCTGATCGGGCCTCAGGCCTCCCCTCGGACTTCCCCACCCAGGGAAGGAGGACGAGCCTGGAGGAGACCCTGCCTTTTCCCCTACCCTCCTGTGAGACTGTCCTGTCCAGGAAATCTGGGGGAAGAGGAGTTGCAGTCAGGCCCCAAACCTGTAATAGGCAAGGAGGAGGAATCAGGTGAGGCCCCGCCCCTTTTCCAGAGGACCCGCCCTGTCCAGGTACTTGTGAGGGAGAAGGCAGGAGAGAGCTGGGGAAGTTCTGGTCATCACTTGAGCATCATAGCCTTACCCCTTGGCCCTGGTCCTACTCCTGCCTATGTGATGGAAGGGGGTAGGATAACTAGGGACCCTTAGAAACAGGTCTGTGAAGGAGAGGAATGCTACTCCATTCCTTCTCTGAGAATTGCCAGTTCAGCTTTTTCTGGCACTGGAAGAAGAAAAATAAAAATAGTGTCCCACCCCTGGAGGGTTAGTCCCTACCCCTTCCTTATGACCCCTGACTTGTTCTTGCCCGTTCCCCTGGGGCCCATCCCTTCTCTAGGAAAAGCTCAGCACAGGTTATTGCACAGATGGCGGAATCGCCAGGCTCTGAGTGCCGGTGCAGAGGCCCCAGCCCTGGCCCTTAGCAGCACACCATGCAAGCATTCCGTTCAGCAGGGAGGACCCAGGCTCCCTGCCTACACCTGGGACCAACCCAGGACCTGACGTGTGAGGGCTCTGTGCTGACCTTATTCTTAGGGAAGGGAACTGATTTGGAAATCTTGTGGATTGACATTCTAGACCTAGATCAAGTGAGACTTAGATCCTCACCCTAGGGACGAGATCTTGCCTTTTCTGCCTTGAGGGGCAGTTTGGGGAGATGGTAGGGATTAGTGTGGACCCAGTCTAGGCACCCCAATACTTCCCTTCAATGTGTAGAAAATAGTAAAGAAAGGGCGGGTCTAGTCTGCTTACCAGCCCAGAGAAACATTAGACGTCTCCCCTAAAAGGCAGGGGCCTGGAGGAATGGTGGCAAAGGTATAATGTATCCCTCATTTGTTGGTAAATTTTTTTATGGAACCCACCCACTCAGAAGTTGGGTCAACCCAGACCTCTGCCCCATCCACACCATAGTTCTCCATTTGGGGGACTACCCGTGTTTCAGAGCCAGTCCCCACCTAGTCCAATCCCCGCCACCTACATCCAAGGTCTTCAGCTTTAAATTGCTGGGGCCAGGCCCCAAGGAGGGTTTACTGAGGGGTCTGTAGGTTTGACTAAAATAATAAATGCTAGGCGTGTTTGATGCGCTTTTAACTTTGACATTGAGTCTCCCGTTCTTGTTTTTGATGGTGCAATGAACATTGCCCCTGTGGGCCAGGAGAAATCACAATTCTAGAAAAAATAGAACGGATTTCAGAGGGTCAAATAGAGAATTTTTAGATAAAACAGGAATCCAGAGGGAAACCCCCTGAGAGCAAAAGCAGTGAGCCTTCCTAAGGGCCTGCTCGGATCAGCTGAACTGCTCTGACCCGCCCTGCCCTGTCGATTTCCCTGGGGGCACTGCTCTGTGCCCGGATCCTCCCACTCGCCGTCGGAGAAGCAGTATCTTCTGCAGACAGGAAGCCTGTAACACGCCACACCAGAATGCCATGTGCAGCGATAGATGCTCTTCCTTAGAGGGCTGGAGTTGGAGACCTAGCGAGCCCTCCAACACGCAGCCATGTCCCTGCCTTGCAGGCTCACTATAAAGTATGTGACGTATTTCACAAAGGTGTTCTTTTTTTTAAAAAAAGATTTATTTATTATATGTATGTACACTGTAACTGTCTTCAGACATTCTAGAAGGAGCATTAGATCTCATTACAGATGGTCATGAGCCACCATGTGGTTGCTGGGAATTGAACTCTGGACCTCTGGAAGAGCAATCAGTGCTCTTAACTGCTGAGCCATCTCTCCAGCACCAACAAAAGGTATTCAAGCTCATGGACACAACAAAGAAAAAAAAAACAGTGCAGGTGGGAGCTGGCATGGCCACTCTGTCTGGAATGACACTGGGGAGGTTGAGGTTGACAGTTTGCAAGTTGAAGGAAGCCTAGGTTATTCAGACCCATCTGAACAACAAAAAATAAAAATAGGGAAGCACGTTAGTTTGGCACTTTGGGGCATGTAAATGAAGGTAAGTACACGTATGTAGCCTCTTTATTATTTTTAAGATGAAGTCTCAGGGGGCTGGAGAGATGGCTCAGAGGTTAAGAGCACAGACTGCTCTTCTGAAGGTCCTGAGTTCAAATCCAGGAACCATATGGTGGCTCACAGCCATCTGTAATGAGATCTGACTCCTTCTGCTATGTCTGAAGACAGCTACAGTGTACTTACACATAATAAATAAATCTTAAAAAAAAAAAGAAGTCTCAGGTAGTCCAAGCTGGCTTAGAACTCTTGCTTCCTCTGTCTCTTGAGGAATGGAATTACACACCTGGCTCATCATTTCAAGGCTGGGAGAAATACTTTCCTGATGATTCTTCAACAAACTGATCAACAGGACAAGCATCAGACTTAGTCCTTAACATCACTACCACCACCAGACTGGTCCCGTGAGCGGCCAGTCCTGGTTACCTCATCTTCTTCTCCACATGAGAAGAAACCCAGTGTTTAGGAGGCTGCAGCAGGAATAGTGAAGGGTGTCCCACACCAATGAGGCATGCTGGAGCGTGCCCAAGCACTCACAAGACTGAAGCAGGAGGAAGGTCTTGATATGTTCAAGGCTAAACTGTGTGAGTTGAGATTTTGTCTCAAAACCACAGCGGGTGGGCGATAATGGCTCATAACAATGGTAAAAGCACTCGCTACAAACCTGACCATTTGGAGTTCTATACTTTAAAGGAGGAAGTAGAGACCCAATTCCACAGCGTTGTCTTCTGACAGCCGTGGTGTACATGTGGGTCATGACACGTGTTCTCATGTAACCCACACCCAATGCCAACAGAAAGTAGTCAGCTGGGTAAACAAAATTACGGGTAATCTCAGCTCTTGGAAGGGGAAGGAAAGAGCGATCAGAAGCTTGCGACCAACCCCTACTACATCGGAAACTTGAAGCCAGTCTGATCTACATGAGACCTTGTCTCAAGAGCAATGGTGGTGTAAAAATAACGGTGCTGGAGACATGGTGCGGCAAAAGGGCGCTGGCTACCCTTCCAAAGGACCCAGGTTTCCTCCATTCCCAGGCCCTGCGCAGGGTGGCTCTGAAACCCCAGTCCCGGGGGATCTGATGCCCCCTTCTGGCTGTCTTAGGCACTGCATGCACACGGTGCACTGACATACAAAACGTATGGGTGGGTTCAAAAGTGAAGGAAATAGAGATCATTATAAAGCTAGAGAACAAAGACCTGCTGGGACACCTCTGTCACCCCACTACTTGGGAGGCACAGGCAAGTGAACGTCTTGAGTTTGAGGCCAACAGGCAGTTTCAGGCCCCACTCCTGGATTACACAACAAGACTGTCTCAAAAACCCTAAAACAGCCGGGCAGTGGTGGCACACGCATTTAATCCCAGCACTTGGGAGGCAGAAGCAGGCGGATTTCTGAGTTCGAGGCCAGCCTGATCTTACAGAGTGAGCTCCAGGACAGCCAGGGCTACACAGAGAAACCTTGTCTCGAAAAACAAAAACAAACTAAACACAACAAACACGTAGAAGAATACATTTCAAGATATGAGGCCTCAGGCTCGAGGTATAACTCAGCCATTAAAGGCTCACAACCAAAAAAGACAAAACTTATGCCAAGTGATATGACCCAGACACGGGGCATATACTGTATAACTAACTCACTTATATGCGGTAGCAAGACCATACAATTTGCAGAGAAAGTACAACAGATGTTACCAGAGGCTAGCAAGTTCAGAATTTTATATATATATATATATATATATATATATATATATATATATATATATATATATATATATATCAGATCTTGGAATTACAGGAAGTTGTGAGCTGCTGTGGTGCTAGGAATTAAACCAATGTCTTCTGGAAGAGCAGTCAGTGTTCTTAACTGCTAAGCCATCTCTACAGCCCTGGAGAGAAACCCTGTCTCAAAAAAAAAAAAAGATAAAAATGCCAATGTTGTTATACATACACAATCATTTTTTCAGACAGGGTCTTTCACTATGTAGCCCTGGCTGTGCTGTAACTCTTTCTGTAGACCAGGTTGGCCTCGAACTCAGAAATCTGCCTACAGATCTATCTGCCTCTGCCTCCCAAGTACTGGGATTAAAGGCATATGCTGCCACATCCAGCTATTTATGTCTTCTTTTATGTGTATGACACATTTGCCTGCATGTATGTATGTATATGTGCCATAGGCATGCCTGGCGCTCTCTCTGTGAGGTCAGAAGGTCAGGAGTCAGATCCCCTGGGACTGGAGTTACAGACAGGTGCACGCTGCCGTGAGGGTGCTAGGAAAAAAGCCTGAGCCCCGTGCAAGAGCAGCAGCTGCTCTTCAGAGCTGAGTCAAGCCTCCAGGACTCCCCAGTCCTCTAAACAGGGTTGGGTTGTTTTTTATTTTTTTATTTTTTTGGTTGATTTTTGTTGTTATATTTTCTGAGACAAGGTTTCCTCTGTGTAGCCCTGGCTATCTTGGAACTCTTTCTGTAGACCGGGCTGTCCTCGAACTCAGAGATCTGTCTCTTGAGTGCTGCAATGAAAGACACTTGCCACCACCACCCCCCAGCTAACACACACACACACACACACACACACACACACACACACACAATTTTAAAATAATAAGAGAAGCTAGGTTTGGCGGCTCACATTTGGAGACACTCAGAAAGCCAGATTGAAAGATCTCCAGAAGCTTGAGGACAAGTAGGGCTTCAGAGTAAAAGCCTAAGGATTTAAAGGCAGTTCACTGTTGCTAGCGAGGAGAGTCTTGTGAGTAGAAACCTCTCCCCAGCTCTGAGGGGCTTTTGGCAGTTAATGATTGCTGGAAGGAGAAAGGGACGTTTTTTTTTCAGTGGTGGCCACTGATAAGGGGCTCATTCTTTTGTAGATAACCCCTCCCCCATGCTAATTCACTGGGTCTCACACACACACACACACACACACACAAAACTTGAAAAGAAAAAGGGACTGCTTGAGGAGAAGGAGTGTAGGAGGAGGAATGGAATAGGAGAGGATCTGGAGGTGAATGTGATGAAAATACAGACATGTATGCAAATGTCTTAATGAAAAGCATTATTATGCACAATTAATATATGCTAGCTGATAAAAGGGAGGACAACGGTTTTGAACAGCTTCGTATCAAAAGTTCTTTTTGTTTCCTCCACTCACTCCCACACTCCTGCCTCACCCCTCTAGCATACCCATACGCTGGGGCATCAAGTGTCCACAGGACCCTCCCATTGATGTGAGACAAGGCCATTCTCTGCTACGTATGTATCTGGAGCCGTGGGTCCCTCCCTGTGTACTCTGTGGTTGGTGGTTTAGTCCCTGAGAGCACTAGGGGGTCCAGTTAGCTGATATCATTCTTCCTATGGAGTCGCAATCCCCTTCAGCTCCTTCAGTCCTTCCTATAGCTCTTCCATTGGGGTCCCCCGGCTCAGTCCAATGGTTGGCTGGGAGTATCCGCATCTGTATTCATCAGACTCTGGCAGAGCCTCTCAGGAGACAGCCATACCAGGTTCCTGTCAGCAAGCACTTCTTGGCATCCACATAGTGTCAGAGTTTGGTGTCTGCGTATGGGACGGATCCCTAGGTGGGGCCGGTCTCTGGATGCCCCGTCTCTGTTTCATTTTTTTGTCCCTGTCTTTCCTTTGGACAGGAACGTTTCTGAGCTAAAGCTTTTGAGATGTGTGCGTGGCTCCATCCCTCAACTGGGGGCCATGCCTATTTACTGGAGGTATTCTCTATAGATTGTATCTCCCCTTTGTTGGGTATTTCAGCTAAAGTTAACACCACTGGGTCCTGGGAGCCTCTTGCTTCCCTGGAGTCTGGGACTTTCTAGTATGCCAAAAGTTCTGATAGCAAATTCTTTAAAAGACACAAAATGTCAGTGGGGAGAAGTAGAGAGGAGACAGAGAATTCTACCTTAAGGGAACACAAGACCAGCTCTATACAAACTCTTCCAGAGAACTGAATACATGAGGATAGTTCCTGACTCATTCTAAGAGACTAGCATTAGTCTATCCCAAGCACAGAGAAAGCCATTACACCTTTATTTTAAAATAATTTCATACTTGTAGAAAAGTCACAAAACAAACCAGGCAGTGGTGGTGCACGCCTGTAATCTCAGCACCCTGGGAGGCAGAGGCAGGTGGATTTCTGAGTTCGAGGCCAGCCTGGTCTCCAGAGTGAGTTCCAGGACAGCCAGGGCTACACAGAGAAACCCTGTCTCTAAAAACTGAAAAAAAAAAGTCACAAAACAACAATCCCCAACATTGGTGTTTTACCATCTCTTCTCTCCCCGCCCCCCCTCCCTGCCCTATCTCTCCTTTTTTCTCCATGATTTTGTCTGTACTTTTCTTGAGGAGCTCCAGGACCACCCTCAGTTTTCGTAGTAGCCACGATTCTTTATAATGAAAGGATAGATATAACATAGGATCAGAAAAAGGAAACAGATAGGGGGTTCAGAGAGGGCTCAGCAGTTAAGAACGTTGACTGTTCTTTCAGAGGTCCTGAATTCAATTCCCAGCAATCACAGGATGACTCACAGCTACCTATAATGTGACCTGATGCCCTGTTCTGTCATACAGGTGTGCATGCAGATACAGTACTCAGGCATTTTTTTTTAAAGGAAAAAGACTACAGGTTTGATCTGAGAATTCCATTCATTGGCTCCCTTGTACTCTGTACCTACCTTAGGGAAGGGGGAAAGTGACTGTCCCACAGTTCAGATGAAGCCGGCACACAGCACATACTTTCTTCCAAGTGTCTTTTCCCAACAGGAGTGCTACAAGACTCCATTCCTACAGCAATGAGTCTTCTGCACTGGCCAGACAGGGGAGTTAAAGGGAGCTGTGGAAGGAGCCACACCCCTGCACCTTTTTTTTTCCCTTTTTTTTTTTTTTTTTTTTTTTTTTTTTTTTTTTTTTGGTTTTTCGAGACAGGGTTTCTCTGTGTAGCCCTGGCTGTCCTGGAACTCATTCTGTAGACCAGGCTGGCCTCAAACTCAGAAATCCACCTGCCTCTGCCTCCCAGAGTGCTGGGATTAAAGGCATGTGCTACCACTGCCCGGCACCCTGCATCTTTCAAGTCCTTGACGGTGGCACTGATTTCTGAAATTCCTCCAGGGAAACAATATTATCTTTGATTCACTATTTTCTTTGGTAGAGGCAATTCTAAAGGCTTCCATTTAGCCTTTCCACCCATAATATCCCTTACAGAATCAGGGAACCCATGTGAGGATTCTGCCAATTCCTAAGTATATCTATCCCAATTATACATTCTTGAACGGAGGAAATACGCACAGGAACCCACTGGACCTGCTATGAATCAGACTTCAGCCACAATTTCATTATTCACCTGACCTCAGAGAAGCCCCTACTTTAACTGGAAGGCTACAGTGGTTCTTGGGGTCTCCTGGAATCCGCATCAATTTAGAACCAGTGTGTAACACATCCTGGAAAGTCTGATTGTTTCCTTTCCCCGAGTGTGCAATCACCCCTGTAAAAGGCTGTAGGTCCCTCAGGGGAAGGACCGTGGAAAGGCTAACAGTAAAACTCTTTGGTACTTTATTAAGGACCTTCTTCTGGGGAACCTGGCTCTCCCTTCATTCAAGGGGGTTTTGTGTCTGTAAACTGGCTCACGCCCGGAAATTGGTTCACAGGCCAAGATTCCCTTTTGCCATTATTCAGTTTCATTTGTTTGAGAATCTCTCTACTTACACAAATCAAACAGAAAATACAATAGGCTTCTAATCTATTTTGTAGCATAATTGATTAGCCAGTACCAAAGGTCCATATGAGTCATGGCACCATAAAATTTACTTTGCCTGTGCTGACCATTAGGTCACCATGTACATTGTTTTGCCCATAATGATACCTAAGATCACCTTGCCTTTGGCAATTCAGTGCTGCCACCTGGCTCCTACTATTTCAAAGCCAAATTAAACCCATTACATTTAATTCTCTAACTTCAGCAGCATCGTCTCCAACCCCTAAGTCTGACACTAGGAAAGGGGATGTGTTTTCAAATGTGCTGATACTATCTCATCATTTTGTGTCATATAGGATTAGTGAAGGGCACATCATCTGGGCTTTCCCATTGTGGAGGACTAGGTTTTAAACCGAGTACCCGTTCTAGCAATGCAATATCACCAAGCCCCCTTTTTAAAATATTTATTTTATGTATATGAGTACACTGTAGCTGTCTGCAGACACACCAGAAGAGGGCATCAGATTCCACTATAGATGGTTGTGAGCCACCATGTGGTTGCTGGGAATTGAACTCAAAACCTCTGGAAGAGCAGTCAGCTCTTAACCACTGAGCCATCTCGCCAGCCCCTCACCAAGTCTTAAAATCCATTCCTCAACACTAAACCCAGCAATATCAGGCATATCCAACTCTTTCTCAGTAGGTTATCTTCTTGTTATTGTTTTGGGTTTTGAGACAGGGTTAATTAGTGTCGCTCTAGCTGTCCTGGAACTTCCTCTATACACCAGGCTGGCCTCGAACTCACAGAGATCTGCCTGCCTCTGCCTTCAAGTGCTAGGATTAAAGACAGTAGCCACCACTACGTGGCTCAGTAGACCAGCTTTTGACAAATACTTCAGCCAACTATTCACACAAACCTTTTTTAAAAAGATTTGTTTATTTTATGTATATGAGTACACTGTCACTGTCTTCAGACACACCAGAAGAGGACATCAGATCCCATTACAGATGGCATCTCCTTCAGAGAAAGTCACTGCTGGTTTAGCAGACAACGAAGGATTAATTTACTCAGTCAGAGGTGAAAGGGCAATATTTCATGGTGTGGGTATAAGTCCATCTTCTGCTGTGGATGGAGAGATTACTTCCTCTGGTGAGAAAAAAACCTTTCAGAATCTGAGGATTCAAAGATCTCAGCTTCAATACCGCCCAAGCACACATCCCTATCCCAAGTTCCCAGGTCCCATTTGTCTTAGAGTTTCTATTGCTGTGATGAAGCTTGTGACCAGAAACAACTTGGAGAGGAAAGTGTTTATTTGGCTGATACTTTGTCCATCATTAAAGGAAATCAGGACAGGACCTCACACAGGGCAGGAACCTGGAGACAGGAGCTGATGCAGAGGCTATAGAGGGTGCTGCTTACTGGCTTGTTCTCCATGGCTTGCTCAGCCTGCTTTCTTATAGAACCCAGGACCACCAGCCTAGGGATGGCCCCACCCACAATGGGTTGGGTCCTCCCCCCTGTGATCACTAATTAAGGCACTAATTAATGCCTTCCAGCTGTACCTACAGCCTGATCTTATGAAAGCATTTTCTTAATTGAGGTTCCATTCTCTCAGATGACTTTGCCTTATGGCAAATTAACACAAAACTAGCTTGAACACCACTTTTTTTTTTTTAACCAATTAATGTCCTTGCTTTAACTGCAGACACCCTCTGAGGCTGGGACTTGAATTTTCACTGTAATTCAGCCAACCTTATAATGATGACTTCAGTTTGATTTTTCACAACTTAATTAAGCTCTGTGGCTGCTGGAGAGAAGACTCTCTTCTAGGGCATATTTAGAAAATTCTAGACTGTGCCCATCTGGAGCTGGTCAGTTCTGTCACCGAGTTCACTGTTGCCTTTCACCGTATTCTGAGATGCTAGAAGTTGCTTAATTTCTTCACAGAACTCATTCCTATCCTTTGCAATTTATCCAGAGATGCTAAGAGTCGCTGACCAGCAGCATCATTTTCTTTATTTTTCCACAAATTGTCAAAAATTTTCTATACAAAATCACCAAATCTGTTGCCTCTCAAAGCTGGTGAATCAGGATAAGCAAATGCATCTGTCTCAGAAGAGGGAGAACCGGAGAGGCTTGAGTAGCTAAAGGTGTTAGTAAATTGGAAAGCCTGTTCCAGATACTTATCATAATTATCCTTATACTGCCGTTGCTTTATAGTCATTTTTGGTACCAAAATTTGTATTAGCCAGAGTTCTCTAGAGTAACAGAACTTATAGAATACACACACACACACACACACACACACACACACACACACACGCACACACACACAAAGAAAGGCTGGATGTCTCAGCTAATCTTTAGTATTCAATGGAATCCCAAAAAAGAAGTGTCAGGAGCCATCCAGGAAAGGCTAAGACTAACAGGCAGCCTTCCTGGAGGTGGTGGCCCAGCGATTTTTTTGGTTTATTTTTTTTGTTTTTCGTTTTGTTTTGCATGGTTTCCTATGGGTGAGTTCAACAGCAAGGTCCCAAAGACATTTCATCTCAGGATTGCTTCTTGCAGCCAATATGCCTTCCCTCTCATTATTAAATTAATATGATAATCCCTGGGCATTATCCCAGCCTATTGATCAGATTTCCTGTAGATCAACATAAAGATGAGCTTTCATAAATTAATGCTGTTTAGATGAGTTAACGGTTTTTTTTTTTGAAGATTTATTTATTTATTTGATGTATGTGAGTACACTGTAGCTGTCTTCAGACACCCCGGAAGAGGGCATCAGATCTCATTATGGATGGTTGTGAGCCACCATGTGGTCGCTGGGATTTGAACTCAGGACCTCCGGAAGAGCAGTCAGTGCCCTTAACCACTGAGCCATCTCTCCAGCCCGAGTTAATGATTTAAAAAAAAATCCTGATTTGATTAAAATGATCATAGGAAGAAAATTGTAAGAGATAGTTCTTTTGCTAGAAAGATGTAATAAAATTAGAATCAGAAGAGGGCATCAGATCCCATTACAGATGGTTGTGAGCCACCATGTGGTTGCTAGGATTTGAACTCAGGACCTTTGGAAGAGCAGTCAGTGCTCTTAACCACTGAGCCATCTCTCCAGCTCCCAAAGATAAACCTTTAATCCGTCCTTTTGAGGTGAGAAAATCCACCTCTAACCTGGGCTAACAGTAATAAACAAAGGCAGTGTGGCCATTTTCCACTTCGCCCGGTGTGGTGTGTATGTGTCTGTGAGTGACATCTTTCCTTTCCTTTTTCTCTCTGGTTCAAAAAGAGTTATGCAGTTCCCTGGCCAGAGAAAGCAGCACTGGCCATAAATCTCCTGAATTCCCCCTGATATGCAGCATACATTAACTGCCAAAGAATTACACAGTAAGTTTATAAAGTGAATAAGAGTTAAGTTTTCCAGCGCTTAATGAAGCACAGAACGGTTAGAGAATTAAAAGGCTGGAGACCTTTTGACCTATATTCAACTTTTGTTCCATTTCAACCCTTTCCAGCCAGGGAGGCTCCTGGCAAAGTAGGGTCTAATGCCAGTGAAGAAATGGACTTGCTAGCAAGGGCTAGAGCAGCAGGCAAAGAAGAAAAACTTCCTTTTTCCATGTCCTTTTATATAGGCTTCCAGCAGAAGGCACAGCCCAGATTAGAGGTGGATTTTCTCACCTCAAAAGGACGGATTCGAGGTTTATCTTTGGGGGCTGGAGAGATGGCTCAGCGGTTAAGAGCACTGACTGCTCTTCCAGAGGTCTTGAGTTCAAATCCCAGCAACCACATGGTGGCTCACAACCATCTGTAATGGGATCTGATGCCCTCTTCTGGGGTGTATGAGTGGGGTGCTGACGTGGAAAGATGAATAACTGGTTCAAGTCATTTAGAAGGCTGTGGCAGCTGGGTGTGATGGTGCACGCCTTTGATCCCAGCACTTGTGGGAGGCAGAAGCAGAACATTCACTGTGAGTTTTAGTCCAGCCTCACTTATGTAATGAGTTCCAGGACAGCCGGGGCTTGGAAAAAACATACAAACAAAACAACAATAACAACAAAAGGAGAAACTGATGTGGAAGCTTCAAGATCAAAGCCAAGAGCAACTGTATGAAAGCACTTGACTGTTAAGAGCCACTCTTTCCCAAGGACACAGAGGTGCTCGGACAGATTTTTTGTTGTTGTTTTTTGTTATGGTTTTTTTTTTTTTTTTTTTTGGATTTGGGTTTTCGAGACAGGGTTTCTCTGTGTAGTCCTGGCTGTCCTGGAACTCACTCTGTAGACCAGGCTGGCCTAGAACTCAGAAATCCGCCTGCCTCTGCCTCCCAGAGTGCTCTGCCTAGCTGGACAGATTGTTTTTATTATTATTTAGTTTTATTTATGTGTGTGTGGATTGGGTAGATGTGTAGATGTACAGAGAGGCCAGAAGAAGGCACTGGATCCCCTGGAGCTGGAGTTATAGGTAGCTATGAGCTTCCGTGTGGGTGCTGTGAAATGAACCCAGGTCTTCTGGGAGAGCAGCCGGTGCCTTCCCCACTGAGCCATCTCTTTAGCCCTAACAGTTTTATTGCTATATATAGTAGCAGTGAACAGTTAAATGAATGGAGGATGAACGTTGGAGGGAGGTTCTTACTGTTGGAGTACAAAGATAAACAGGAAGGAAAGCCTATAATAAACCAAGTATGTGGTACTAGAATATCACTATTAATTCATGTTTGTTTTTGAAATACAGACACGTACAGACATAATTACACATAATGTATATATATATATGTGTTGACATATATGATACATATCCCATTATGTGTGTGTGTGTGTGTGTGTGTGTGAGAGAGAGAGAGAGAGAGAGAGACTACTATGATAAATGTGGATGACAGATGAACAATAAGTTGTGCTGTGGCTGTCCTTGCTTGTCAACTTGACTACATCTGGAATTAACTAAAACCCAAATTATTAGGTATACTTGAGTGATTTTTTTAAACCATTTTCAATGCAAAGACTCCCTTTTTTTTTTTTTTTCGGATTTGGTTTTTCGAGACAGGGTTTCTCTGTGTAGCCCTGGCTGTTCTGGAACTCACTCTGTAGACCAGGCTGGCCTCGAACTCAGAAATCCACCTGCCTCTGCCTCCCAAGTGCTGGGATTACAGGCGTGCGCCACCACAGCCCGGATAATGACTCACTTTTAATCTAGATCTTTTGAGGTGGGAAGATTCACCTCTAATTTGGGCCAAAGCCATAGCCAGGACATAGAAGGAGGCTAGCTAGCTCTCTGCCTGTGTTTATGGGTTTGTGCTTAGATCTATATTTAAACTTTCTTTCTTTCTTTCTTTCTTTCTTTCTTTCTTTCTTTCTTTCTTTCTTTCTTTCTTTCTTTCTTTCTTTCTTTCTTTCACAGAGCTCTGGCTGGATTATTAAAGGTGTGTGTCACCACACCTGGCTAAAAATTATTTCTTGCCAGGCAGTGGTGGTGCACACCTTTAATCCCAGGACTCTGAGAAGCAGAGACAGGTGGATTTCTGAGTTCGAGTCCAGCTTGGTCTACAGATTGAGTTCCAGGACAGCCAGGGCTACAAAGAGAAACCCTGTCTCGAGAAAAGACCAAATCAAAAAAAAAAAAAAAAAAAAAAAACCAAACAAACAAACAAAAAACAAAAAACAAACAAAAAAAAACCCACCCCTGTTTCTTAATAAACTCCAACTTTCCTTCAAAGTAGGATATTAATGGCTGGATATGCAGCTCAGAAATAGAGCACTTGCCTAGCATGCAAGAGTCTTTTGTTGATCCCCAGAAACCCATACACACACACACACACACACACACACACACACACACACACACCCCACATGACACGACATGAAAACAGTCCTTAAACACATGAAAATATGATCATTTTCATTCCTAACAAAAAAACACAAGTTAAGCCACACTAACAGAATGGATAAGCAACTTGAGGTATATGCATAATAGGAAATTCTATTCACTAACAAAAGAAAAAAAAGCCGATAACACAACGTGGATGAATTGCAAGAGCCAAAAGTGAAAAAGAAAAGGAAATACAAAAGGAATACATTGTATCCCATCCTGTCTGCCTGAAATTCTTCAATAGACAAAGGTACTACAGCACCTAAAGATAAAACAATGTTGCTCTGCCTGCAGAAGGAGGAAGGGTGGATCGGAAGAACCTTTAAGGAGTGATGGAAGTGTTCTTTCTGGATTGTGACCACATAGGTGTCTGAAAAGTCATAGAATGGTATCCTTTAAATGACCGCGTTTATATTAAGAAACAGCATATATCAATAAAATCTTTCAAATTACAAAGGTCCTGCTTGAATATATTTCCCAGAGCAGGAAAATAAGTTCATTTCTATGAGAATACACTGAGCAACATTTTCTCTCAGATCCGAGATGGTTAAGGCTTATTTAAATACTTGTTTCTCATGTTTTTGTTTTTGTTTCTGGGTTGGGGATCACCTCCAGAACCTTGAGTGTGCTACCAAACTCTTTGCCATGGAGCTAATTTTCGTTTTTAGTTTTAATGGAGGTTTATGTTTTTGTTTTATTCGTTACTGTTCTCCTCATGAATTTTTAGCTTTCTCAATGACTAGATCTTTTCTCTAACATGATATAAAGCACCATGTTAATAAAAATCATTGCCAGATCTTTTGTAAAAAAAAAAAAAGAAGAAGAAGAAAGAAAGAAAAAAAAAGAGGAGTGGGTGATCAAGGACTTTACGTGAGGCGGGATTCCCCTTTGGGGTCACCCGTAGGAGGGCCGGAACGAGACCCGAGGAAGCTTCCGCTTTCATTTCCTTGGTTATTAAGTCACTTTCTCTTTAAAGGAGCGTCGCGGAAGGGTAATTTTCTGTCGGAGGATTACTTCCCTCCCGACGAGTCCACCCGTGATACAGGGATAACATAATGTCGCATAGCAATAAGTAATCTATCAATGCTCAAAAGCCATAACAGATGATTCACAATTTTGTAAAAATCAAGGTAAAATTTGTATGACCTTTACGCATCATTCTCTTCTTTGCGTCTCTAAAATGCTGAACATTTGAATTAGGTTTCTTCCCCTCCATTGCTGGTCAGTGGTTCGCTCCGACCTTAGCACTGACAGGCCGCAGAAGCTGCGGCTGCGCACAAAGCTTGCGGGGGGTGGGGGGAGGAACATGGCGCAAGCTCTGTCTGAAGAGGAGTTTCAACGGATGCAGGTGCCGCTGGATGTGGGGAAGACCACCCGTCTAGTAGACTGGGGGGCGGGGTATAGAGAAGCCGTGCCATCGACTCTGAAGATTTGGTTGGGATGGATCTTAGTATAAGGGGGTGGTCTGGAGAAGGGAAACTGAGGCTCTGAGTGGCGACCTTATTGATTTCGAAGATTCTACGTGGGTTCTGAAGGTTGGATTCTGTGAGCCTTGTAAGGAATGTAGAACATCTTTAGGCGATACCCTTCTCAGTCCGGAATCCGGGTGAGACCTTTGGGTCCATGTGTAGGGCATACCACTAAATGGTGATGATGTTAGACTTTAAAAGGATACAGATTCCGAGGAGAAATTACTTTGTCGGGAGAGAAAAGAAGCAGGCATCTAACCATTTGCGTCATGGGTGGGGGGGCGCTGGTTGGTGATTTGACAGGACAAGACCATAAACTGGTGGGAGGTGGAAAGTTTGTGGGAGATACCAATACCACTAGGCCGGGGGAGTAGGTAAAGACCATGGCTCTCTTCCCTAGAGTTGCTGTGCCATTGATGGTAGACGGTCGTTAGAGGTAGGGAGGGGTATAATTGCATGGATTGGGGTGATTTCTGTAGACCCGGGGTGATGAGCAGTCTGAGTGGGTAATACCATTAACCCAGATTAGAGGAGGGACCAGAGGATATTTTAAAAACGATACTTTGGGAGTTCAGGGAAACATTACTGGGTTTGGGGAGAAGTCGGACCCGGTACTCAGACCTGTTGATCCTTTTCAGGGCATCCTGACAGGGAAGGATAGCACTGCACAATGAATGGACACTTAGTGAGAGAGCCTTAGTGGGAAAGACTGACATGGGGAAACCTTAGAGTCCTGTAGGTTAGGGGCAGAACGCTTGAGGGAGCAGAAGATTGGGAGCTAGTTGGTTTGCTTACTGAAGATGTAAGAGTGAGCTCATTGGACCAGGAATGGGGAGGACCACTGGAAATTGCAGAAGATTCTGAACAACACTAGTTCAGCTGGCCCACCCAAGGGGATTTGTGAGATCCTGAAGGACATACATAATGTCACCCCTATTGGATCATGACTGAAGACATCTTGTAAAAAGTGGCTAGATCGATACTTGAGCAAGGAAAGGTTATCCTATTTGCGCCATGTGTAAGGAAAAACTGTTGAGCTTTTTTGGAGAGGGACTTCAAGGTGGGTAGAAAGGTATTCCAGTTGGCCTAGGATTAGGAGAGATGATATTTGGGTCCTGAGGAGAGCAGAACAGGAAAGATTCTATAGCAGCTAAGCCTTCTGATCTGGAGCAAACTGAAAAGGACATACAAACAGGGGTAGGGGACAGTTGGGTGGTTGTGGGAAGAATCAGATTCAGGGCTCTCCAAGGCTGGTGGATAGACATGGACTGTGTGAAGTGGCCTGCTGCACTTCCTCTTAATTCTATACTTGAAGGGACTCTGGCTTGTTTTGAAAACCTTGGCAGTTCCACAGGACTTTGAGCAACATCCCCTGACTCATGGAAGTTGGGAAGGAGAAAGACTAGATTCTCTTTCCTTGGGAAAGAATTTAGAAGCCCCCCCCTGCCAAAGGGGCCTCCTGGGTCTAGGCAGGACAGTGCTCTGCGTGTAAGGAGGTCAGCCAAGATGATTTTATCTGTATGTATGGTCACAGGAACACATAGGAACAGAAGTCTAACTATTCTAATACCCTTCAGTATGCCAATACCTTTCAGTGGTCCAGGTATGGAATGAATTAGTGGGAAAATGGAGGGTCGAAGCTGGCTGTGGTTATAAATGGAGCTGGACCAGGTGGAGCTGGAGCTCAGGGCTTGGCTGCCTATTTAAGAATACAAGATCCAAAGATCTTAAGGAGCAGCTAAGGAAGTGTTTAGGGATATCAGTCCAGTCTTTAGGGCTTAGGGGCTTGCTTGCCTCATATGGGGGGTAGGAATGCTTTCCTAATAAATATTTTTGTTTCTTGGCTCCTTCCAAAGACTCAGCTCCTGGAGCTCCGGACAAATAACTACCAGCTTTCAGATGAACTTCGGAAGAATGGTGTTGGTGAGCCAAGAGAGACTCATTAGATGGGGTGGTTTTGGTGGGAAGAGAGGCAAAGGTTTTCCTTTAGAGGCCTGATAAGATGACCCTTCAGTTCCTTGTTACCGCCTGAAGCTGAGATTCCCTGCTTTCCCTGCACCAGAACTTTCCAGTCTCCGACAGAAGGTCGCCTACCTGGATAAGGAGTTCAGTAAAGCTCAAAAGGTACTTCCCTCCGCTTCCGCCTCCGCCACCCACCCACCTCTGCTTCGCCCCATCCATCTGATTCATTCCCACTGAACACGTACACTGAAGCAGACCTAATGTCACATGCTGCTTTCTTATAGTCATTTGAAGTTGTTTTTTTTTTCCACAGAAGTCTCTTCAGTTGGCTAATTTTAACCTAATCTTGCTTAATTTGTGTGTGTGTTTCTTTTGAGACAAGATCTTGCTATGTAGCTCAGAGTGGTCTTGAACTCTTGATTGTACTGCCTCAGCTTCCCAAGTGCTGGGATTATAGATGTGTGCTGACATGCCTGGCTTTGCTTAATTTATTGATTTATTTTAATTTATTCTAATATCAATTGCTTATTTGTTTTTACTTACTTTTTTTTTTTTTTTTTTTTTGCGTTGCTACAGATCAAGCCTAGGATCTCATGCATGCTAGGCGAGCTCTCTGTATTTGATCTTAGCCAAAAGGCTAAAAGGTGATCTTTTTGTTGTTTATGAGACAGTCTCTTGAAGCCTAGGCTCGCCTTATGCCTCCATGTAGCTGAAGATGGCCTTGAATTCCTGATCCTCTATTCCTCATCCTCCTGTCTCCAACTCCCAAGTTCTGGGATTACAGGAGTAAGCCCCCATCCCTGGCTCTAAGCTGCCTCTGCTCCTGTGCTCTGTCTCCAGCCCCCATTCATGAACTTTGTCTTAAAAAGGGCATCTAGCTGTGTTTCTCAGGCTGGTCCCCAATTCCTGGCCTCAAGTTGGCCTCCTTTCTCAACTTCTTGAGTACCTGGATCTATAGGCGTGCGTACCACACATGGTTTCATTCATTAACTTTGAATTAGTCAGGTCTCTCAGTAAATCTGCCTTGAGTCTGCCTCCTGTCTTCCACTTACACCGCTTCCTTTTGCTCCTACCCCATCTACTTTTCCTGGTCCCATTGGCCACATGAGACCAAACCTACCTTTCGGATCCTTTCAAGATAATAAGGTAGAATAGAACCTAGCATGGCTTCTAAAGAGAGGCTAGATCCTTATTTTTATCCTTCTTCATTGCTCCGTGTTCATATGCAGTACAATGTTGCATATAGTACATGCTGAATAAATACTTGTTGGACGAGGAGGGGCTGGAGCTCAGTGGTTGAGAGCACTGGCTGCTCTTCCGGAGGTCCATCCTCAGCATCCACATGCCAGCTCACAAGCAGGCTGTAACTCTAGTTCCAGGGGATACGATGCCCTCTTCTGGTTTCCTCGAGTACTGCATGCACCCGTACACATAAAAATAATTTAAAAAAACCCGTGGAAGGTTTTTTTCATGGAGCTGACTCCATGAAATTGTCCTCTGATCTCCACGTGTAAGCTGTGACACGTGTACTCATGTGCACAGACACGCACAATGATAACAAACATGGTTGTTGTTTTTTTTTAAATACTCTTTTAGATGAATGAATATAGAATTCAGGAAAATCCAGCAGTCAGGAAATGGGAATTTTTGATAGGGTGCTGATTTCTTTGCAAAGCCTGATGTGATCCTTGGCTACCAAGCAGAAGGGTAGAAGTTGCTGTGTTGCATGACAGGGAAGCACACTGATGTGCTAGACCAGGTGGAGTGATGAGGCCACAATTCACTAGCTCGGAGAGCCAGGATATAAAGGGTTACATTCCAAGACACAGTTCTACCCTCTCCCTCAAGCCCTCAAGAGCGTAGAAGAAAGGGAGACTTCTTCCAGTGCTGTGCTCCAAGGCAGCAGCATCCCTAGTTGTACTTCCCTCATTTCTTCTGTTATTTCTGTGGCCTTCCAGTGGTTATGCAAGCTCTGTGTTTAAACATATTTCCATCCCACAGCCTGCCCTTGCCCTCACTTAACACCTGCTGCAGTAGTCTCCATATCCCACAGGGTCCATTGCTGTTCACTTCAGCTCTCTTCCACCCTTCCTTTTAGGCACTAAGCAAGAGCAAGAAAGCTCAGGTAAGGGGGTCTTTGGTGGGTGAATATGTGTGCAAGACTGTCACAGTGGGGATATTTCCGTTTGGTGGCATTGTACTGGCCTTTATCTATGTACACCCATGTATCTGCAACTTCCTCACGGCTGTGTGTTTCTGTCTCTCTTTGTTTCCCTGTGTTTGTCTTACACTCTTCGTATCTCTGCATCTTTTCCTTTATCCTCCCTGAATCTGTGTCTGCCTTCCTGTTTCCCTCTCTGCTGCTTCTCTTCAACTTTCCCTTTGTCTCTCTCTCTCCCACCTGTTTCTGTCTCTCTTCTTGTTTTCTCCCTCTGTCTGACTTCTTGTTTCTCTTTCTCCCACTCCTCTCTCTCCCTTCTATTTTTGCTCTCTGCCGTATTCTTCCCCTGTTGCTACCTCTCTGTTCCTGTCTTCTTGCCTTTTCTCTTTCCTGATCAACCTTCCATCTTGTGCCCTCTTCCCTTTCCTTATCTCTCCATCATTATTTCTCTTTCCCCTCATCCCTTTGTCTATATCTCCCTTCTGGTTCCTTCTCTCTCCGCCCTCTTCTCTCTCTCTCTCTCTCTCTCTCTCTCTCTCTCTCTCTCTCTCTCTCCCTCTCCCTCTCCCCATGTCTCTGTTCCTATATATATCGCCCTATTCTTTCTACCCCATGCCATTCTTCCCTTCTCTCTCCTTCTTTCCCTACCTCCCCATCCTTTCTATCCCCGTTGGAGTCCTGGCCCGTGTCTGCCACTGCAGGAAGTGGAGGTCCTGCTGAGTGAAAATGAGATGCTGCAGGCAAAGCTACACAACCAGGAGGAGGACTTCCGCTTGCAGAACAGTACACTTATGGCCGAGTTCAGCAAGGTGCTGGTGCCTGGGATAGCTGAGGGGGGAAGTGGGTGTGGTGCATCTGTGAATGCGTGGGCAGGAGCTCCCTAGGCTAAAAGCTCAGCAGTACAGGAGGGTGGACAGGGGCTGGCGCTGAGCACTGTCCGTGGTGCTGAAACAGGCCTTCGTCTCTCGCTTGGGGGCAGTAAATTGACAGGTGGGGGCAAACACATTCATGGAACTAGATCCTTTGAGCCCTGAGTTTATTTGGTTCCTAAGTCACTCCTTTTATTTAGCTCAAGTCTCCTTTTGGATAGTTTTGGGATGGTGCTATGGAGATGCAGTGTATTCTGGGGCTTTAAGTAAAGTTCTTATTGCTTAACATGGATGGAAAAGTGTTTGAACTGCTTCCATTTTCTTTTTCTTTCCTTCATCCGCCATGAATCTGGGCTTCTACTTCTTTCAGGTAATTCATCCTGGATTGGCTAACTCTAGCTCCTTACTGATTTTAATATCCTGGATATTTCTAACCCTTCTGGGCAGTTGGAAGTCCTGTGTCTTATTTTCTTAGTAGTCGTCTGTATGCATGGTTGATCAGTTTGTGAGTTTTCAGTGAGTTCTAAGGAAAAATATGCTGTGGGGGTGGGGAGGGGAAGAATGTTATTTCCAGGACTTTGCCTGATGGGAATATAATACCTTACAAAGCAAAACAAGAACAATGTGATCACGATGTGTGTATGCAATAAGAAATGGTCAAAAGTAACAGCAGATACCATACGAGGGCTTGGGATGTGGCTGAATTGCTGGAGTGCCTGAGTCACTGGAGCCCAGTCCTGGGTTCGATCCCTAGTACTGCACAAGCTGTTATGGAGGGGCTCATACCTATCATCTTAGCACTTGGGCTTTAGAGGCAGAAAAATCAGAAAGTTTACTGTCATCTTCAGCAACATAGTGAGTTCCAGGCCAGACTGGGCTACATGACAAATCAAAGAATAGAGAAAAATATTTAAAAAGAAGCTCAAAACAAAGTACAACAGAAAATAATGTTTACGCACTTACAAGGCCAGAAGAGACTGTATAATGGTCAGTGATTCTAAGTAGAAGCCAGAAGGCCGAGATAAGGCTGTATGTTTTGCTAACTAGAACTTTAAACATGTCACTGAGCCTCTTTTTTCTTGATTCCCAAATGTTTAAAATGAAAATGGTAATGCTAGCAGCACCTGCTGTACAGGGCTTTTGTGAGGATTCAGTGGGGAAACATGTAAGTCACTAAAAGCCTCCTACATAGGATCAGCGATGGAAGTGTCCACTAATGACATTATCTCGTTAGTTCATTTTCCTGCTAAACTATGTCTTGACTTGTTTTCTGGTGATGAAGAACCAACTCAGGGATCCTGCATGCTAAACATGCATTCTATCACGGTGCCACATCCTCATCCCATTCCATCCATCCATCTATACATAGAGTGGATGGGGAGAACAAAAGAAGGTAAATGACAGGGAGAACTTTTATATCAGGGAATGCGGACTGTCACTCAGTGGAAGAGTGCTTGCTTAGTATGGGATGTGTTTGTATTCATTCTGTAGTTTTGTCTGGCCTCAGTTCTACCACATCTTTTTTTTTTTTTTCCCGAGATAGGGTTTCTCTGTGTAGTCCTGGCTGTCCTGGAACTCACTCTGTAGACCAGGCTGGCCTCGAACTCAGAAATCCGCCTGCCTCTGCCTCCCAGAGTGGTGGGATTACAGGCGTGCACCACCACCACCTGGCTATCTCTACCACCTCTTGTCTTCTCTGCTTCTGCAGCTTTCTGACCTCCTTACTTGGAGTTTTCTCTATTGATCCACTCCGCTACTTTACAGACCTGTAGCCCTGAGCCCACTGTTTCTTTAATTAATCCCTTCCGTTTTGAAGCGCTCTCCTTAGTTCCCGGAGCTTTCATAATGACTGCCAATGATTTTCTGCATCGCTCTGGGTTCCTCCGTAATCCCCTCCCCCACTCCGCTCAGGCCCCGATGGTACTTACTGGAAGGCCTGATGCTAGAGCCTGCCAAGCTATATCATCAGCTCAGTTGTTCCTTTGACAGATAAAGGGACCTGCTTTATACTCTGTGTTCCAGAAATAAAGTTGTGAGCTACACACAATGGTCCTAACTCTTGGGTAACTTACCGTTACAGTTTACTTTCAATTGCTGTAATAAAACAGTGGCCTAAAAACGAAAAGAGAGGAAAGAGTTTATTTGGCTGACAATTCACAGGCCATCATTTTAGGGAAGCCCAGGCAGGAATTAGAGGCAGGAACTGAAACCCAGGCCGTGGAGGAGCGCTGCTCATTAGCTTATTCTTTGTGGACCGCTCAGCCTGCTAGTTTCTTCCACCCTTGTCCATCAGCATGGCACCATTCACAGTGGCTGAGGCCTCCCATGTCAATCATTAATCAGGAAAATGTCAGGCTGGAGAGATGACTCAGCGGTTAAGAGCACTGACCCCGCTACCAGAGGTCCTAAGTTCAAATCCCAGCAACCACATGGTGGCTCACAACCATCTGTAATGGGGTTCGATGCTCTCTTCTGCTGTGTGTCTGAAGACAGTAGACTCATAAATTAAATAAATAAATCACTAAAAAAATCAAAAAAATGTCTAATAGTCTCAATTATGTACCAAGTTGCTATAAGCTGATGAGGTTTCTCTTCCCAGCTTGGGTGAAGTTGACAACAAATGGGCCAGAATACTTATACTTTATGGGTGGGATGGGGAGAAATAATAACAGCGATAGTTTACTAATGTTATTTCTTCTATTTCTTTTTCTTTTTTGTTGGTTTTTTTTTTTTTGTTGTTGTTGTTGTTGTTTTTTGTTTTTTTCGAGACTGGGTTTTTCTGTGTAGCCCTGGCTGTCCTGGAACTCACTCTGTAGACCAGGCTGGCCTCGAACTCAGAAATCCGCCTGCCTCTGCCTCCCAGAGTGCTGGGATTACAGGAGTGTGCCACCACCGCCTGGCTTCTGTTTCTATTTGAATTGTTCTATGTTATTCATTTAATTTTTACAATTATGTATTATAATTTAGTATCCCTTTTTAATAGATGAAGAAGACTGAGTCCCAGGAAGGTAATTTGTTCCCAGATCAGCCAGCTGGTTAAGTAAGAACTCATGTCCAAGCAATCTAGCTGTTTTTTTTTTTTTTAAGATTTATTTATTTATTTCATATATATGAGTACACTGCGGCTCTCTTCAGACACACCAGAAGAGGGCATCAGATTCCATTACAGATGGTTGTGAGCTACCATGTGGTTGCTGGGATTTGAACTCAGGACCTCTGGAAGAGCAGTCAGTGCTCTTAAGCACTGAGCCATCTCTCCAGTCCCAAGAAATCTAGAGTTTAGGCTGTGTTTTGTGACTCCATGCTACAAAACAAAATTTACCCAGGCATGGTGATGGCGCATGCCTGTAATCCCAGCATTTAGAACACTGAGGTAAGAAGATTTTAAGTTCAGCAAAAACCAGGGCTACATGGTGAGATTCTGTCTTAAAGAACCCCCCAGAAGCAAACCCCATACACAAACACATAAAATAAAACAAAAATATAAAACACATCAACAAATAAATAAAACTTATTTGTGATTGATATCTGGTCAGAAAGGAGCGAACGGAGAATGCTGTGGTAAAATACTGGAATTTTGCCAGGCAGTGGTGGTGGCACACGCCTGTAATCCTAGCACCCTGGGAGGCAGAGACAGGCAGATTTCTGAGTTCGAGGCCAGCCTGGTCTACAGAGTGAGTTCCAGGACAGCCAAGGCTATACAGAGAAACCCTGTCTTGAAAAAAAAAATTACTGGAATTTTTGCATTGGCTAATCCTATGTTAAAGACGACATAGTAGTAAAGGATGCTGCTCAGGTGGAAAAAAAAAGTTGTTGAGAGAAATGTACATCTTCAAAGCTAAAGACCAGAACGCTAAGAACTGTAAGATATGTTTACTCTGGAAATGTCTTGAAAGCTGTCTGTGATGCCTGGGTTGGGAGGGAGCTCTCCTTCGATCCAGGGATCTAGGATATTTTTCCACAGATGAAGGGAGTTTATGTGTGCCAGCAAGGCTGTCCATGGTGGTAACAGCTTCCATAGCAGCTTGAGATCTTTGCATCTGAGAGCTTGGGAGTTGGCAAAGGGAAGGTGGTGCTTAGTATTCTCACTTTTTTTTTTTTAAAAAAAAAAAAACTTTGCTACTTAACAGATGTATAGATTGGAAATTGTTTAATATCGCCATGTCTCAGTGTCTTATCCATAAAGTGTAAGGGCAAGCACATTATTGGGTTCTCGTGGGAGTGTGATGAATTCTACATGGAGCGGCCAAATGCTGTTTGTGCTGTGGTGGATACTGTTCTGATTTGCTGTGCCTCTGCCGTCTCTGTCCCCCTGCTCAGCTCTGCAGCCAGTTGGAGCAGCTGGAGTTGGAAAACAGACAACTCAAGGAGGGGGCTGCTGGAGCAGCTGGAGCAGCTGGAGCAGCTGGACCACATGTGGACGGGGAGTTGCTGAGGCTGCAGGCAGAGAACACAGCCTTGCAGAAGAACATGGCAGGTACATGGAGGCCTTCCAGGAATATAGACTTGAGCGGAGCCAGGATGGATATAGTCCTCTTATGGGAGAAAGAAGAAATTTCAGAGGGAGACTTGGCCTTACCTGAACTAGTATATGATTTTCGATTTTGGAGGGCATTTTATCTCTCTGGGTCTAATGCTCATCTACACAGTACACCAGAATGTCTATGCCAGGAAAATGGAGCAATTAAGTGGTTTCATTCTGTATTAGTTTGGTGTCTGGTACACAGCAGATGTTAGAGAATAGCAGACTGAATGTTGAAAAGGAGATGCAGCCGGGCGGTGGTGGCCCATGCCTGTAATCCCAGCACTTGGGAGGCAGAGGCAGGCAGATTTCTGAGTTCAAGGCCAGCCTGGTCTACAGAGTGAGTTCCAGGACAGCCAGGGCTATACAGAGAAACCATGTCTCAAAAAAACCCAAAAATCCAAACAACCCAAAAAAAAGAAAGGAAGGAAGGAAGGAAGGAAGGAAGGAAGGAAGGAAGGAAGAAGGAAAGAAGGAAAGAAAGAAAGAAAGAAAGAAAGAAAGAAAGAAAGAAAGAAAGAAAGAAAGAAAGAAAGAAAGAAAGAAAAGGAGATTCAGATGCTGACTATGAACAACCAGGAAACTGGGGAGATTCTGAGCCCAGATTGTAAGTTGGGTATGGGATGAAAGCAGAAAGGCACCTTGGGAGAATGTGTGAAGGGCCTCACACATGGCCTTTGGTGAATAGCTGGGGCTTACTAGGTTACCATGGTAATGGTTCCATGATCAGGTATGAGGCCAGGTCCAATATGAGTAGGAATTAGGTTATATATGCAAGTATGGAATGGAACATGGTAGATAGGATTTTTGAGGTTGGTGGTTCTCAAGAATTATTTGTGACAGGCCTGAATGAGGCTTCCTTTGGGGCAGAGTCCTGAGCAGCCTGAGAGGCTAAAGGATAAATAGTTCTCCCTGTATTTAAGATGTGGCGAGGGACTTCAGAGACGATGTCATTTATCAAACCATCTTGTTCTCAACAGCACTGCAGGAACGCTATGGGAAAGAGGCTGTGAGACCCTCTGCTGTCAGTGAGGGCCAAGGGGATCGCCCAGGAGATGTACTCCCCACTCCCCTGGCTCCCATTCCATTGGCAGAAGTGGAGCTGAAATGGGAAATGGAGCGAGAAGAAAAAAAATTGCTCTGGGAACAGCTACAAGGCTTAGAGGTAAATCTGGCTCTCCTGGGACTGGGGTGCTGGGAGACAGCAGATGCCTTACCTGTCACCTGTGGGCCCATAGAGATGTCTGTGACATCACCATCTCATGGGCTAAAGGGAGGCGGGACAGGCAAAATTAGAGGCCTTCCTCCTTCCTTGCTGATAACAACTCCATCCCTTGTCTTCCCCCCCCCACCACCCGCAGAGCTCAAAGCAAGCCGAAACCTCCAGACTACAGGAGGAACTTGCTAAGGTGGGGTTTGCCACAGCCTGGCTTTCTCCTGACAGCAGAGGAGCAGAAAGCCCTCAGAGCTTCAAGTTGATCATGTGTGAAACAGGCTCGCAA